>NC_046222.1:48274696-48587588 GCF_009819885.2 Catharus ustulatus | reverse complement strand
GACACTGACCTGATGCAGGAGAACAGCCTGAAGACAGCAGCTCTGAAAGGAAGTGCTGGGCTGCTCTTGGACAAGTTAAATATGAACAATCAGTGCATCTTTCAAAGACTAACCGTGCATTGGCTGCGTTTGCAAGGTGGTAGCAAGAAGACTAAAGGAAGTGGTTGCCCACTCTGTTTGGCACTTTTGTGTCTCCATCTGGAGTATTGAGCCCATTGAACTGAGTCATTTAACTGAGCTCATTCAAGAGAGAGATTTTGTCCAGCTAGGAATGTCTCCAGCAGAGGTGTGGGACTGGAGCAAATTATATTTGACGAGGAGAAGACTAAGGAGTGGTCTGTTGCTGTCTTGAACAACATAGTGGGAGGTTGTAGAGTAGACTCACAGTCTTCTTAGAGGAGCATAGGAAGGGACAAGAAGCTGCAGTAAAAGACTGCAACAAGGAAAAATCTGTCCAGGTCTGGTGAGTGTGGTGCAAAACTGGGAAAGGGGCTCAGAGATGCTGCTGGCATCATCATCCTTTGAGGTATTTAAAATACATCTGGACTCTAGCAATCAGACCTAGTTGTAAGTTAGAATCATTGAATCATAGAATACCTCAAGTGGGAAGGGACCCATAAGCATTAGCTTGTCCAATTCCCTGTTTCTCTCAGAACTACCTAAAAGTAAACCATCTGATTAAGAGCACTGTCCAGACACTCTTTGAACTCTGATAGTCTTGGTACTGTGACTGCTTCCCCAGGGAGCCTGTTCCAGAGCCTGACCACCCTCTGTGTGAAGAACCTTTTCCTAATATTCAAATTGAACTTCCCTTGACACAGCTTCATTCCATTTCCTCATATCCTTGTTAGCCCTGACTTGAGCAGAAGTTTTGCCTGGATGACCTCCAAGGTCCCTTTCAGCTGCAGCTATCCTGTGTCCATATCTCTAAGAATAATTTAGGTCCTGTTTCTCACAGTGAACTAAGGAACAACAGTTGTCACAGCCACTACCCCAAAGACCATTAAGACATAGGATCTAACATCTTCCTATCTATAGAAATACTTCTGTAGACATATTTGAAAATACATCTCCTTTACTGGTGTTGGAAAACACCCAAAATCCAGTTTTAACAGCCTAACTGGGAAGGACTGGAAGAAATAATTCAGTAGAGTAGAAGGAAGGAGCCTGGGATGCCACAAAGCCACTAAAATGAACTTTTTCTCTTTCCTGATCTCTCACAAAAGAGATTGTGAGTGTGGTGGAGTGTGGTGAGCATAGGCTGCCCCTGGACCCAGTGTCTAGCACACCAACCAGGCCACAAGCATCCCCATTCTGCAAAGCCACCTGGTGTCACACCACCCACAGCCGCCAGCAGGCGATTTAGGTCAACCCAGCCCCTTTCCACCATCAATGTGCTTGCTCCCAACGCAATAAATAGAAAGGCTATTTTGTCAAGCCCAGCTGTTTTTATTCAAGAACTTCTCAGAGGAAGCCTGAGTGCGTAAACAGGAAAGCAGGGGCTGTTTTTACTTCACCCATCTATAGCCCGTACACGCGGGTTGACATCAGGCGAGGGCCAGCTGCACTGAATGCACCCAACAATTTGCTCCCTAGGCAGCAGCACCAGCACCAGGGCAGGCATGGCTGGAGGGAGGTGCAGGCAAACACAACACCCTGATACCCCTGTGCCCATCCTGGATGCCCTCTGGGTCCCCATCCTCGCTGGGGGCAGCAGAAAGGCAAAGGGGGTCTGGAGGATCATCCTCACTCCAGAAATTCACAAAAAAAAATAGAGATTTTTTTTCTTGCAAGAGTGCCGGCCTCTTCATGCAGCTTGCTGATCATGGGGGGCCTCACCACAGTACCCCAGGACCCTCATGCTTGTGTGATGTGAAGTGCTGCAACCAGCAAGCACTGGGCACCTATTTTTAGCTCTTGTGGACTGGAATTGCAGGCTGCACTGCAGATCTCCTTGCAGAAACACTGGTGGGAAGGAAAAAGCAGCACCACACTGTAATTTTGTCTCTAGTGATGGGGTTTTCTTTCTAAATCCTGAGTATCAGTTTCATTCACTACTCCAGCCTACAAGAAATATGCTTTACCTACAGCTATAACGTCTTCTCTCCTGCCTATATGTCACCATATAATAAAATGTGCAGCAGTTTTATAGCACTGTAGAGTTATTACAAGACATATGTGTACAGAGCACACTGGCTTATATGACCACCCAAGCGATTAATAAAACTGGTTGCCTGCTAAAAGTGATCTTTAACTAAAGGTTGAACAAAATTGGTCTGGAAATCTTGAGAATAATTTAGAGTGGTTGCTTAAATCACAGAGACACAAAGTCTGCAGGAGGTGGATCTTCATGTAGCTTTCATCATTAATGTTTTTTCTCTCTCCATGGTCTCAACACCTTTAAATAGAACAACCTACCAAATAATATTTATGTTAATTTGTTTATTTGCTGCCATAGAAAAAAAAACAAAAGCAACAACAGTGCTAAGGGAACAAGTGTGAATACTAGTGAAGAAGTGCCTTGGTTATGAGTAATTTCTGTCTCTATTTTAAACATACTGAGCAAATTCTGCTCAGTTACACCAGCCTAAATTGGAGAAAATTGAATTCTATGAGAAGCAGTGACAAAATTTAGCCCACAAGTTCAAATTACCACTTCATAAAAGAACAAAATCCAGTTATCAATTTTATAAATTACTCTCAGCATATTTTATACATTACTTGTAAAATTTTCCTTGCATGTAACTTAGTTATATGCATAAACTGAACATAAATTAATTTCCTTATGTGTTTTGCTATTTGTTAATAACTTGAAAGCCGACACAGTAGAGATCTTAACTTATATCAGAGAGTTAAAATGACCATTAGTTCTGCAACAGAAAGACAGGACATGCAGACACAGCAAGTCTGCTCTGCCAGGACAGTACCACCTTATGTTTGGTTTTTATTGTACAAATCAGGTTGTAGTGTAGAGTACAGCAAGAGCTCTCAGAAAAACAGATTTACTCCATGGTTTTCTAGATCCTCAGTTCGCTATAAATAGAAGTACGCTAAGACTGTTTGGGAGACATTATTTGTTCTGCATGTATCCTATCATTAAGGGGGCTTACTCATTTTCAATCCTGTCTTTAATCTGGAAAAGATAAAAAAATAAGTAAACAGTAAATTTAGGCTAGAAACTTCTCTGCTGTTGACCAGCTGAGTCCATGTCATATTGCCTCCCAGTTAGTGCCCAGCTGCCTTTTTTAAACTCTCCTTCCTGCTTCAATTCCATGGAGTCCATCTGCCAGGCAGAAGTCGTATACAATGCCCAGAGACTCACTAGATAGACTTCAGCATTTACTAACTTTAGTTAAACTCACCAGGGACCACTATAAAGACTTGTACAGAACTAACATAAGTCTTGGGTACTTGATCCAGGGTTTAATGTTACAGTTTCCAGCAAACACAAAGGTTTTGGGGGATACTGCTCTAGTAAAAAGGCAAAAATTTCTGACAATGTAAATTGAATAGCTGACGATAGACATTAACTACTCCAGATGAGTTTGAATTTGTTGAATTTGTATCATAGAAACAAGCAGCCTCAGACACCTTCTTCTTAGATCTTCAAGTGGTATACATCAAATATAAAATACACAAATTCAATGGAGTTACCTGGATTCAAATGAGATTAGCACCTGACTCTGCATCTCTTGCAAACAGTGACCAGTGTTCTTCAACACCCCACCAGTATGTAAAGGAGATGGCTCTGGCCATTTATTCTGACATCCAGAGAGTCTCTGACAGGTGCCTTAGATGCCTTTCAAGGAAACTCCTACATGGTCGTCTCAAGTCATGATAGAGTGATTTAACAGATTTTTACTTTAGCCACATTGAGGTGTCAGAGTGCAAGTGAAGAAAGTGAATAAAGTCCATTCCTGCCATCAAGTCCATCCTTCCTAGCCTGCCTCTGCATCAGTCATTCAGAAGCGCAGTTATGGAGCCTCTTCTCACCCCAGCACAGGGGGAAATACTGCAGTTGACAAATTCTCATTGTGCTTTTGTTCAAAACAACATGATACAACAAAACTTCAGGAGTTACTGCCTTTCCCTAACCCTAACTTCCAAGAGCTTAATGCAAGGCATCCATGCCTTTTAGGTCTAAGTATGAAAGGGAGGATGAAAGTATCATTTTACTGTGAAAAGTCAATATTTCATTTTAAAAATAAAAGTGGTGACACCAATCAATAGGTCTTGCCTGGAGCACATTTATGAAAGAAATTAGTTTAGGAGAAGTTGAGAGGTTGAGCAGTGAAACCACAGACTAAGAAAAGGGACTTCAGGACAGACCCTCTTTCTCCTTCAGCCTGTAAATCTTAAAATTTCATAAAATTGTGTCCCTCCAGCAAATCAGTTAATATCTAGGTAAATAAGAGCACAGTGGCACATGGCAGGAGACAGAGTCAGCTCCTGCTATTCATGCAGGCTAAAATTTGGGGCAGTTTAGTTGTCAGTTCATGCATTAGGGAACGAGAGTCATATGGATTTTCTGGGTCTGGGAATAAGAGAGTCACCAGTGTGAAAACAAAGGAAGACATGGTAAAAAGCTAGAAGCTACTCAGGGTCCTGAGGTACCTGTTTTCAGAAAACAATCAATTCTGGGATGCAAGGAAAGAATTAAAAAGCTCCCTAGAGCTTCATTGCAGCGTTCAGTACTGTTCCTCATGTTATCCAGTACAAATAAAATGTGAACTCAATAGGCCTATGTAAGGCATATTCAAACTCCCTTTTCCCTTTCCTTTTAGCTTTCTCTTTCATGTCTTTTTTCTTTGATTTCTGAATGAAATTTCTGCCTTGCCTTTGTGGTCAACCATGCCAGCCATCGAATGATCTCTTGAGAAAGGCTCTTTTCAAGAGTTAGTAATCATGTGCAAAGAATTTTGGTCATAAATACTTCAGGGGTATTGTCAAGAATAAAATCCAACAAAAATAGGCAAGTTAAAAAAAAAAGAAGTAGGAGTAGTTCAACAGAGCCAGCTGCACTTCCTCCTGTCACACAGTCCTTCATGTATTCTTCAGCACAGGACAATTTAGAGGATCCCAGTAATTTCTTCTGTAGGAGTAAGCTGCTGTTCATATCCTCAAGCAAGACAAGTCTTTCTATGCTAATGGACATGATAAAAATGGCATTTTAAGACATATATAATTTATCTTTCATTATTAGTATCACAATTACCAAAGGGATTTAAGAGACAATCTCTAGCTAGGAAACACCCCTGACTTAATCCTACACTTGCAGTTTCTGAAACTAATATATCCTTTCTCTATCTGTGATGAAAAGGCATCTCCATCTTCACTGTAAGGGAGACCACAGTTTTGAAGATAAACACAGCAACAGTGTGCCCATATGAACAATAACAAAATCAAATGCTTAGCTCACCTTTGCTAGTAGTCTGGTGTCCTGTGCCTCACCCATCAGTATGAACTCTGACGGCATCCTTAAACCATCCCTTCCTCTCTACCGTATAGGTTGTGGGATTCATTTTCATGGATTGCTTTTCATTTTCAGCATCCCACAGCCACTTCAGCAGCAGATGTGGCCCTGCCCGGGGAAAGCACAGTACGGTCAGGCAGAAGCAAGTGCTTTTTGGGAAATCAGTCAGCCTCATGAAGTCCTATGCAGTAACTGCCAGAGGCCAAAACCACAGAGATGTTACATCTTGTTTAACACCTGCTACCTATGAAAGACAATTTTTAGCAGCAGAGGTTCATAAGGAAAGAGAAGACAGTCTCTAAGACCCTCTAAGAAAGTATTCAGCATTCTTTTCTACAGTGCAGATGTCCTTTTCTAAACAAGTATTATTTCATTTCTAAAATCTGTTAGATTTCTGCTTCGTATCAGTTCACAGAGATTCCCAAAGTATGCCTAAGCAATTTTGGAGTGGCGAATTTATATGAAGTTTTCTCTATAGCTGTGGTTCTCTCTTCCACTAACAGATGAAGCAAAGAGATTTTTCCCTCAGTTCTTTCACCACACACAAAGTTTTGGCTAAAATATGTACCCAAATAAAGCAGTCCTGTACCCTTGTTTTTCTCCCTTGTCTATTGTTATGATGGAGCAGAAGTTCATTACTCCTGTCAAAGCTCCAGTGGTACATCAGGACTGAAGTCATATGGAGAGACAGAGAACATGTTTACTATGTCTACATGTTACAGGCAACACCTGTGCTCAGCAGTGGGGTTTGTACCAGGCTTTGTCTGTGGCAAAGCAGGCAGTCACTGCATGAGAACTGATGGCTGGAGGGCAAAGAGCTCCTTTCCAACAACCAGGGGGACTGAGTTTCTCTTAAATGTCTAAAGAAATAGCCATATTTAATGGTCATAATATCCTTGCAAGCAGTCTGGGAGACCAAAGGAAATCAAAATCCAAAAGACAAGTTTACAGCATCCAATTTGTTTCCAGTGAATCTGGTTCATACATCAAAATCTGAAGGCAGAGCAAAGCACTCAGCAACTACTGCACTGCTCAAACTAACAAATTCATTTTCTCAAGGTTTGGACAAGTAAATAGATGCTCTTGTTATGTGTTTATATATGAATCATTTGACATGATTTATTGGTTTGTTTTGTCATTAAAAACTACAGGCTCTGAGTATCTCTCAACTTCTGTTGTATGTGCTAAATTTTGTAGTCAGATGCATTTTAATTTGGCTCTATTAATGGCTCCAGCTTCTTGAGTTTGAATAGACCATGAGGAATAATGCAAGGATCTATTTTAAGTCTACAGACATTTTCTATTTTGGCAAAGAAATAACTGACAGTAAATAAATATCATGCCATATTTTAGATTCATGTGAATTATTCTGGATGACCTTACAGAGCTCAACAAAATAGGAAGCAAAAGAAATCAGCAGCCAACATAAAGAATGTACAAAGATGAGCATAATACTACTGAACTGCTACTAAATGGAAGTGTGGTTGTATCAAGCTAACTTGAACAGCTATTTGATCATTTTTTCCTTTTCATACTTGAGACCAAAATTAGTTTCTGTTGGATTAATACCAGATCCAGGGTCAGCTTCTTGAAACTATTCATGATATTTTATGCACAATACAGAAATTGGGCCATTTCTGCATTTTTTAACATATTTCATTTACTAACATTTGAAACATTTTTCCTATTAGGCCAGTCCATGGTCATGACATGGTCATAGATGCATGAGATAAAGTGCTGCTTTGGTTTTTGAAAACCTTGCTGTGAGGGGAGACTTTATTTTCCTTCAGCCCATCCAGTTCCCAGTCTATGATTATTTCCACAGAGGTCTCACAATAACCTTTAAACCATGGGAGAGTATGAAACTCTGAATAAAGAACTTGTTCATAATGTAAAGGTAACTAAATCAAATTTGGTGCTTCATCTCTTCAAAATTTGCCTCACCCGCTGGTAAAAGTAAAAATTATTACAAAATAGAAGTCTTATCTCTTTCCAGGCCACTTTTATGGTCCACTATTAGAGGAATAACTGGTTTAAAGATATGTTCTTGTAAGGGTGGATGCATGAGGCAGCACATTAGATGGGAGGTGGCAGGATAAATTTACTCTTTTTGCCCTGTTTTATTTTACCCATTTCCCATTTTGTCCATATAATCACCAACACTACGTAAGTCTTTCCCTTACTAGGAACTGGATTTACTTTAGCTGGTAGTGCTCCAATTAATGTTATTTTTATCTCCAAAATTGCTAGAATTTCTTAGAAATCCTGTGTGGGATGATATTAGCTTATTTGGCCCCTACTTTTAAAATATTTGTTTTTCTCAGACGAAAATATGCAGATCACTCCATCTATTGCATTAGAGCTGAGCTCACTGCCTTCGACCCAGAAGACCTCAGAACCAACACAGGTTACCCACAGGGCAAAACACCTCCTCCTGCGCTGGGGACCCGCCCAAAGCAGGCACCACTGCTGTCACTGATGGTGCCACACAGCTCCTCTCCCACAACAGAGGGAGCTGTAGAGATACCTGAGCAAACAGAATTCAGCTCTGTTACATGAGGTTGCCCAGTGATAAATGCAGGGGCCACTTAGACCTTTCTTCTTGTGTTCAGTTCTTCCCTACATGTTCTTCGTTCTTTTTCTCAACTTAGAGATATTTTACAGCACCCATTGCTAAGTCATACTGCAGAGAAAATCAGAGTGTTTAGTTGAACTCCTAATTGCTGAAGTTCTCGAATACAAATCAAGAGTTAAACCTGCAGTAGGTACAAATTGATGTATCTCCATTAATTCCTTTGGATCTATGCCACTACTCTGGTTTTCATCAGGATATCTAGTGGGAAAATTTTCAGATGGGTTGTTTTTTACTACTAAAACATAGCAAAAAGTCCAGCCATAGATTTCTTCCATGGAACAGTCTTCATTTTAAAACACAGATTGTCAGCTTACTTTTTAAAAAACTAATATAATAGCCTTTAAGTTCACTCACAGGTTACTTTTCTTTTGTTTTGTTTTGTTGGGGTTTTTTTTGTTTTGTTTTGCCTCTGTGGTTTTGGGTCATTGGGTTGTATTTTTATTTGTGGGACTTTTTTAGAAATCACGTAATTCATATATATCCACACCTTTCAAAAATCACTCTGTTGTTCTAAAGGAGCTTGCTTTCAAAATAAAGAGCTCATCCACATGTCCTGTCCTTGTGCTGGAGTTCCTGGAGTGGAAATCAGAGCTGCAGCCAGTATACTTTAAAGCTTTTTTCACTTAACAGACCACTTAGTTTACACAAATTGCATACTTGCTGGTCTCACCTGTCCAAATTGCAGAAACAAACAGCTACAAAAGAGCCAAAGTAAAATCCGAGCATGCATTCAGAAGATGAATGGCACCAAAAAGTAGCTGTTTGTGGATAGAGAGCATTTACACTTGCATTCAGTGCAGAGTTATCAATGTGACAGCTTCCTTTTGTTGCTGCTATGTATTGGCTTTGATTACAAACCACTGAAGAGCTGAAGGCTAAGAAAAACTTCCACATTTCCCAAATTATTTCTGGAATACGTGAAGGTGAAAAGGTCAAACTCTGCTCCAGCACACCCACCAGCCTGACACCAGTGAGGCAGCTCCCTTGTGGGAGAGCAGGCTGGCCAGAGCCTGATACACTGAGATTTTAAAGGAATCTTTTTCACTGGTTGCACCAGCTCGCCTAAGATGCTACAAGGAAAGGTGGAAAAATTCTATTTATGCTGGGTAAAATCTCCCAGTTGAGTAGTCATGATTTGAGTGCTACAGGAGATCGTTTTAATAACACGTGTGGATTTTGCCACTAACTATATACTTCCTATATCTCTGCTCCCATCTCCTCCCCAGTCTCCAAAGACCACGAGTTCTTCCTCTTCAGCCTTTATCACCTCATTTCAGATATTTCTTTCCTGCTGTAAATGTGGCTATCGAAGCAATTCCCCAGTAGGTGTGCAATCAGCACCCAGGGGAACATTGCATCTCAGAGCCCCTTCCAAAACTACACGTGCAGTTTCCTCAATCCCACTGAATTATTTTTTAGATTTTTCTCCTCCCTGTCTTTCCCCAGGTTCTCTCCCTTCGTATTCACTGCAGAACAGCAGAGTTTCTACAATAAAGCAGGAAGAAAATCGAGTCCATCACTAAATGCAAGCACTGGCTTTATTCCTTCTGCCACTGGACCCCATATGTGCTTTGCTTTTCATGCTCTCGTGTAATGGAGGGTTCAGGTGTTTCTGATGCTGCTGCCAGGCACTAAAAGCAGAGTGATACAAATGTGAGGTAAAAAGGATCCTTCGATCCCTAACTGCAATTGCAGATAAAGCTGGGAATTCTCCAGCACGCACCAAGCAGCTGCTGCTGTGAACAGGCTCCAGGGATGTACTTTGGTGCATTCTTGGCCTGACTTAGCGCCTCATTCTAACTCAGTTTTCAACCACAGTCATCCTTGTGCTGGCTCATTATTACAGCACTATAAAAATAAAATGTTTGGACAGAGCTGAAACTTCCTCCTAGCTGCCACTCTCATTTGCATAGCAGGCTATTATCCTGTATGAAGGCTGGCAGTTGTTTCCATCCTATGGCTTCTCTGATTTTCTGTCAGATTATGTTTCCCTCTAATGCCCTTTGTGTACCTCTAGTACAATTAACAGTGTGGTTACTTGATCTCTGAATAGCAAAAGTCATATTCAACTCAGCAGGAGTCAGGCAAAAGAAGCATAAGATCTGGCCTTGATCCGGTTAATTGACTTGCTAAATCAGATAACACTGAATTATCATATTAACAATGTTCCTAAGCATTTTTCTTGCATTTTTTTTACTGTAACAGTTAGGAAAATATATGTTTCAAGTGATTAAAAAATGTGTGGGCATTTATGCAGTTAAATAGAATTAATTAGATGTGTTTTAATTTAGATATTAAAGGCTTTTCAGTATTTAATGAAGTGAGTTCCTTCTGCTCACGACACAGATATTTTTGTTTTCTTTTGTTTTCTTTGAAATTCTGAATAAAATATATAGGAAAAGAAACCATTACAAGCAAGGCATTACAGTCCTCAAAAATTAGATATCTCTCTAGCTTTTAAAAATGTGGATATTTCATTCCAATCTTGCTCAGCAACACACTTCCAAAATACAATCTTTCTTAAATGTTAAAGCCACTGATTCTAGCCACTCGAGTGAAGCCCTCTGACCAAAATATTAAGGAAAACTCATTCTTTCATCTTTATTTGGTGTTTACATTACAGCTCTGGGCCTTAATGGCATTTTTGAGGCAACTGATACCTTCCAAAATCATCTTTAAACAAAAAAACAACCAAAAAGCTTCTGCAAACAGAAACTAAAATAAAAGGTTAGATGAGGGCATGTGCAGGAACTGTGAAACGCTTCTGTAATATACAGTCTTTTAGGAATATACAATATTTTAGGAAGAGTTTTAATGGTTCCCAAGCTGTACAAGCCATCCTGCCAAAGGACAGGGAAGAACCTGGGTGCATGTGTTGGACTGACACCACCTTACTCTGACCAGAACTGGACAACTGAGATCCAGGCCTTAGGACAGATTATGCATTCTTGATTAGGATTCCTGTCAATGTCCTCAGTAACATCATGACATTAATCTTCCAAAGATGCTGCAGTATGGTAACATTTTAATGTTGCTATCCTTGGAGGTCCAGAACAAGAGACATCTTACTTATTATGTTGTCTTGGGCAGTACATGTCTATAAACAAATACAGCAATGACAGTGTTTAGAAATCCTGTATAAGAAATTTGGAGCTAGTTATTTTTCACAGTGATCAGACTGTAAAGGAATTAACTGCATTTAAAAAGAGAAATACTGGTGAGAGTTCAAGTGAGATTTATTCTGAGATTTTTGGCCTGGACTACTTTTGTTTTCAAATAATTGTGTTTGCTTCCCAGAGCAGGTGAGGAATAGGAATGTGAAGAAGAGTGATCAAATTTCATAAAAAAAAAACCTGAGGAATAAAAGCAGCCATTACATTAATCCTCATCTTCAGAAAAATTCCACTTCATGTCAGCAGTTGGTAAAGGGAGTAGGCAAAAGGTGACAACGGGGTAATCTGTTCTTTCTATGTCCCTAAACATCATGAAAAACCCACTATTCTTGTCTCTGTCTAGATTTAAACTTTTAACCCTTCAGCTAATGTACAGCAGTTACACTCTGCTCAAAGGAGATAACCATGCTTCCCCAACTGGAATTTATCTCGGCACCCTGTCACCGTCTTGGCGACCACTTGTATCAGTCATTGCACTCATTCACATGTTTTACTTGCAGGTAAAACCTCCGAGTGTCTGGTCCAGAATCAATTCTCTTTTGTCTTGGTGGGAAGACTTCTGTCAGCCATGTAAAATATGTGGCCCAGGCACATATGACAAGGTTCATCCCTCCTCAGCCTAAATGACCAAGCTGACTCAATTCCAGAGGGATGTCCATCTTTGCAGTGGTTATACAGCAGGCTAGACCACTAGCTTACACCAGACTTGCAGCTTTTTGACACCTAATGCTAGAGGAAATGGATCCCACCTCCCTGACTTGTGTAGTCTTCAGACAGCCTGCAGCTGCTCTAGCTCCATTTCTTCTGGAGTGTCCTGACCAGTGTATACTGGCCAGAGCAGATTGTACCTACGTCATTGAGAAGATGTCATGGCATTATACACCAGTGTGGCAGCAGAAGCGTCTGCCTATTGGACCATGCTTGAAGTGATCTTGAGGCAGTTTGTAAATCCATGTTCCCTTTTTAGGCTATTTTTATGCAAAATGTACATCAGAGTAACTTTAGCACCTTCATTAATCTTATCTGAGGTGTTGAGTTTACTCCCGACCTTTAGTAAAAGGAGCATACAGCCAACAAATTTTTGAAAGAGGTCAGCTGAGCCTGTTTTCATGCAAGTTGTATCTATAAAATCTCTACTAAAAGAGAGTACTCACTGACTTGAAAGCCATCTGATTCTTTAACAATATTCCAATCCAAACAAACTCATCTTTAAATTGGACCTTGCAACTCCTTTTGCAAAATCAGCCCTGCCATTGAGGTACATCTGGTAAGCATGAAGTCAGATTATTTTTTTCTGTGCATGAGTATTCCAGTAAGTTTGCAGATGAACTCTGAGCTGTGGTGCAATTTAAAAGCTGTAGACTGAATACCCTCTTTTCAGTCCCTGCCAAGCACCAGCTCACTGCAGGATTAACACATACATAGCGTTCAAACCATAGCATGTGTCTGAAAGGACAGTTCACTGCAGTCCTCAGACCACAGTAGTGCCATAACAGACCTTCCAGCCACCCTAATCTTGCCCACAGTGAAGCACAAGTGACAAAAGACTGAGGACAGAGTGAGCTAGGGACCTAGTTTCTAGATCCTTCCCAGAGACAATAGAAGGAGACAAGCTCTGCTCTGGGGTAACAAATCTTGGATGGGACAGGCTGGAATGGGACTAACCACCTTCTGGAAGTGCCTATTCACTGCTCTTTGTGCAGAGATTGAAGACAACTATTTCAGGAGAGACCTCTGACTTTTAGATGGTTAAGGTCTGTCAAGATGAAACCCATCCATCCCTGGACAGGAGGAGCTCACATTCCTGTTTTTTCAGCCAGCTTGTTTGTCTTTGCCCTGAAATGAACTCCCATTAATCTCAGAGTAAGTTGTGGTTGAGAAGTAGTTTGTGAATCTGTTTTTCATCTTTGCCACCTTTCAGCTCTCATTTGCAAGCTTCCAGCTCAGCCTGGGTGCCTGGTCATGGCCATGTGTGTAGGCATCCTACCAGGCATGCCAGGACTCTTCTGAAAGAGAGGGAACTCAGCCACCGAGCTGTATAGACACAGCCTTTGGCATCTCACTAGAGAAAGGGCGAGAGACTTTATATTCCTGGAATGGCCTTGCTTCCTTACAAGAATATCTCAATTTGTACTGATTTTCTTGAGGTTTTTACATCCTGGAAGGTGGTTCTCTCTGTTTTTATTCACTCCTGAGAAAGGGAAGAGGAACAAATGCCATAGGGCAAGGACATGAAGGAGCACATGTAATTTGGCAAAGACTGTCTGAGTGCTGAACCCAAGTACTGCTGGAATCATAATATTTGCTGAATTTCATATTCAGGGCAATACCCCAAGCTCTATTTTTTCTGTATTTTGTTCGTCCTAGCTATTAATAGCCTATATGACACCCATATGATCAAATAAATCTGGCCACTGTGGAGAACCCCGTGGAAGTGGCTTGGTTGTGCTGTGTGTGGGCTGAGTTTATGAGCAGGTTTCAAGGAAGTTGTCCAGGGGTTTCATCACCCTCCAGGGAGTGTCTTACACAGCAGTTTTCAGGGTAGGAGGGAGAGAAGGGAAGTGAGACCCCCTCTGTGGTGGCAATACCTCTGGCTGCTGCCAGCCCAGGGCCAGAGTGAGCCTGGGACCTTTTCTGTCCAGCCCTGGTGATAAAATACCTGGCCATGGGGAGCAGTGTCTACCCCTGAGTGGGAATTTAATTCCTTGTTTGCAATTTTATTTCATTCCATTTTGAAACAGTGAAAGAGTAAGACAAGCTGGTAAATAAAATCTTGAGTTGTTTATTCAGTTTTTACTTCTTTTAATTTTGTCTCCTAGAAACTAAGGGCAAGTTAGTCTGTTAAGGCTTGGATAATTAGGCTTTTACAATTATTTCTTTTTCTTAGCAACAGAGTACATGGCCAAGTATTTATAATATTCCTTGCTAAGTTTCAAAAAATTGTTCTTTTTCTGCAGTTAACCAAGGCACTCTTTTTTAAATCATTTTACCTATGAAATTGTTAATGGAATTTAAAAATGTTCAGTGCTTTGCCTTCTCCCAAGAGACCTAGGCTAAGTACTACTACTTCAGATAGTGGCAAAACACACAAGTTGCTAAAGGGACTACCCCAGCACTGAATTTACTGCAAAACAAACAAAAGTGACATAAGCAAATAGGTGAACTCTTGAAAAGGGCCCCAGCAGGGCAAAGATTTGAGGTTTTTTTCATTGGTTTCTCTGGTTCAGAAAGCTTAATTTCTCAGCAAAAAACTAACAGTGCATGACCAGGCAGTAGCAACTAGGCATGTTAACAAAATAAGCAATTTTAAACCATTGAGTCAAGCTAGCCAAGGGGAGTGGATGAAAAAGGCATTTTTAAAAGCTGTTCTATACACTTGAAGTGTCTTTTTTCATTCCTCTAGTTTTCAGATTCCATCCAGGACATGTCTTTGCATGTCAGCAAAATCTAGATGAGATCTCAAAGACTGAAAATCTCTGCTGGGGGTTTAGGAGGAACTTGAGTGGTCATAAACCTTGAATGGGCTGCTACACGGGAGGAATTTCATTCACAGAGTTTCTTTGCCATTTTATTAGGTATTTTTTATTTACATTTTGTAACTGTATCTTCTGCCTGCACCATGAAACCTCTTAGCAACTTTTCAACAATGGATCTTCTGTGTAATGTGCTTTTTAAAGCTTCCTGAAATGAACTCTTCATACTGTATATATTAGATAACTAATATTGTACTACAACTCTTTTCACTGCATGTTTTTCGAGGAGCCACAGGAGTTCATTCTTCCTATACATCTCATTGGAACCTATCTCAGGACCATCCATCATGTGCAGATCAGCAAGGTTGTCATGAATGAAGAAATAAGAGTTTTAAATTGCACTCCTATCACCTGAGAAATACACTGGCTTTAAGACTTAGCAGGGTGTTTGCATTCCTGTCATGAAACCTTGAGCTTCCATTTAAGCATACGGCTCAGTCTGAAACACAGAATTCTTTGGGATTACATGTAGGGATCATAGCATGGCTGGTATATGGGTGAAGTGGCATTTGCTTTGTGCTTTTTATGTCAGATTTGACCCTGGAATTTTACCACCTGAAGGGTATTTTATTTGCAGTTCAGATGAGCAGTGCTCAAGTGCTGTAAGCAGCAAGTTGAATTGTCAGTGCATAAAGGCAAAAGTGTGTGTGCAGCTACAGTGCTGCTCTATGCAGATGGGCTTGGCTGGACTGGATGATCAGGCTACACTCACTAGCCATGTAAATGTTAAAAAAAAAAAATCTGATTTCTTATTGTGATCTAAAGGCTGCCATTTCCATGGCATGAAACTGATCTATCAAATATCCTCTGACTTACTTAAACATTTTCACCTTTAGAAGTGGTTTCTATGGGAAATATATAAAGGTGTCATGTATAGGTATTTCAGATGAAATTAAGGAAAAATATTAATCCAAGCACATGAAAAAAAAAAAACAAAGGTAAAACAGGAGCTTGTGGGAATCTCCAAGAAATGGGGTTCCTTCTCTGTATCATCTTTTCATTATATTGTGGAGTGGGTTTCTAAAGGCTGCCACAACCAGCAGGTTCAGCAACAGCCATAGGGTAGAGGATTATGCCATGTTCAAATAGTTTTGGATACATTCTGCTCAGCTCTGTTCTTGCCATTTGCTGATATTAATACTGTCCTTTTTGAGGTTTCCTCATCATTCTTCAGTCCCACACTTTTAATGTCCTTGTAATTGTCTGCCTTTTCCAAACGCAAGACAAAGCATGTCTTGAATTTGGCAGAATAGAATCCAGTAGCTGGTTTTTCTTTGGAGTATTTTGTCTAGCTCCATCATGGAGAAGGCAGTATAAAATCCCATTCTGTTTCAAACTGAGTCTCTCTTTTCTTTCTCATAAGTATGTACTTATTCTTGCCATCACACAAAACCCAATATAAAAGTAGACACGGCTAAAAATCATCACTCCAAACACTGCTTCATTAAAGTAGCAGGCAGACAATTTGTACCATCAGAAGGGCCCAGATATGCAGATTAGTGTTATAATTGATAGCAAATATTTATAAAAACAATCCTAAACTCAGGATATATCTGTAATAGTTTTGCTCTACATTTTTCTCTCTTTTATATGTAGTCTCCCACTGTCTAAAACACTTCCACTCACTCCTCATGGATTTTAGTATCCTGTTCTAACCTGTTTCCTTTGCACTTTTTGAAGAGGGTTAAATTTCATCCACTTCATGTAGTATGCTTTGACACTTCAGTCCCTACAATAGAAGATGGAAAGTAGGCAATGCATATTCACAGCTCCTGAAACAAAAGAAGGCAGTAAAAGACATTAGAATTGCAAAACGTGGCAAGAAAAAACACATTTCTCCCCCAAGGGAAAGGAAGCACTATTTTTATCTTTGTGTGGAAGAAGGTGATGCTGCAGTCACCTAGCACATTAGTAAGATTAAATGTTGATGATATTACTCTTTGTCAGCCTTGAGAAAGTGAAAAAGGCACCTGACAGTTACATGAGGAATGCAGAATGGTGGCAATAAAAACATCTACATAGTTGCCACCCCTAGTTTGGAAACCTGCTGGAAAAATCCAGAAATCTTTTACACTCTTCAGCTGTACTCTGCTCTGTTACAAATTCATAAATCTTGTAGTTGAGATAGCTGCTAATTATTTGCACTCCTGCAAGTCAAACAGGAACCCACAAATGTGCATTCACAGTGTTACCCAAACAAGAACTGGTGAAGCCACCCGAAATGATACCAAAGAAGCCAAAAGCCATTGTTGAAACATTTGGGGGATAACCAGACTCCCAGAATATTCTTAAAATTTTGTTCTGATTTTTATGTTAGGCCACACAGAAAATAAGAAATTATAAAGATATATCAAAGTGATTGCATTGTGCAAAATGAGAATAAACTAGAACATGTCTGAAAAATACTCTTTTTATTATGTTACATTTTTAATATCTAAAAATAAACACTTGTTTATTCAGATTTGATGATAACATTGACTCACCTACCACGCAGTAAACCAAAGATTTCTCTAATGTGTTTGTTTTGAAGAACTAACTCACAAAACAAGGAGTCCTTTTAGTGGCAATAACATTTTATAATCGCAGAAGGGCTGTCATTTTTCAGGCTGGGAACACAAAATAGCACTTCATGTTTACCATGTTCATAGTCATCAGTCTAAGTACCCTGGAGTGGAAGACTTGAAAGGCTTTACATATAAGCTACCTCATATGGCGTCGCACGTGTTTCCTCATTTGATATAAATAGCTCCTGGTTGTTCTTTTCTCCACTTGGCTTCACCTCTCCTGAGGTCAGGTATTGTGCTGATCTCGTGTGTGATGAGGGAGGTCAGCCATGGCCGTTTGGAGATGCAAAGGCTGACTCAGAACATGAATCATGCTAGAAAGGAGACAGTCTGTCCCTCAGCTTTTATAAAAAATCCTCACTAATTTCAGTGAAGATTCTTGTTAACAGCAGGCACTTTAGAAAAATGCAACTGGACTAGGCTTGTGGCTTCTATTGAGAGTACATCTCCTTAAGGCAGATAAGATAGGTCTCCTTAAGATATGTCCCTGAGGTGCCTGGTGTTATGATTTAGCTGTATAGCCCTGTACCTCCAAACATTTCATTTCTTCCCTGTGAGAACAAGTGCAGAAGCAAATAAACTGAGGTAATAAAAAGATGGTAACTAGATTCCTTTAATCCCTCCCAGACCAAATGGCCAAAATTACCAGCCAGCCATAGATAAGAATTGGGTGACTGTATCTGTACAGCATTTGTCCCATGATGGGGGATGACACATGGGAAACACCAAATACACTGAAAAGCAAAGAAAATATTTGGAGATACAATCAGCCTGAGATCAGGGGAGATGGATTCAGATCCTGACTTTGCCATAGGCATCTTCCGTAACATCAGATAGATCACACAATTTCCCTGTGCCCCAGTTCCTAGACATCAAGGGACCCCATCAGGAGGTTCACAGAGGAAGGGGTGAGCACAAGGTGGTCTGTGATCTCCTGTTAGCATCCAAGTGCCCTGCAGCTCACACACACACTGCAAGAACCATTGCACTTGAGTTAAGCTCTGCTTTTTACTCTTCTGCTCTCTGCTTGTTTTGTTCAACAGCGGATCCATCTGTGCAGTGGTCAGCCCCTCCTACATGCAGTGCCAAGGCAAGATCTTGCAGGCACCATCGTACTGTGACAGCAAAGAGGACGTGCTAAAGGGACCCTCTAAGGCTGGGCCATGATGTAGGTGCACACAAGGGCCATGTGGGAGGTTGGTGATGTTCCAAATTGCTGAGTGACTGCCTGTGCTCAGGGTGGCCATAACAGTATTGACAGCAGAGTAGCACAGTGAAGTAGGTTCTGCAGGTTAGGCTGATGGCTCTACACAAGCACTGCTGCACCAGTGTCATGAATTGTTAGCATTAGACAGATCCCTTCTCCTGGCTCAGTGTTTAGGTAGGGAAGTAGCTCAGTTCAGGTGTGGGGGTGTGAAATGGGCAGTTCAGTCATAAAGTAGAGCAGCTACCCCAAGCCTGCAGGTTTGCAGAGGCATTGGCCAAAGTGCTTTCCCCAGGATAATTGCAGCCCTGAGTGCTCAGAAGAGGAGGGTGAGCACACACACACACCCCCAGCTCAGGGGCCTGGGCTTGCTGTGCAGCCTACACAGTGCCAGCAAATATGTGGGAGTGAAATTCAATTGTTCAACACCACAATCATCTCGTTCAGTCAGAAAACCAGCCTTCAGACTAATCCTCCTCAGAGACTAGTTACGAGGAAAGTTTCAGCTTGTAATGTTGTCATTTTGGTTACACACATGAAGACAAGAAAAGGAATTGCTTGATTTGAAGTGTTCAGCACCTGCAGCTCCTGTTGACTTGACTGGTATTTCCACTTGACATTTCTGAAAACGAGACCAATCCTTTCACAGCAGAAAAGGGTTCCTTTTTCCTTCCTTGTAAGTAGAATTCACATATAATTCATATAGAAACGAAAAAAAACCCAAAAGTTTAGGGCTGAAATCAGGCAGATTATTTTGAGCCTAAAAGTGCAGTTATCAGCACACAGAGATACAGATAATTGTAGAAGTCGCCACTTACACTGCAATACAGTGTTCCACCACAGTACAAAATAAGAAATTATACAAGCATGATTATTACTATAAGAAGCTATTGCAGCTTCAGCAAGTGATTACACCAATTAGAAAACTGTTACAGACTCATTTTAACCTCATCTCCTCACCAGACTCCCTGGGATTTGTTGCTTTGTTATTCTTTCAAGTAAGTGTGAACTGGGGGGGGGGTTGCCTTTTACAGACCCTAATGTTCAACTCCATTTCTGTATCTCTAAAAAACAGCAACTTCTGATTTAAATGGCTCTGAGCAGGCATTCATAATTGAATTCCGCTACAATTTTTGAATAAAACCACAGATAGGCTGTTTGTTTGTTCAAGCTAAAATTAGTTATAGGCACCAATACAAATGGTCTGCATTCATGGAGGTTTGTGTAGTGGGCTGCCCACAGCACCCACATGGTGCCAGATACAAACCTAAACCAGTAATTTGGAAGGATTTCAACATCAGCCTTCCCGATTTCCCCGTCTAGGGGTTTTTTGAGTAATTAAAGATTACCCAGCTCTTGCTGGAGGCCACCAATGCATTAGCTAGAGTCAACACCAGGCTTTGGAAAAGTGTGGCTACCTGTGTTTAGTCCCAGTATTCCTTAAGTTATGAAAGAGGGACAGAGCTCCTGGTAGGGAAGAAGCAGCTGCCACTCACAGGTGCCATTGGTGGCATTTTGGAGCTGCTTCAGCTGCTTCATTTCTCCAAACAAACTGGAAAAATGCCAGAGCAGCCTATCAGAAAACGTTGCAAATTTTATTAGAAACTCTTCCCTCTGAAAGCAGTTTTTAGTAGTGATTTACCAAAATTGAAGGACATCCTAAAGCAAGGTCTGGTACTCCATGATATTACCATGAGAGATGTGGGCAACTGAGTATAATGTGTGTTAGAGTTTGCAGGTGATCTCCAGCTGACAGAGGCTGCTTGTTAAAGGGTAAGCATTCAAAATATCTATAATAATAGGGAAAAGGGATTATAAAAGAATAGAAATGTTCCAGAAGGTACAAAGTTATAAACTTAAGGAGCAATAGCAAATCCCTCAAGTGTGAGAACCTGATGAGCAAAGGCAGTATAGACAAAGACTCCTTAGAAGAAAATCTGCAGCCCACAGTAGATCACAAGGTGAACATTAGAATGCTGATGCAAAAAGAAAAATAAAAAACACTGAAAACACTTTGTAAAATTATGTGTAAGACCTTAATTAATCTTCTGTGGTCCTCAGGAAAAAATAAAATTGTTCTTGAGAGACTACTGCTCAATTACCATAGAGGTATAAGGCTGCTACCCATTTGAACTTCTGCAGTGAAGAAGGACACACTGACATGTCATGAAATCACTTTCTGTCCAGGGTAGGGGAATATGCCTAGTCCTACTTCAGTTCATTGGCAGCTCCCAGCACAGTAGCAGGAGGTTGTCTTGTTTGGCTGCAGAAGAGAATCAGTTGATATGGATAATCAATACTCAGCTGCCCAATGCTGGAAACATTAGTGCCAGGTGGCAAATAATGTCTAAATAGTCTGTTAACACAAGCCATTAATAATTACTTGGAAAACAGAATCAGCTTATAAATTATTCTAAAGTAGAAATAAGTTTGATTTGAAGGTCCTACAATTTGCAAGAGATAATGTGAGCTCTGTTCCCAACCACTTTCCAGACTCTGGATTTCCACCATTCATAGCCCAGTGTCTTTTGTATTCTATTTTTTTTTTGTAAGAACCACAAGAAAAGGGTGTTTATGTGAGATAAGGCACCAAAAGTCTAAAATCTAAGTGGGTTGCTGTCCTGCAGTGAATACTAAGTGTAGGCTAATTTTCAATGAACTGCTCAGCAAAACCAAATTTATAAAAAAAAAAATTGCTGCTGCTAGACCAGTTTTTTTTTTTTTACAGAGTGCTGAGTTTCTCTCTCCTCCCCTTTCAAATACAATGCATGTAGTTTCTGAAAGTTAAGACGTCAAGAGACATTGCCCTTTGTTAAATCCCAAAACGCCATGTATGTATGCAAACCTGGATACACAAGATACCGGAGAGCAAATTGTGAACTCTAACTCAGGGAAACCCCACAGTATATTAATTTCATATGATGGGATAGTAGAGAAATTTAATGAGCTTCTACTGGAAGCATAGGAGCTCCATTTAATCCTAGGTTGAGTAAATGTCCTGTTCTGCCATGTACCTAACCCAGCAGCCACAGCCTGGAGAGAGGAAGTAGCAAACACATCACAGGCAGGTACAATAAATCTTACTTTAAGTAGCTATGAAGCAAAATGCCAAAGAGAACATTCCTTCCTAGCCCTAAACATATTTGTATAACTTTTAAGACTTTAAAACACCTGAAATCCAGAAACTATAGCAATAGGGAAATATTCCTGGTATGATAGTTTTCAAGCATTTAGTATTATGTAAAGATGACAACATTCTAGAATTATTTTTACAAGTATGTAGAGGTGATTGCCACTTACTTAAGCCTACAGGATTTTTCCACAATGGGATCGTTGGCTGAGAAAATCAATTCCAAAGTCCAAAGTTTGTAACAAGCGATTAAACAAAACTGTGCAATGTTACTGTGAGACTGGTGACTGGTGTTGGCATTAGGATCATCTATGATAAATCCATCTTTAACATGTTTAAAAACTCTTAAAGAAAGTACATCAATTATTATTTTTCAAATCTTTGTGTAAAAATTAATATTTCTACAGAGAACTTTTTTTTGTTGATTTATCATTGATTTCAACTAGTAAAATCCCTTAGGTACAAAAATGTAAATATTTACCTAGTCAAAAGTGCTTTTACTAAGTCTCTCTTCAAGGGAAAAAAAAAGAAGGGAAAAAAACAACAAAACAGCTATTGTTTGTTATATAAAAATAGGAAGCACAGTGGAATTTTCAACAAACCGGTTTCAGTCACCCCAGTGCAGCCCAGTAGGTTTAGCATAAAAACTTTAGTTAGGAGCTGCCAGGAGATATTTCATTGCATTTGTGTGACATTCTTTAACTGGTTTTCATACATTCCAGTTTCATGTAAATATATCCATGTAGAGCTAATGCTGTGGTAAAAGTAAATGTTTGAGACTCTGCAAAGATTAAAGGGATACCGTTAACCTCACTCTTGCCTTTAGCTGGAATATTTCCTGATTTTTTTTTATACTTTAATGTATATTTTTTCTATAATTTCAAAGCAAAACCAATTTAAATGGCTCTTTTTCTGGCAATTCATTGTCATTTGAATACTAGAAGCCACAAACATATTATTGGATCTGAGTAGCCGTGACATTGTGATACTGAGAGTCTTAAAATAAAGGAGAAAGGAATAAAATTACCCCTTGAACCTCATTTCAATTCAAAAGAGAAAAAAAAATTCCAGGGCTGTTAACACAAATAGTATGTGCAAATATGCATAAGACAACAGCCCCTCGGTAACATTTTTCCCACAGGAGGGAATTCCTGCAAAATTGTAGGCTATGTGCAGATACTTTATTTTCTAAACAAAAATTGCATTATGCCAAAAGACATATACATTTCAACCACTATTAGGGTGTAATTAAATTATGTTAGTTATCTTTGTTTGTAATACAAGGAACAAGATTTCTGTTGAAAGCGCAAGGCGCTCCTAAGTTAATATCCTTTCATCTCACTAAGTGTCACACTGTAGGTGGTCTGCAGTGCTTTCTTTATACAGAACTTTTCACAGGATTTGCTTAATTCAATGCTACTTTTTAGCTTTTGGGTCAAGTGAAAAAAATAGCAGGAAAGCCACAAGAGGACAAATTCCCTTTTCACTTAGCCCATGTAAATCCTGTTGAATGGGGAAAGCAGGACAAAGGCTGAATACTGTGCCTTTGACATAAGGAGAAATACAAATATTTCATGAACAGGGCAACAAATGTCTTTGAAAGTTGCAACAAAGTAACAATTTCTGTAAAACTGCAGAGTCCATTATTTCCTATTCATTGAAAACATATGTTGATGCTGTTGCATATCAGAAACAATCAGAAGTCATTCGATTTCTTATTTCTAAGACTAAAACAGTAGCTTATTTTTAATACATAACCAATTGTTACAAACATCTGGTGAGCTGTACCTTTCATAGTTTATAGACGAATTCTTGTTTTAAAAGGCAAATAGGAAAATGTTATGCTTTCTTTTCCCTATAAATGCAGTATTTCCTCAGCCCCAGTAGAACTCTTTTGCCTTGCTTCCTCACTATTTCCATGCTGCTGGTGTACATGGATATTATACAAAAGTCTTTAAAGAGAAAAAAAAAAATAGATTTTCTAGGACAAACTCTTCTTCTCCCACTCTTCACTTCCCACCTCCCTGTTTCTCTTGCACCTCTTCTTGTAAAAATTTGCTGCCTCAGTTCATTTGCCCAGCATACAACACAGCAGAGTTGACAGCTTGCACTGCACAACTATTAGCACAAAGTCTTCCATGCATTTAGAAGAAAACTAATGCCATGCCAAACACTTGGAGTGTAAAATGTGAAACTGCTTTTGTTTAAGGAGGGGCCACTAAGTTTTATATACTCAGAGGACATAAATGCTAAGAAATGTTATCCCGGTCTCTCTTACTGTATTAAATGCTGGAAAGCTTTCTACAATATTGGATTTAGTTCATAAATCTCATTCCAGAGCCAAGGATTTTCATATCAGAGGATCCTAATGTGATTTCAAAACTCACCTGCTGACTCTGACGTACAGAATTTGAATTTCCCAAAGGTTTATATAATGAACTGAGGTATGCTGAAGTAGCAGCCTCCAAACATGCAGAGCAACATTTTTAATTGCCAATACTGTAACTAAACTAGGTTATCAAGAAATAATCCAAGACACCCAGACAAGTCTTTGTGATGACCAAGGCCAAAAGTGCCAGGAGGTTTGAAATGTCAGGTCTCTCCCAGTGAGAGGAGCTGCCATTGCAGGTCACTGCATCAGTGCTGGGACAGCTCATCAGAAAGCAGCACACAGACAGCAAAGGAGAGAGCACACACTGAACTCCGTCAGTCTGACAGATAACCCAGAAAAGAGTAGAGGAAAGTAAATCCAAGAGAAAAGTATGGGCTCAGTGATCATCCAGTATCAGAAAGAAAAAAATTCTGAGGAAAGACATTAAAAATTATTCCTAAGCAGGAAAGTGCAAGTGGCACCAAATCCATGTTTAGCTGCAATATGAGCAACAACCAGAGGATGTGGTTTTAGCAAGACAGACGTTACATAGAAGGATGAGGCAACAATTGTCTAAATACAGCAAAAGAACTTACGGTTCCTGAAGGCCCAGCACACCCCAAGTTGCACCATAACCCAAAGCTTCAGCAATCACCTCAGATATGTCAGAAAGACAATTTGCCCTTGGAACCATCTGAAACAGGTATACATGAAGCAATAATAATTACAGATGAGAATCCATGGACATATCATATCTCATAAAAATATGCGTAGATTTGTGGTTTGCAGAAATATATGTTTGATATATTTGAATGCGAAAACAAGGAAAATGTTAAAAACAACAGGATATTACATTATAGGTGCCTTAATGTGAGAGGAAGAACTTGGAAGAGATGGTTCATCAGAGAAGGAAAACATTCAACAGATGATGCCAAGGAGGGCCAAGTGTTTCATGCCTGGTTGATTATTGTTGCCATAGAGTGACAACCAGCACAACTACAAATGCAAAAATTTTTTTAAAAGATTAAAATAAGGAACGAAAATTACTTAGGTAACTTGAAAATCAGTGGGGCCTGTGAAAGTTACCAAGACATGTCTGGCAACTTGGTTCATAGAAATCCTGAAATATTATCAGTTATATTTGGAAAGATGTAGAGGACTGGTGACATAGCAGGAGACTGGAAAAGGACTAATGAGATGCTTATTTTTGAAACAGATGGAAAAAGGAACCTGGACAATAATAGGCTGGTTCAACTCTTATGTCCTCTTACAGTAATGGAACAAATAATTTCCTTAAAGTACACCAAAGAAAGAAAAAAGAGTTAAAAAAAACCAAAAAAACCAAAAAAACAAGAGAGAGAGAACATGGTAGCACCAAGTGTATTTGGAAAATTCCAATTCTGCAAAACTGATCTAGCTTCCTGCAAGAACTGGCAAACCTGTTATACGGATGAAGAAAGGACCATGGGGAAAGATAAACAGTAAATATCATATAACTTAACATTAGTTAACATATGTTACTTAGTTAATAAGTATGTTATTTAGTATATTACTACTTAGTAAATTAGTATATTAAGTAGTTAACTTAGTAAAGTTTTTGACACTGCTTATTATGACATTCTCATAAGTAAGCTCAGAAGTTTTGTACGTGCTATGGCTCACAACCAGATGCAGAACCAGACAAAGACCAATTTTTGGTGGTTCACTGTCAAAAAAGAAAGGCGTCCACTATTATCATGTATCTTCCTGAATTACTTGTGGGATGGAGTAAACATGCATTGCTATATACATATACACTGACAACAAAGAGATACATTGATATATTAATATATATGTTTTGTATCTCAATTCACTGGTGGTGACAACAGCTGTGAAAAGTCAGAAATTCAATTAGGGATGAGGCTATAGTCCAGAATTATTTTTTCAGAAACTTGATATGGATTGCATAAGATCAGCATGAGATTAAATAATCCTTAGGGGTAAGTAGAAATAACTAGTTATATAAGTACAAATAGGGAAAGGAAAGCATGGTTACTGGAAATTAAACCAGTGCACAAGTCACCACATTGAATTTCTACCAAATCCCAAACCTCATACTGACTGAAGGGGTCACTCTAAGGCATCTGAAGTCATTCTCCCACACTTCTTGGCATTGGAAAGGCCAAGAGGAGTCTATGTCCAGTTTGGAGAATCACTTTTCAAGGAAAATATGAGCTTTTGGTTAGATTGTGATTAGAGTTCTGTCCATAAAAAGTAGAAGAATTGGTGCTACTTTTTCTGAGGGAATACCTAATGCATCATAACTTTCCACACAGGAAATTCTGAAAAAGGTCTTATGTTATAGAACATTAATAGATACAACAGATTACTTTGAAAGGTTGCATTATCCTATCACTGGAATTAGCCTGTGGAAGAAGTATCTGTAGGAGAAAATTAAGTGAATTAGTGCAGACTTTGAGCTAGGGAATGGACTAACGGATTTGCTGACATTTTGCTGAATGGAATGTATGACATCCATGCTGAATGGACTGATAGATTTGCTACCACAAACTCACTGCCTGGAATTTTGTATCAGGGTCTGACAGTAGCTATTTGCATGGAATTTGTATTTTCTGCTTTATCTGTGAGTATTTCATGTCATCCAACTGTTAATTAGCCCATTTCCAGGCATTTTTTTCCTCTGGTACATCTGTATACGATGTAGACAATGTTATGGACTCCCTTGTTCATGGAAGAGTAACATCTTTTCTCACTTTTCCAACCCTTTCCAAAAGAAGTCTGAAAAACAAAGTATGGAATCCAAAGCATCCCCTGCTTGGGCTTGGGAGCAGCTGTCTGGTCCTCAGGCTTTCCAAAGGAAGGCAGACCTGACTGTCTGATGTGCCCTGAGAGTGGTTGGTGGCTCTATGGTCAGCACTTGCTGCTGTCCTGTTTCCCTCTCACCTTCTTGCTCATGTTTGTCCACCAGCTTCATTCCTGCCCAACATGCAATGAGTTCCCTGGGGTGAAGCTGCCTTTTCTTCTCTTTGTTCACACACTTGTTATCAGGCTCCTGAGAGAAATCCCCAGGCACTAAAATTAATTCATTATTGCTGGTGATAGCGCTATTAAAATTTGCTGTTTACAATTACTCACATGTAGTAATTACAGGCATTCTTATTTTCCATTTGTTCAAAATATACATTGGGAGAGAGGCAACGTTTAATCTCTTCTAAATAACTGATTTGCAAGGTTATTTCAGATTTTCAGATACGAAATACTGTGTTCCTTCTACATGAAGTACAACATTCATTTGGGGAAGGCAGAGATAAAGGAGGGGATAAGGCTTATGTCATTTGTTGTCTTTCTTAAGTCTTCAGGGAACTCTTGGAGGGAAATATTACTCTACTTGTTATTCTTATAGCAGACAGATATTAATTCCTATCTTGCATCCACCTGCTTATCTACCACATTACAGAGGGGTCCTGCCCACATTTAATCTACTGGTTAAATGCCAGTTTAATTCTTCTATGCTGTAGGCCACAAGAAATGTGTTCAAAGGACAGCCCCTCATATACACACCACAGTATAAACATTTTAATGAAAGAGAATTTTTTGTAGGAGGGGGAAAAGTTCCTTTGCTTTGAAAATAATGAATAAGCTCTCACTGAAATGAACCTTTTATGTATACCTTTATGTTTCTGATCTGGCAGCTTTGAAGAGCTGATATCATCAGTTTAGAACCTGGAGTCTGGCCACTATTCTCTGAAATACACTTTACAATGGAAAAGACCATTTGCAAGTAAGTAAAACAATACAGAGGAAAAAAATCAGGTCCTTTTTAAAGCCTGCAGATTTTTTTATTCCTTTGCAACCTTTCTACCTGACATACAAAATATTCTGTGCCTCTTGCTTACCATACCACTGCCCTGCTACTCTCCTGCTGCATTAGGATACTAAAGCTACTGATGACAGAGTTTAACTGCAATTTTACTTTTCCTTTGAAAGGTGTTTGTGTAATTCCCACTGCATGATGTTGTGCAGTTGTTCTTGTCAGAGCTTACACTGCACCTGCTCAAGAAAGTGCATATTCCTTCAGTTCCTCTAGCATAAAAGCATAAAGGGACCCTGGTGTAAGTTTGCACTAAAACCATGTCATTGCATTACTACATGGACCTGGGGGGGCAGCTTTCCCAGATTTGGAGGCTCAGAGATTTGGAGCTACACCAGCCTCCAGTCCACCAGTTGTACTGATAGTCGCTGTGGGTCCCCGGCTGAAGCCTGACCCTTCACCTGCAGATCCCCAGGGCTCCTCCTCCTGTGAGAGCTCTCCCTCCACTGCCACAGAGCATGTCATTCCAAAACTGCTCCAGGTGAATCTGGGATCTTTAAACATAAAACCAGGTTTAAAACATCCAAAAATGCAACACACACTGAACTGCCACACAGGTTTAAACCACCCAAGTGTTTAAAGGCTATTTTCTTTAATGAAAAATTCAGAATCAATTTCCTTCTCTTTTTATAATCATTTCATGGTTTTCAAAAGAGCAGAGTCTGTATCAAAATATGCTCCAGATAGTCGTGTAACAGGAACTCATTTTGAGGGTCCTGAGTTTGGAAAGGCACAGATCCTTTTCTGTTCACAGTGGTCAGACATATCAGAAGAGAGAAGCTTTCAAAAGTAGTGTTTAACTCTTCTATGGAGCAAACAGGAGACAAAAATTGGATCAAATGTCTGTAAGTAACATTACAAAAGGATGAAGAAACACTTCTGAGGTAATCCAAAGACACACTACACACTGCAGCAAAGCACATTCTTCAGTGAACCTCAAAGACCCTGGGACATGGATTGTCCACCTCTGCTGATGAACTGAAGAGTAGTGAAGGACTCCTCTGCTTCCCACTGGAGCCTGTGCAAGTGGAGGGTCAGGCAGTCTGGAGCACAGCTCTTCTGAGCTCACACTCTGATCATCCCACTCTCAGCCTTCTTCCCATTTACACCCAGGGAGAGGGAGCAACTGGCAGAGGTGGCTTCATTCTACGGTGAATTCTGTAGATCAGAGTCACCATTAATATTTTCTTGATTTGTAATTAAAAGCAGCATCTAGCCTGAGGCAGCAGGCTGTTCTTGAGTTTCAGGCCTAGAGGAATTGTTTTGTCTGACCAAAATGGGAAGACAGTAACTAGCACTCTAAATGGGGTTTACAGCTATACCTTAAAGCAGTACAGGATTTGAAAAATATAAAAGCTAAAATTCTAAGACATCAATGTAACTTCCTCCAACTTGCAACTGCTTGGGGATTTTTCCTTCCACCTCCCATGGATGACTTGCAGCAGGGACACTCTGACTCTGCTCAGCTCCTGCACTCAGCCTGCATTGTTGTTTGTGGGAGGATTATGGCCTTTGCTGGCTCGCTACGTGCAACTCTATGTAGGGCGGCTGACAGCATCCAAACAAGAAATAAAATGGCCTGTGATGCACCAAAGCCCACTGGGCAGCCACCAGTGTTTTGCTTCAGCCAGAATTCAGTGTTATTAGTCCACTGATTTGAAGATTCTTTCTGCACCTTCATGTAAGACCAAATTATTCTCTCCGTTGCAGTAATGCAGATTATAACATTAATAGATAAGTAGTGAGCAAGGTGATGTGGTTCCTGTGTTAATGGCAATCTTGCTGGCCATTCTTAGACCTCGGATTCCCTGGGTCTCTGGTCCCTGCAAAGAAGCAAGGCAGAGTAGCCCAAAAGGCAGTCCTTAAAAGTAGAGACTAGCTGGGCACAGTCCTCTTTACAACCATGGCCTAAGGAAACATGGTCAGTCTCTCAAGCAGAGAAGAAATATCTGAAAAACTGGAAGGATCTGCACGAAAGCTGAGCTTTCTGAAAACATTTGCTGTGCTTTTCCAAAATAAGAAGTTTGAAAAGAACTGTACAATTCTGGTTATTAGGGTTCTGATTCCATTGTTCCATTGGCCTCACTCAAACAATTTCTTCTCCAAATCTCAACTAAAATTGCTTTTCATTTAATAATACTTAATTATTTTCTTTTTTTCTGAGCAAAAGTCTGCTCTTTTTACACTTACTTTACAAGGCAAATTTGGCATACAGTTTGGTTGCATATCCTGATGTTAGCTTATTGAAGGCAGGTGCACACTTTAATATATATGGGCATGGGGACCCCCTTCCAGCCTATAAAATAATACTGGGCATGTCCTCATGTGTAATATCTCTAATTTTTTTCTATTCGTAAACCTAAAATTATGAGCTGTTCTTTTGCCTATACACATTACAAGTGAAGAGGCAGACACCATATTTCTATATTACACAAAGATGGTGTTAAAATTACTCCACTAACAATTTTTTGTAGCATATTGTCTTTATATGACAGTAACGTGAAAAGGAAATATTGTTGCGATGTTGCAATTTCATTTCTAATAAGGGAATCATGATAGAAAATGCTCCATGGCAAAATAGCTTCAGCTAGCCCAACTGCCATTCTTTTACTTAATCTGTGGAATGAGGTGATCCAGCATGTTGTCAAACAAAAATCCTTCACTTTTTATTTAGCATTCCTATATAATTAATAGCATATAATGGTGTGCAAAGGAGAAAAATTATTCTGTCTGCAATGAAATAAACATAATCGAAATGATGCCATTCTCAGACATCTATTGTTTGGTGTCATTTTTTATTTTGATAGATCTTCATGCCAAATGAGATGACCTGTGAATAGTAGAAGAAGGCATTTTTTGCATTTTCAAAGTAAAAAAAATATAACAGATATTAAATGGTTTATATAATTTCGTTCCCATTTTCTTGTGTCCATTCAAACATTTCTAAAGGCCAAACCTGTGCAGGCACCAATCCCATTTAGCTGACATTGTGGCTGTGCCCTATGCCAGTTCATGTCCTGGTTATCTGGACCTGCTGGAGCACAGAGCTCTTTGTCTCTTGGGCACTTGCTCATGTTCTTTTTTGTGAAAAAAAACATTCAAGGATAATTGAATGAAGCCCCATGTAGGGCTCATCTCAGCATGGGATCAGGTTGCAGTTGGAAACAAGAGGTGCCCCAAGCTCAGATATGTCTGAAGATATTCAGCAACATATTTTTCACTGATTCTCAGGGCATTTAAATCTGTTAGTGAGTCTGTAAGGGCCCCATCACCAGCAACTGAAAAAGGCCGGGGACACATCCTTGGGAACCACAACTCAGTTTTCCAATCTGCTAAATTGTTAGCAAGGTCTCTAATATGGATCCAGCTTGTGCCACCCAGTTGTCCCCCAAAACTGAATGTGAGTCAGGGACTATATCCAGGAGGAAGCAAGAAAGCAGCTCTCATGGCATGGAGGAGAAGAGAGTAGAACCACATCTGCTCCTGCCCTGTGGTGACAGGTATTCTCAGGCCAGGAGGCCAGCCTGAGGAATTCAGGAGGATGCATTCAAAAGTGGATCCAGTACGCAATATTTGTGGGGGTTTTGATTCTTTTTTATTTTTTTTTTAACTGAGGGTATGTTTGAGTGCTAGTGGATGTGACTGACCAATAAACGCCTACACTGGAATAAGGCTCAGAGATGGGCAAGGGCAATGTGCCCATGGAGCTCAGAGACCAACACAAAGCAGTGACTTTATCTCAACACAAAGGGGGCCTGAGGGGGTCTTTGTCTTCAATAAATAGCTATCAGCACTTGAGTGGATCAACCAGTGGTGTAAATGTGTCCCTGAGTTATCTAGACCATTATGAGGGGAGTCAGCCTGATGCAGAGTATAAAATCTAAACAACTAACAAAAGAATTTTGAAGACAACAGTGGGCATGAAGTGGCTTCAGCACACTCATTCCTTCCTAGAAACTGGGGATGTCCAGAGTCATGACAGTGAGTCATAGAGTCACATATCATAGAATATCTCAAGTTGTAAGGGATCCATAAAAATCATCAACCCCAATTCCCTGATCCTCACAGAACTAGCAAAAACTAAACCATATGATTAAGAGTACTGTCCAGACACTCCTTAAACTCTCTTCCAGGGACTGTCCACAATCTCAATGAGAAATTTTTTCCTTATGTTCAACTTTCCCCAGCACAGCTAGTGCATTGAGCCTATTATAGAGACCAATGATAGGAATCACATTGGTTCTGTGACTGAACTTTGTATTGCAATTTCTATCATTCGCTAAATGTGACTTACATAAGTATCGTGTTTTCAGAGTATTTTGTATCATTCTACTAAAGCAGAAGCTGTAATATACAAATAACTAATTTGATATTAAATATAATTCCCTCCATGTGTGGAATATCTAATAGAGGCTGGTCAGAGAGTATTGGACTCTACCAGGAAGATCACATCTTTTCTTCCAGCACCAAAGACTGTAGCACCATGGAGTCTGAATTTTGGGCTTGCTTTAAATTTTGTACTATACAGGAAAATGCATGAAAGTACAATTCTACTCCAAGAAATTTCTGTAAAATCACCTTTTTCACTCTGTTTATCCTTCCCATAAACAAATTCATAGACCTCTCTTCTTACAATAGTTATAATGGGAGATTTTTTCTATGTTTTATTCACTTATCACTGGAGCAGTCATACTGGTAAGATAGTCAGACATCATTAACAGCATTACAAAGCCAAGCACAAGCTCCCAGAGAGCAGGAAGATACAAGTACAATATGGAGACAATGGGGTGGCATAACCCAAGCATCTGAAAGCAGAGTTTTGCCTGAGCAACATTTGTCCTGAAGCTGAGGAGGGTCAAGACAGTAGGACTCATTTAGCTTTCACTCCCTTTGTTGAGCTTACAGCTCTGAATATCAGAGACAGCAGAGATAACTTGTCTCTTCACAAACTGGGAAGTTTTTGAATTAGAAATATGTGAGTTACAGTAATAAAGAATGCCAAGAAATCCCTCTAATCAATTTTCTGATCAAAGCTGAGCACTCAAAAATTAGTCCTGAGACTCTCTTTGTCACCAAAACTCTCTCTGCTTCCAGAGGTGATCCCATTTCTGAGCCCAGCAGAAGCTTCAGGCAACAATTTCATGGGCAACTGACCTGGTGCGACATCTCATTTCCACTACAAAAAAAGACATTTCACTCCTCCTCTCCAGTCAAACTCCTCCCTTAGTTGACTTACTTTCCATCAGGATGGTTGGTTCAGGGAAGGGCCTGATGAGCAGCACAAAGTAAACAGCTAGAAGATGACCAGGAGTGATAGAGGAGGGTGGAGGAAGGAGGGACCTTACATTTTCAGCAACAATAAGCTGTAATAACGTTCACTACCTCTCAGGGAACCACAGCCTAAATTAGATGTGAACAACTGGGCAGTGCCTATCTTTTTCCATTGTCTCTAAGCAAATCCTAGAGCACTAACTTGGCTCAGACATCCAGCTTTCAGACACCTACCCTCAGGTGAGATCTGTCCCCTTTAGCAGAACTTCATCTGTCAAGGCAGGGTGGACTTGCTTTGATTTTATCACATTTCAGTCCGGGACATCTTTGGTCCTTTTCAATCTGTACTCAGTAACACTGCAGTGATGAAGAAAACAGTGAAATAGAAGCAAATTAAGAAACTTGCGATGTTAGCCAAATTTTTGAGCACATTGAGAGCAATGCAGCATCCCCAGGAGGATACATAGAGTCCTGTGAAGGCACTGTGAAGTTGAATCTATTTTCACTTATTTCTACTTTCATTTTTATTTTTACAGCAAACTAAATGCCATACATTTAGCAGAGTTAGACAAGACCAGAGAAACAAGTCTGTTGTTTTAAAGGAGGAGAAAGCTGTGAAGTTTCAGGAATGAAGAGTGGCAGAGTGTGTGGTAGGGTCAGATGTTCAACAGTATTTATGCACTGAAAGAAGGACAGATAATCTGCAAGAGAGGCAAAATGGTCCTTTTGACTGCTGCCTTCAAAACCCTTGATCTGTGTTCACTGATCTGATTCAGGTGAGATTTCTGTGAAAGTACAGGTGGAAAATAAGGCAATGAAACACAGTACCTGTGTAACTACCCATTTGCATTACAGACTTGGATTTTTAAAGATACAAGAAAAAAAAAAGAACTGAATGTCAAACCTGCACCTCTTCAGGTTGTCTCCACATAACTGCCTCTAACTTGCTGATCATCTTGGGACTCATAAAAAGATGTTCAAGGCATTCTTATACTAACATTTCAGTGGATCCATGAAAAGGCCAGTATGGAATTAAAAATACCAAGAGTTCAAAATGAAAGCAATGAGTGCAAGTGAGCAGAACCAGAAAAGAATAGGTCCAGGAAACACAATCTTGGAAAAATCAGTCTTTTTTTCTCTATGATCCAAGTTGGACTGACATTTTGGGGGGATTGCCAGATACTACATGGTTAGTGGGTTGTCCTGGAAAGCCTTGTGTGATACATTTTGTAGCTTTCATACAAAAGGCATTTGGAGACTCCTGACTGAAAAATCTCCTGTGCTGTGGAAGATAATCCCAGGGTTCCACGATTCAGGTTGCATACACAAAAATATTTATGATTACCTGAATCAAAGAGGACCATTCTTTATTGAAACTATTTCATTTGTTGCTAATAAACCATTGATACTGTTGAACACTGCAAATGTATTTTTATCTTTTAAATGCAAGCTTTTAAAGGAATCGTTCACAACATGCCTGGGTAATAGAAATTTTTCTTGTGTTTTCTCCAAGCATTCTTGCTAATGTGCTAAGTTCTTCTATCCATTACCTTAGGAATAGGCAACACACTTTAATCTAGAAGGTGGTTTCCTGTCCCTTCATTATCTGCTTCTTTAGTAAACCTTTCTGTGTTAAACTTTGTTTTTATTACTAACCGAATACATTAGGACTTAAAAATTTTGTACGGCCAAAGTAGGTGTGGTACTATTTATAAATCAAGGGCAAGTTATGCAGTTTTCATAAGGTGGTTTATATTGCATATTTGAAATCTGGAGGTGTTTCAGGAATGTATCATAAAACCACCTTCCATAAACTGTCTCTCAGGAAACAGTAATGATAACAGAGGCAGACAGATCTCACTTTAAACAAGTTACCTTGTACCCTTGATATACTAAATTTCTGGAATTTTTTTTACCAGATTGAAAATCTTTCCAACTTTTTGAAGTCTTATCAGCTAAGTTTTCAGAAGATTCACTTTACTGCTAAGATTTCCAAACACTCAGAATTGTTGAGGCTATATAGCTGTATAAATCTTGCCTCATTAATTTTGCAGATTTATGAAAATCCTAATTGTATACCAGGTACTGGATAAAAATAAAAATAATTTATATGTAAAATAATAAATATACACATACTAATTAAGTTTCCAGACCCCAAAATGGTGAACTTATAGATGCCAGAAAAAGATTTGACATCTGTGCATTTTACTAAATGTGAACTGTAACTTTTTTGGATTTTACCTCACTTATTATTTTCACAGAGAAAAATGTGTGCAAAGCTTCGTGTCTGACAATGTGGGTGTCAGAAGCCTGAAAAGGGTGAAACAAATTGGAAAAGTAGAATGAAAATATATAAAAACCTGTAAAATTACTATGTTCCCTGACTGTAGGCAAGAGCTATATTCAGATCTGGTAACCATAATGGGATATTGGTTAGAAGATGAAGGACAAATTTCAATACATGTTCATTACTTTAAAGAAATTACACCTTGGAGTAAGTCTTTTATATTGAAAAAGTACAGTAGTAAAAAAAAAAAAAATCCTTAGTGCAGAAGGTAGTTTACCAAGCCTATATCCTTCTGTGTTCATCTTGCTGCTGTTGGATACAACTGTGTAAATAAGGAATGCCTTTCACAGCCAAGATTCTCCATTTTTTTCCATCCTTCAGTGAAGTCAGTTCACAACATCATGACCGGTTCTTGTGTGAAGAAGCCCTGGGAGAGTTCTATTTTATTTAACTACACTGAAATATTTTTCTTGCATTTTAAATACCCAAGGTCTAATAAAACCTATTTACCATCTGACATTTATCTCACTTGGGGTTTTTTTTGGTGGGAGGCCTTGACAGCCCAGAGGAATAGCTAGGATACCACAGATAAAACATAGATATTGATTTTTCACAAAGGAGCATTTCTTCCAACTGTTTCCTAAGTATTTGAGTTTAATGCATGTTAATTGAAACACAGCACACGTATAATGTACAAATGAATTTTATTCCTTTACACAATTCCCTCATTTTACATTGATGTCATAATCATTCTGATTACACCAATATCTACTGAAAACCATCTGGATTTGTAATAGTAAACACAAACAAACACCCATAAATCAGAAAATCTGAAGTAATAAAAAAAACTTTTCCAGATTATTTTACAATGAACAGAAACTACTGCTTTGAGGAAATGTTTATGTAACTGTTCAGAGAAATTACATTATGGACCTTGGAATATAATGCATAGATCAGTACAGCTTGAAGTTATTATATTTTTTGAAAGACATAATGTCATTGATGCTTTAAAAACACTTGTATTGCAATAGAAACATCAAAAACAAAATAAAGCTTTACTGGGACTGAATTTGATTCAACAGGTTCAGTTTTCATCATGGTGCACTTAATGTGAAGCCGGAATAGTAAAATGTCTGAAAAAAGGTTGTTTATCCCCCCACCTCTTCTCCCCACTGCCAGTCCTGTTTCTCACAGTCCTGCTTGGAGTGTTGGTTTAGTGAATTGATATGGAGTCTGACAGAGGGCACAGACAGCACCAGGTGAAAGTTAAGAATGGATGGCGAAGAGCTAGGTGGATATGAGAAACTGAACCCTTCCTTTTGGGTAGGGTGGCCGTCCTCCCCTGTGAAGCAGTACCCTCATCTCTCTGACACAGTAACACCTCTTGCGCACTATTTCACCAGACCTGGGGATTCAGAGCTTAGCTCCAAAGGAAAATCACAAAGACACAGCATTTCAGTTCCAATTTGGTAACTTTACACTTCCTTACAGATGGGGACAATAAGACACAAAAAAGTCATTGGGGTAGAGTAGGGACCAGAGCTAGTCCTGTTCTCTGAGAGTCAAGTCAGAGAGAGGTTTTGATTGGGTAGGAAGAAAAATTTTTTCACTGAAAGCGTTGTTAAGTGCCGAAACAGGCTGCCCAAGGAAGTTGTGGAGCCATTATCCCTGCAGAAATTTAAAGGCACGGGGATGTGGCACTTAGAGGCAGGGATAAGTGGTGGACTTGGCAGTGCTGGGTTGATGGTTGGACACACAGGGACCAGGGTGTGACACAGGGCAGCTCTGCTATTATTGTAAAGGGAAAGAATGGCAGAAGTGTGTTGTGAAGCTGAAGTCAGCACGATGTGGGCTTTCAGGTGCAGAACAAACATTCCTATCACCTGGAGAACTCCTCTCTAGTGAACAGTGGAAGGATTTCTTCACCAGTCATTCCATCAGCCAAGCTGATGTTTTAGGCCTATAGAAAAGCGTTTCATAGAAATTAGCTTGGAGAGCAGCAATCATGAGGTAATTCTGTTTTTCATACAGAGGGAGCTTGAAAGCAGGTCAACAACTCAAGTGCAACAGAGTAGGAGGGAAGAATGACAAACTGCACAACTCATCAGCCTATAAAGCTCTTAATAAATGTGCCAGCTACTTTCAGATTGTGTCTGAAGGATGCCCTTGGGGAAAGCTGGTGTGTGGATGGGTAGCAGCACAGGCATAGGTCTGGCAGACTGACTTGAGACAAGTCCCAAGCCACAAACAGAGAGAACTAACATATAAAAAAAGAGCCTGAGACATGATGAGGCCATTGCTTGGAGGAGGTGTCTCTGAGCAGGCAATGGCTGGAGAGTGATGATCAACAAAAAGAGCAAAGGGTTATATGGGCAGGTGTGGCTGTTCAGGTCTATTGTTCACAAGGAAGCAGAAGTAATGTTGGTGTTGGTCCTAAAGGACTAGTGAGGTCTTGAGCATACAACCCGTCGCTGCACGTTTGGGTGGAACTGGAGAATGCATGGGACCCCAGTGACAGAGGCAACAAATGGCAGAAATGCTGAATGCCAGCCCAGGTATCTACCCCTGTGAGGGAAAATTTTGTCTGCTGGTGGAGACTGTGAATCATCATAAGGATTTTGAGGAACCAAGTTCCTCAAAACTGACTACGAAGAAGATTTGTATGTGGTCATCACAGACATTTGGATTATTCATAAATGAAGCAGCAAAGGGGAGGACTCTCCAAAAATGATATCCCAGCAAGAAAAGTACATTAGAAGGGTACTGGAGGAAAAGGAAGGACAGAAACACAAAAGTTCTCAGAGTTACAGGAGTTTGTCAATGTGCAAGCTGAGTTTGACTTTGCAAAGAGAATGAAAGTGAATGGCCAAAAAATTTGTTTCTATAGCAAAGAAGAGAGAATGAAGTAGTTGGCTATGCATTAACTGGAGAGATTCTAAATCCTTAAATAACCTATATATTTCCTTGATCTATGTGATTATCATGTCTTTGTTTCAATGCAGATCTTCTTCATGATGAAACAGGGACATGCACGTGGTCCTCAAACTGCTGACCTCTACAAAGGACAAGGTTTTGAGCACTAAAAATACTCCTTGTTATTTCCTTAGGAATGGGCACATTAGAGAACCTGAAAATCTGTCTTCTGCCATTATTTGCATTATGCTGAGAAAATTGGAACATGAGGATGAGCACACAGCAGGGGATTCTGGTAAATCCATCCTAATAAAAAGTCCAAGAAAGTGGAAAGTCTAGTTCTTAATGTGAAGAGAAAATGAATCTAGACCTTTGGAACCTGATTGTTTGAATTCAAAACCATGTACAACTCGAAAACAAAATCTATGATGGGAATAATTAAAGACATGAAGATAAATAGAAGACAGGATAAAAGGTTACCTAAAGTAGCATACCAGACGCAAAAGAACTCTTGTTCTAAGAGATTAATTTTTTTTTTAATTATGTGGGAGATACAATCTTTCTTTGTAAAATTAATCTGCAATAAGTGGGGATTAATACAAGAATTGTAAGGTGCACCAGGAACCAGCTAAAGACAACCAGCAAGCGGGGAAGTACCTTGCCACAAAAATGTTGGCTTGCTAAAGAAATTTTCTGATAACAGAAATTTGGAAAGCATTCTTATTAGGGAGGAGAATCCAAGCAAACAGGAAGAACTAGATGACCTTAAGGAGTGAAGCAATTGAAATGGGATAATATTTAATGGTATCAAATGGCATGCTCTGTACCTAAGGATTTATAAGACAGATTTATGCAATAAACTAGGAGCACATCCATTCAAAATGTGAGGAGCACACCCTGAATGTTCTAACTATCCACGAGATCTGTTGCCAACATAATGCAACTGTGACGAAGGTAATGCAAGCCTAAAGCCTACCAAGGGCCATTTCTAATACAGTTAGGAAAGTATCAGTGCTATTGCTAAAATCCTGGGAGATCATGATTGTTATGGCTATTATATAATGTCACAAGGAAAGTTTCCTCCACCCTAGATTAGGCATCTAATAACTAAGTATTTTAGTACTAACAAGTCTTCCAAGACTCTTTTATATATGCTGAAAATAAACCAGAAAGCTGGTAGTCTCAGCCTATAGTAATGTCTAATACAAATCTAAAGCTCTGCCTTCTGGAAGTTTCTCTCATCTTTGAGTATAAGGGTGTGACCTCCTCAGATGTGTGAAAAATGCGTGAGGTAAATCCAGGTCAGGAGTAGAGTCTAATGAATATAGTCTGGTCCTTTTTGCCAGGAACAAAATATACAAATTGACTTGATAAAATCTGAAAATAAAAAGATGGATTATCATAGCCACAAGTGTTTACAGATGTAGTGTAAAAGTTCTAGCAGGCTTTGAGATGAAGACCAGTGCCAAGGGAGACTAGCAAAGAAAGAAATTACATTGAATGACTATCCAGTTCTGTGGAGCTACATCGAAACCTTGCTAGATATCCACTTACTGTTTAATCACATCTATGCGTTACCAGCTCTTTAGAGATAGTCATTCAGCATTATAGACAACTTCATGACTTCATGGTACTTTCAGTATATTTATAGCACGCACCTTCCCAAAGTAAAACACTGTGTGTACAAAATTGTCCTAGACTGGCCTGCTCGTGTTTGTCAGCGGCTGGCAAACCACAGTGTTTGTCAGTTTGCTAAAGTCATCTTTGTTTTGCCATTATCTTTCTTTGTCTTTCCTCCAGACACAACTTGGCTAAGATTCTGTCTGAATTTAAGTATCAGTACTAAATTGCTGTGAAAAACACTGCTTACCACACTCTAAACAGACATATTGTCCATGACAATAAACATAAATTTTTGAAAATACCCTGCAGAGTAAATGACAACTTCAAATAAAACTGTCCTGCTTGGTATAAGCTTATACCATTATTATGAATTGTGCATCAGCAGCACGTATGTTTCTCAAATACTCTATGTTTCTGGGTTATTTTGCAACCCTGTGATCTAGTTAGCATTAAATCATAAGAAGTTCAGCCTCTGAGTTTTATCCTTGCCTGTAGAGTAGTTTCATAAACAGGAATAAGACATTCACACTTCCATGCTACATATCTGCACAGACACTTACATTTTGCCTCTTAAGCATGACAGAGAATACCTGATATCAAGAATAATCAGATATGTGCATGATTTCAACATCTCATGATTTTCAGAAATATTTAAAGGGGGAATTAGATTTGTTTATGATCACACCCTTCCCAAGCTCTAACCACCATTCTTTGGCCAAAGGACTGGGACAGAATCACTTACCTCCTATACTTTTTTCTTGCTAATGCAAGCTGAGAAACAAAACCAAAGGACAAAGCCTTCTTTCTAGGTATATAGCAGAGCCCTTTTGAAGACCCCGGTGGGATGAGATGGAAAATTCCCAGAAAACAAACAATATATTTGTGGTGGTAGCTTCAATATTCTGCCTGAGGGTGCCCATGTGCCATCAGGCCTCCCTGGAATGGCTGACCCATACAAAGTCTGCCAACCAGTTACAACTGGTGGACGGTGGACCTATTGCTTGACTTCAACAGTAACAAACTGCAAGGAATTTATTCCTCACAAGGAATTTATTTTATTTTATTCTTTTTAGAAAATCAAGCATATGTGATTGCAGGGTCGGTTCTGCCTGATAACCCCCGAAGCCACTGCCAAACCTCAGCCAAACCTGGAAGAGTTTCAAAAACAAATTCAGTTCCTGTAAGTCTGTGGGGGCGTGGTGGTGAGATAGAGGAGGGAGAACCCCAAGGTTGTCCCTCTGGAACTGGAAGGCTGGAATGGCAGCAGCATTTGGTATCATTTTCTGGGGAGCAGCAACTTCTTTATGGGAATTCCAGCTTGCAAATTCCAGCACCATCTTTTAATCTTGGAAGCAAATTCAGGCTGGATTTGAAAAGATGCACAAAACCAGCCAGCCACCAGAGAGGTCTGCTTAGCTGAAAATCCCTGCAGAAAGCTCCATCCCAAGCACAGCAGGCATCAGCACCTCCAGTGCAGCCTATTTCTCCTTCTGTTTCTCAGCAGTGGCGGAAGATCAGGCAATGGCTTCCCTGTTTTAGCATTGTTCTTTGGTACAGCCACCCAACTGGATCACAGCAGGATAAACACCTGCCAGATAATACAAATATTGCTTTCCTTTCCTTTGAAAGGAACAAAATTCATATCCTGGTGATGTGTCCCCTTAAGGGATAACTCTCACTACACTATGAAGATTGTAGTTTCTTCCAAAACTGACTTCAAATGCTACAACATATACCTGTGATATAATTTCAATAATGGCAACTATGCAAGAGCTCTGTCGAGTTCTCTAACAAAAAAAATCAAGGTATAAATAAATTAATAAATAAATAAAGAAGGGAAATCTTTCTGTACTTTGGTTTTTAATGAAGTATCTCTCATCTTCCCTCTTTTGTGAGGTAGCTGAGGAAAAGTATAGCATCAGTTTTCAGAGAATGGGGTACAAGGCTTTTGCTTGTACGAGGTAACCCTATTTTATACTGGCACCTGTGAATGAGCAGATTCCAAGGAATGTTTGAAAGAAGAACCCTTAATTCCTTCTCCAGTTTAACATGACCAGCTTTTAGATGTTTATGGATGTGCTTAAATTAAGCAGAGTTCTCCAGAACTGCAGAAAAAAGAAACAATTCTGGGTCAGCAGGATTCCCATATAATCACAATATCCATGGAAGGAGGGAAAAATTTTATTATTGTGTGCAAATATCTTTCTGTGGAAACTAAATATAAATAGCTTAGCAGACTAAATTACTGTGAAGACTTCCAGTTCAGAGCAAACTCCTGAAATTTATTACAAATACCAAAGGCCAAAGGGAGATGAACTGTACTTCAGAGGTGGAAGGAAAGAATCTCCCCCAAAAAAGCCACAGTCAACATGTTATCTAGGCAAATTAATATCCCTACTCCCAGACAGAGATTTTTTTTTTTTTAAGAGGAGGAGAAGGGGTGCTATTTTGAGTTAGAGGGACACTTCAGAATTCAGGGCTTAATTGCACTTTAGCCATGCAAACTTAAGTGCTGCTTGTTTCAAATATTTCAGACCTTCCTTCCCTGAAAGTTCACATCTTCGTAATGCCATCTAGTAATGCTTCATAAAGTGTGTGAGAACCAGCTGAGGTGGAAGTCCAGATTACAAACACTGAGACTAAGATGATTAACACAGAGACACAGAAAAAAAAGGGAAAAAAAACATCATCATAAAGCATCTTCCAATCCCAAACAAAACAACACTGTTCCTTCTTTCTTACTTCCCGATTTGCCAATCGACAATAACTGGGGGAAAACATCCAGCAGCGTTTATACCTGCACGTTGGATGCTGCCCTCTGGGCAAAGGGCTGGCACCTTCCCTCAGGTGCCACTTTCCTGGACCGGTGTCAGACGCTAGAGGTAAACAAGGAAACCCCTGGGGAGAGGCAGCACAGGGCAAGGACAGGGCTGGTGCTGACATGCTGGCTCTGCACCTGCCTCACAGCCGGCACCTCTCCCGCTCCCTGCCCTTTGCGCGCCCAGGCGGGACAGGTTGGGGCGCTTCTCCCGGCAGCTTGTAGCATTAGCTCTGGAGGCAGAGGGGTTTTCCTGCCCTGCTGTGTTTGCACAGCACCTAGGAGGGCTGGGTCTGCATTTCTGCAGGCCTGCTGGAATAAAAACTTGAAAGTAGCAAGTAGCAATGGAGCTGATGAGAATCATCCGGCGCATTTAGTCTCCAGGTCTGGCAATGTTGAAAGTTCACTGTGTTACCAAGGAGTTCCTCGAGTGTCACAGGTCCTTGCTCTGATAAATTGGTGTCTAATCCTAAAGGTGGCTCATTGGTTTTCAGTATTAGGCCCTTAATCTCCTTCCCTAGCTCAGGAATCTTCTCACCCTGCACCCAGAGAGATCATCAGTCATTCCTTTGCCCAGAGTTACCAAACAACATCCAATTTTTTAGTAAAGATGTCAAAGTGTCTGTCTAAACATCTTCTGGTTTTGGCCTGAAACTGATACGGGTTGAAAGTCTTCAGCTCTTCCCTAAATCCTGACAGCTGGCTAACAACAAATAAAAAACAGCCCAGTGATTTACTATGTCGATCCCACATTGTTGTGCTCTGTGTTTCTTTAAGAAAGGTGCGAGTATATGTGTAAGAGTCTTGAAATACAGTGGTTGCCATGGCAATTATCTGTGTTTAGAGAGTGGAGGGGAGTAAAGTTCCATGTAAGTGGTCAGAGTAGAGTGCAAGTTAAACATGCCTCTTTGCAGGTCTAAATTATGTACTTTTCTCTCCCCGCCCCATCCCCCCTCCAAATATTTGTGAAAATATGCATAGATTGCCTGATGAGCTCCAAACTATTCTTGCAACAATGCCAGATTTTTTTTCTCCCCCTCAATATTCCCACTTGCCTGTAAATCCTGTGAGAATAAAGCATAAGGCTGCAGAATTGCCCGTCCACATTCCCATCCAGGAGTTTCCTTATCTGGTTCATTTCTCCTTAATGGGACTGAGTGCATTACTCTAGCAAAACTAACAGATCAAAAATATAGGTACAGCTAAATGGCTGTAAATTTAATTGGAAGGGAATGTTATATAAGTATAAATCATCAAGACAAATATCCCTTAGCATTTATACTGTGCTTTGCATTTTCTAATTACTCCGTGGATTTGCTGCTTTAGAACAAATATGCATTGTGCCTGGAGCTGGAACATCTATTCTCCATAAATCTTTGTCCTCATGTTCTCTCTTATTTTCATTTATCAACCAAGATTTTTACCCATTTCCTCACATACATGATAAGGATATTATTCCCGGCCTCCATGTGCATGTACACAGCTTGTGTAGTTATTTGCCAGGTGTTCCACACTCAGGGTTGGCTCTAAGGCCCTTTGCAGGGCTCTTTAGCTTTCACAAAGGAATATTCTAGTGCTTAGGGACAGTGATCACAACAGAAACTGTACAGGTGATAGTTGCTTTGTCTGATTTCACAGGGATAGTGCTCACCTCAGACTCCACAAAATGAATGGGGATTTTCAAAGTATTCACAGGTGAGGGCTCCATTCTGGCCACCTCCTGAATGCCACTTCTCCCAGAAATGGCCTGTGACAGTAACAAAACCAGAATATGTACCTTGCAGCAGGCAGGAAAGGAGCAATGGCTGCATTAGGAATGAGCCACTGCTTAATGCTGACTTAGAATTCACATACAGCACTGATGTGCTCCGTTCAAATATAGAGGGAATTCAGCAAAGGAATTGACACCATGACAGTTTGACACAGCTGCTCTTTAAAAGGTGTTGCTAGGGGCTTCTTTAAATATTAATGGGTAGATTGCAAGATGGAAATACATGATTAGATACTTTTGAAACACTGGATCCTGAGGCTCTGCTGGTTTTCAAGCAGCTGTTAGTAAAGGAGCCGTGGGTTCCAGCAGCTCTGAGCTAACGAAAGGAAACTATTTACTCCTAGATCCAGAAGGGCCATGCTGGATAGCACTGAAGGCACTTCATCTTTCACTTTCCATCCTTCACCAATGTTTTAAAAGTTGCAATAATCTTCCTCTGCAAAAGAATGGTGGGTAATTTTAAGTTTATTTAAGAGGTGTCAGGACTAAGCTTTACAAAAGAATCAGAAATTATTTGGTCCTTATCTCACTGTGTTTAACCCAGTATTACATGAGACAATTAGTGACGCTGATAAACAATTCAGTTGATGAAGGAAGAAAAACCAAAGATTACCAAAATACGATCACAGTTAAAAGGTGTGTGAGCAGCATGATGCCTCCACAGCAAGTGGTTTTATACCCCCCTCTGATAGGCAACATGGGAAGGGAGACATTTTGGGAGGCAGGGCAAGGGTGGTGAACAGTTGGAGAACAAATGTGGGAAAGGTCTTTCACAATTATGGTGTACTACTATTGGAGGAGTAAATATGCTGTATTGGTAAATGGTGTCCTTTGCCACTATGTTAGGGTTTGTATTTCCAGACCTTAAAGAATGGCAGACCACAAGCATCACACCAACTGCTTGTTCACAAAGAAAGCATTGCACCAGTAAGAACTTCTCTCTGAGCTGAGCTGATCCAGCAATACAGTCTATCAATTAAAAGGCTCTCCTAAAATGACCAGCTCACAGAAAACTCTTTTTACAGCTAGGCAATGCACTCTCTTCCCTACTGTCTGATTTACTGCCCAGCTATTGCTCTTCAGATTACTCTCTTTATATATCTAGCTGATTCAGTGAGCATGGGAGCATGATGCAGACTCACAGGGCAGCGTGATGAAGCTGGGTGGCATTGCTTAGATTATCTCAGAATGTGTTAGTTGCTTCTCGGGGTCAATAAAGACCCTGCCCCATAGGTCCTACTGCCTAATGGTTCTATAATTACAATAACCTTTGTGAAAGCTTAGCAATAAATAACATTTTCCATGAGGCTAATATTGTTTCAAGGAAACTTGCATGTGCAGGGTATGACTGCTTTCTCCATCAGCTGAAACCACATCATCTCCTCCACCTTGTCCCTGTAGCAGCAAGCAGCCGTAAGCCAGTCCATGTTTAACCCTCTTTCTGAGGACACGGGTTAAATCTGCATTGTTCTGCTCATGTGTATGCACAGGGTCTGAAAATACTCAAAGACAAAAGTGCAAGAGCATAAGATGAGTAGAAATAGACAGGGCCAGAGAACAAAATCGGAAAAGTGTCCCAGTTACCAGGCAGTCTCCCCATGGCCTGGGGGTACCTCAGGCTTACCAGGTAGGTTTGAATGAGGCAGGTTAGAAATGCAGAAGGTATCAGCTCATCTCAAAAGTATTCTGCACATTGATGCAGTTCAGTGAAAACATGCATGACTAACTGTCCTCTTAGACTCAGGAAGGTTTGAAAACTCCCAGTGACCATGCTAGCCCCAGGACTTGTGTGGTCTGGCCTCGTCCACCATGTGCCACCCAGGAATCCTACTCTGCCAAGCTTGCCAGGACTGTGGGTCAATTTTAACTTTCATAGTGCACCCAGGCCAGGGATCAGCCCCACTGTGGTTTCTGTGCTGGCATTTGAAGCCCTGCTGGATAGATCCAGCAGAGTCCTTGCTTATGGGGGAGCATTAGGAGCATGATTTACAAGCATTTCAGCCCGCCCTACCACACCAGACATGAAACTATGCACAGCCCGAGTTTTGGGCCATTTACTGCTCTTTCATAGACCTCAATATTGTTTTAGCTTTATGGAAAGTATTAGCTATTACAAAATAACCTGTAGATAAAATCATGACATAAGGAATCTCATATTATTTCAGTAACTATCAGTTTTGTGAAGTCATGAGCATTTTGGCCCAATCTTGAAAAATACCTACAATGTGTTCGGCAAACATTTGCAGCCTTGCACAATAGCTTCTCTTTTTTTTCCAGGACTCTTTGCATGCCTCCAAAGTGGTTTGCTGGATTGGGCCCCAGACACTTGGGTACTCTGTAGCTCATTCACATGCTGTAATGATGTAGTTTGTACTAGATTTTCAATTTCATTATAGAGCTTGGTCCATTTCAGTAAACTTTCTTCGTGAAGTAGGAAATGTAAAGCTGGAAGCATTACAATACCATAACCATGAAATGCAGACTTCCTGCATTTCAGTCTACTTTAAAAAAGAAGTAGTGTCTGTCATTTGTAAATTTTAAAATAAATGAAGTGCATGGAGGACGGTATTAAAGAGAAAACACCTTAAATATAAGTGGGGAAACTCAGTCTTTTTCATTCTGTGAAGAGTGTGACAGCATATGGTAGATAGTGGGTGGTTGTTCTAAACATAACATGTATGTGTCCAACCTAAAATGTTTTATTGGTTCCTACTTATGAAAGCAGCAGCTAAAAATGACTGATGACTGTTCTTTCTATATCAGCAGCGTGTAAAGGCCCAAGGAAAAATCAGTTTTTAAACTCATAAACATCTTTAAACAGCCATAAAACTGTTTAACATACTGTTTTTCCCAAGTTTAATGTTTCCTCTTTGTGAAACCATAAGACTACAGTATTTTTAAATATTACTGTTATTTTCAGATAACCCTAAAATATGTCCAGAAAAAAAAGGGGAATAATCTTCCCTTTTCCAGAGTTACTGTACTCTCATCTCCATATCATTTGATAGCACAGGTATCTAGGATTACATACTCATGTTAGTTTAATACGAGAGAAAATACAAGCCACAACTACAAGCCTCCCAGATCTATAGGAGAAAACAGTTTTATCCCCATCTTCATTGCAACTGAGTACATTATAAATGGTAAAAGCTCAGCAGGGAGCAAAATCTCCCCATTGTCCACTCCTTTTTTTCCCTCTGAGAGTTATTATCACGGAACTGAGGCTGAAACTGGCAAATCTTACACTGTGCTCCAAGTAAGTCCAGTTTGTTACTAACCTGTCCTCCTGTGGCAGCGGCTCCTGCGTCTGAGGCCAGCTGCCAAGCATGCTCCCTCTTCCTCCCACACAAGTTTCATCCTTGTGGTCAGCTGTTTCTTGGAAGCTGGGCAGCATAATTGATATTGCAACTATCAGGCTGTGCGCAGAGTGAGCTTACACAACTTTGTGAACATGCTTTTCTTGCCCTCTCCACCCACCTTTCTCTAAAGCTATGTATTTGTTGGTAAAAACAGGATTCAGGTGTCAGTTATAGGGGTGGAGCTCAGGTGCTTCTGCAGATGTGTGTGCTAATCCCTCTCCAGAGGTCAGGCTGCAGCCAGGTGACCATCCCTTTGAGTGACCTCAGTCCAATGGCACAAGGGGCCCTGTCCTTGGCCCTGCACCAACAGCAGCACTGCCATTTCTGCCTGAGAGCAGTCTCTCAGCCCAAGGAGTGTCTGCAGCCTGCCAGCTTGCCGGGAAAGCAGGGAAGATGCAGGTACTACACACGTGCCCCCAAACCTGTCCCTGCTCTGAATTTCACCTCCCATGTAGCTGAGTTCTCTGGTTACCCGGGGCTCAGAAAGCCAAGTCTGCCCCAGCAAGTGCGGGAGAAGTCCCCAGAGTGCTGGCTGTGAAACAGATGAAGCACGTTTGGTGACTTTGTCCCAAAACAGCACAGCAAATTTGGGATGAACATGAGCTTTGGAGCAAATTCAGAACTGTCAGTTTGGGGTTTGTGACAGGATTTGTGGGAAGGTTTTTTGGTTGGCTGGGCGGGTTTGGGGTTTTTGGTGGTTTTTTATCAATATGACAGAACTCCAGGCTTTCCAAAGAGAGGACTGCAGAGATTTCATCAGACGGTGCCTCACCCTCTGTAGGACTGGCCTGAGAGCTGCACCAAAGGATTCTGTGGAAGAAATACTTCTTTGGTTTTGCACAGTCTGAGAAAGGAGAAAACTCATCCAGCCTGCTGTAGTAATGACTTTTATCAGAATTATAGCATGAGAAAATCATCTGTGTCTATCCTAACATGATTCATCCAAGTTTGGAAAAGGAAACACTGCTGACACACTATGCTTTTTATTGGTTATTCTTCTGAGAACCTCAAATCTTCTTATTCATAACCTAACATCTCCAGCCCCGCATGCGGAATTTTTATTAAAACTTTTTTTTTTTAATTAACCACTGACCTGACAAAACCTTCAGATAGCTTGAGTTTTATGAATTCTGTGCATTCTAATTTCATTATTTATGATGTGTATCACCTCAAATGCTTGTGTATGCTGCTTTAAATGCCTGCAAGATTCTTGCCCCAAAAGATGGTAATCTATGTAATGCAAAAATCTCTGAGTGAAGGTATGCTGATTATGGTGAGGGGAAAGCAAAAGAAAAACAGCCACAACAAAGACAAGTGTGGAAATTTGGTTGCAATAACTTGATGTGATCCCTGGTAATACACACATGTACCTTATGTACTTGAGGTTAGTTTTATATAGCTCCTTTCAATTATTTTACTGATGACAAATATGTTTACACAGCTCTACAGAGCTACTTGGGAAACTTTACATAGCATTGCAATACACTGGGGAGATAAATCCTGGGTATACAGGGCCAGCATTATCCCTGCTCATTGCAGCAACAGGGAAATGAAGTCACTTAAAATGTAGAAGGAAGCATCAGGCCACAGAACACCTCAAAATGTCGAGGAGGAAAAGAATGGTTTTCAAAGAGTATTCATCTTCTTGGAAACTATCTCCAAGTTATAAAATAATCAGTGATAGTAAAAAACAATCTTCTTCCAAAATTCACTATATTTAGGCCTTTGGTAGCTCAATTACAAAAACAAACATAATTCAGCTCACTTTATTATAACTCAAAGTGGTTAAGGAAAAAATCTCCAATAGTTTTTCAAAGAGGGTTTTTTGAGGGTATCTATATTCCTGGCAAAGAGTTTGCTTCAGTGCTTTTCCTTGGTGGGATTAAAGGAGTTCTTCTATATTAAAAGTTTTACATTTTGATGGATACTGAAATTAAAGTCATACTTTATTAAATCACTGGAATACAGTAAATGTAATCAAATATGGTTCAAATTAAATGGTTTGGAAGGAAAATCTGTGTAATCATTGCCAAACATTTCTTCAAAAGTAAAACTGCTGTTTTAATATACAGTTCTTTGCATGTCTTATATGAATTGTCCAGTTTTGCTGGACAAAAAAAAACGCATAGAAAGTGCTCATGTGGAAAATATTCTCTTTCTTTGCTTTTAAAGCGTCTTTCTCTTGCTAGTTCAAATACTAATCCAAACTGCATACAACAGAGAGAAAATTACTGAACATCTGCAAACAGAGAAGAACTTCACAGGTGACATTTATTGGATGTCCTTAACACAGCACAATTACATATTTTCAATGGAAAAGGTGATCAGTCAGCTAAAATTGCCCAACTGAGTGAATGGAATCAGCTTGTCTTGAACCAGGAAAAGTGGATGAGGCCTGACATCAATGTTTGTTTCCTTTGAATAGGTTTCTCCGGGATCTAACTATGATTTATTTAAAGGGGGAGTACAGACACAGTTACAATGAAAGAAAGATCATTTCACAGTTTTATTGAATCGATTCCATCAATAACACTGGGAGAAACAAATTAATACAACTAGTACTAAACAGTCACGAACCGAATCACAAATTTAATGATTATTTCATTATAAACTGCACAACGAAAATGTGTGGTATTTCTTCTGCCTGGTTTCTGCTGAGGCACCTGCTGTAGTACCATACAGGAGATGCTGCATGGATGGGGATGAGATGGGCAGAGAACAGGCTCATGGAGGTGCAGTGGGTTATGCAGTTCAAGGAAGCTGCAGACGCAAGCAAGACAAGGAGTGGAGATTTTCAACGCCAATGATGCCTTCAGCACAGGCAAAAAGAGCACATAAATGACATTCATCGTTGACGCAGTGCTGGAGGCATCTCACATGCATAGGAGACACTTTCTCCTTAAATGGGCAGGGACCACTTAGAAGGTCTTGCCTCCAGCTGAGAGAAACATAGACACCAGCATTTATGGTGGGTATTGTGGCAGGCTGAGTGGCTCGGCACTTCCAGTCTATGGCTAACTGCTGACTTGTGGATGTGCTACCTCCTGCTTGACCTGTTTTTGTTCTTTCTTTCTCCTGTTTGTGTTCTTCTTGTGAGAAGCTTTGTCTATCACAGCATCAGTTCTCCCTCTCTTCTTTGCAGCCAGTTTGGTGGAGGAGCTCTCAGACATAACTGGCGGGCACTTAGAGGAGTGTTTGTGTCAGTACTTCCCAAGCCCTCTGCTTTATCAGGTACTCAGAGTTAAGCACATGCTTAAATATTTTACTGGATCCAGGCCCATTCTCACACACATAAACCAGACAGGGATAACTAGAAGTGGTCAAGAAATGATGGGACAGTGCTCACCAGGAAAGCATGTGAATTGCCGTTAAACAGGCGATAAATTGCAAGAATTCAAAAAACACCAGTGCCATAATCCAGCTGTTAAGTGACCATGTTCCCAGTGTGCACACACTTCCAAGAAAAATTAAAATATGGACATGAGGCAAGCAGTTGCCTAGTGGACTGCTGAGTGCACGGGATTTATGTCTGAGTAGTTAGTATTACATTACACTCACAGAGTAGTATCCAAATATCAGCAGCTGTGTCTTGTATCCATTATTTCCCTTCTCCCCCAAATATAAACCTTCCTCACCTTTCTAATTAGAAAAGCTGTTTGTTGACTATGACATGGAAACATTTTACATGTTGTTTTCCAAAAATGCCTTTATTAAATAAGCAGGAAAATATGTTTGGTGGTAAATAGCAATGACCTTTAGAACAATGTCAAGCCCACACACCCCATGATTTGTGCGTAGGTATGCGTTCCTTTAAGTCGCTGTATATTACCAGTAACGTGACATAGAAAGCTGCTGTGGAAAGTATCTTTGGTTAAAGAACTGTAGGGTAAACAAATAATTAAAACCTGAAGTGCATAGCCAGCTTACCTAGTAAATTGCTAAATTCAAATCTCTTCATGGGAGGGCTGACTTTGTATTCACATCGAGATGTATAAAAATCAATTTTCTTTTCATCATGGAAAATATTTACAGCAGTTATCTGAGGTCAGGACATCTCTTATTTTCTTGGCTGACTCATCCATCACTTGTGCAGCAGCCTTCTCATGCATAACAGAGGAGCACTGGTGTCACGCAAGTGAAGAAGTGGCCCTGAGATTTGCAGGAAGAGAGGCTGATTTCATCTGTGTAAAATAATGTCATTTTTCAGAAAACATCTACAGAAGAACACCCAATTAGGCTAGAGTGCACTCTAGCCTTCCCCCAGGCCATTCCAGCAAAATGTAGAGGTTGTGTGGTGTTATTCCAGGAAATCAGCAAAGATTTTTCATGTTGTTATTTTTGTTGGGGCCATTTGTTTCAGTTTCATTTTGCATTTAGAGAGGAGGGAGAAGAGACAGAGAAGGATGAGAAGGAAAAGTTGTCTTTAGGGCAAAACACTTTGAGCAGTAAATTATTTGTAAAGTGAACTTTTTCTAAGAAAATTCATCAAGCTGCTTTAATATAGATGCAAATAAAACTGTGTAAGAGACCCCGAATCTCATGTCTCACATTTAGCAGAGCCTTTTATAAGGAAGGGCGTGTCAGGGTGTGCAGGTGTGCACGGACAGACTTCGAGCTCAGCACGAGCATGACGCAACAGCCGAGTGTTTCACAGGACACTTGTACCATGGGAACTGCACAGGCCGGGCAAGGGTTGGTAGGAAGAGCTAGCAAGGTATAAATAAATACGTGTTTGTAAATGTGAGAAATCTGTGGAGAGAGGGCCAGCAGTACTCTCTCACAGGGGATGGAGCAGAGAGCAGTGCAGGTGTGTAAAGGTAGGTCTTCTCAAGTACTTATCCACAGATTTGGCAGAGAATTTTTCAACTAAGCAACTCTTTACTGGAAACAGGGATCCAAGAAAATAATCGTTTTCCACAGAAACTTAGCTGTTCTGATTAAAATTTACTCAGGAACAGGATGTGAAGGACTAGATGAAATCTAGGGACAGTGAAAGGGAAAGAGCCCTTGCAACATATTGGTATTCAAAGTATCCAGTTAGCATGAAATAAAAGGCTTTGACTTAATCTAGATCAGAAGTCTGAGAGTAAGTTTTTTGCCTAGTGAGTGAGTCCAGTGACAATTATGAGATCCACAAGAGCTCTTTTTTGTGCTTTTCCCAAGAAAAGCAACAATATATCTTGAGGAAATGTCAAACTGGAACTTTTCTTAAATCTCAGAGCTTCACAGGATAAGAAGATAATTTCTCAGTAAAGATATCTCTGGTAGTTTTCTTTTCATACTGCAGTGTAAGCATCTCTGACCAGGCACCCAAAAGCCACAAACAGTCATTCCCATGAGAGAGTGTGCTAGCTAGGGGCATGCAGACCCCCTGAGGTGGATGTCCCCAGGCCCCCACTATCCTCCAGATGCACTCATAGTGGCAGCAAATTTTCTGACAGCTCTACTTGGGCAGTTTTGGATGGCTGCAGGTCATAGGAGGAAGGAGCTGTATGCTGCATTTCAGCAGAGGGGACAGGGGAGCTGCTTGTACTAACTCTGAGGCAATGCAAAAGCCCTCCAACTTTCCCAGACTAAGAAGGAAGTTTGGAGGGGTGGTTTCTTGATTCTACAAATTATCTGCATTTTGAACTGCCTGTATCTCTTGGTGAGCATCATGAACTACACTCCTGCAGATGACCTGAGCAGAAATGAGACACATTCATGTGCTATGTCTATCTTCTCCTGCTGAATGTCTGCTCCAGTGGGAAACAAAAGCTCAGGAAGGAGCAGAGGTAGAAACAAAGTCCAGGAGCAAAGGCCATACCCTTCAATGTACAGCTCAAGGGAAATGCAGCAACAATCCAGGAGTAATGATTGGACCTTGACTTCTTCCACAGCACAAGCTGTGAACAGTGACACATGGAGGACAGCCCATCCTCCTGCCTCTGTGAGGCTGCTATTCCTTCGGTTACCTGAAATGAGTTTTAAGCTGTCCTGTGGTCAGATCATCATGGCCTTCGGTTGATAAACAAAAAAGGTAGAGAGAGGTTTGAAACACTGAAAACCAACTGGACTGAAAGTTTTCATTTTCTCCCCACCCAGACATTTTTTTCTTCAACGTGTTTCTTGTCTCAGTCACACCAGATATCCTGGACAACCCAATCATGTTCTAATATGACGTCTGTTGCCATTGCTCAGGACTTTGCTTCTTCTGAATCACACCCTGCCACCAGCACCGATTTCCAAACACCCGTCTTGGTCATTCTTTTCAAGCTCCATTTCCCAGCAAAACAGCCCACCCCAGTCACTGAATGCCATTGCTTTTCTTCTTGAAAAACAGCCTCCTCTGCAAGAGCTTCCTGTCTTAATTTCTTCTCTGTTGCTGCTTCCTCACCTGAATTTTTTGCCTGTTTTGCCTTTGCCTGTGCTAAATAACACACTCTGCTGAGAGCAAGACCTCATTTTATTTGCTTTGTAAAATGTCCACATACATGGATGGAGGTGTATAAATAATTAATACATGCCTTAATCTAAAGATTATGAAGAAGAAGGTGGTGATTGCTGCAGAAAGATTAATGTGAAAAAAATAACCAGACTGTAATTTTCTCTGGCGACCTATGAAAGAATTAACCCAAAGGAGGCCCCCTTAAGTACTTTTGCAGATAGCCCAACAAATTCCAGGTATGGCTCTGCTTTGCATTCTTCATTTTCCTTTCTTCCAAGATATATCTGCCTATCTTGCATGCACACATACATATCCTTGCCCTTCCTTCCATGCCATTTCATGCTGCATACTTTTCACAGTGAAGGCAGGGTCAGAGATCTGAAGCCCAGCTTACTTGGACTCAGCTCAGGCCTGCTGGACATCAGGAGACTTGAGCAGTCTCAGGTGAGTGACAGCTGTGTGGGTATCAGGGAGCAAAGACATTTTTCCCCTCAACCATCAAAAGCCCCAAGAATTCCCAGCATGACTCTTCAGTGACCACAGACAGCAGCAGAAATCTCAGCCTTGTTTTTTTTCCTGGGATGAACCAAGTGTTTCTTCTGTAAACCTTCTACTTTCTTTGTCCTTTCCTCCAAAAAGCTGCAAGAGAAGAGATTGGCTGGGCTGAGGGGAATGAAGAGGGAGGGGACACAGAAAGGAAGCACCTGTGGCTGAGGCAGTCGAATCCAGCCAGTCCAACACACCTGGGAGGGGAAAGGTCTCTTGTCACCCTTCAGTCTTTCTAGCAGTGCCTTACAGGGGAAAAGTAACTTTATTATGGCTGGGGCTTTTTGATGCCAAAGAAGAACAAAGGAAAGTTACTTTAGAGCTAAGATCAGGCCTGCACCAGACATCATGGTAAGAGCTTGTGTACTTTCCACCCATGGTAAAACCTTCACACTGGGCAGGACAGAAGTTTCTGGATCCTCAGGGCTGGCAAAAGAACATGTAAAAGCCTGAGATGTAATGCCTAGGATGAGATGTCAGTAAGAGCTGTGGTGTGGGAGCTTGGGGAGGGGGTTCAGAGCTGGCTCAGGCTCCTCAGTGAAAGGCAGTTGTGCCTTGTCTCATGACCACAATGAAAGGAAGAGGACAGGTAAAGCTGGCACAGAGAAGGGCCAAGTCTGGAAGGCTTCCAGGTGGCCCAGCAAGCCTTTGCACCCTTTTTCCTCAGGAGTATACCCTCAGGAGTATATCACTGCCAATTCTTGCTTTCCTTCTGTTTATGTCAGTTTAAGTCTGCAGTGAGAGTCAAACATGAAACTCGATACAATCAAGGAGCACAGGGAATAACCAAAAATCCACAAATCTGCCCCTTTGCTACCCTCACACTGATATTCCTGTGAACCCTAATTTAACCAGGTGTCTGGTAACTCTAACTCCCTTCTAGCCCATTTGAGGGTCTCATATCTCCTATGTAACAATTTGCTATTTTTTCTCTAACAGGATTTTGGTCTTCCAGATCTTTCTAGATCTTTCCTCTGATGTCACAAAATCACCTTCAGTATTTCGAATACAATAAATCACCCAAGCCTGCTGACTCCATTTTTTGCAAAAGACATTCAACTTCTTTTGACTGAGGTGGGAGCTGAGGGTATTCACTGCTTTGCCAGATCAAACCTTAAAAGCAGGCTTAATGGTAGCCCCTGAAGCTCAGCTTTCTCCTTTGGTTTACATCAAGTGATGATTACCATTTGTTCTCTTTTCTATAAATTTTCAAATCTTCACCAAAGATACTGATTTCCTTGCTGGTGTAATCTACCCCATTCCATTTATCAACCTATTAAAAAAAGGCTGGTACAGTAATTTCTTATATGGATTAGGTGTTTCAGATAATTCCCAGATACTGCTTTTCTATTTGCTGATTTCTGTGCTCACCTGCAAGCTTGCCTTGATCCTTTTCTCTGCTTGGCTCCCGCACATAAAAAGGGAGACGCAGTTGCCCCAACGCACATTCCTCAGTAACAGTTTACATTAACGTCTCTCTGCTTATCCTGTAATTGCAGTGCATGTGCTCTGCTCCCTTGCATTCACATTTGTGAGAGCAGAGGGATCTCGTGTGTACCTGTTTTATCTATCACAGCACCAAGAAAACACAGACACTTTGAAGTACACATTTGGAAAGCGCACAACCAAGCTGTTCATAAATACACTGCCTAATCACTTCACCCATGGGTGAAAAAGGCTGCCTGGGTCTTGAGAAATGTCTGGTGAACAGGGCATTCTGTGTTACTACTTTTCGAGATCCAGAAGACAGATGAGGCTGTGAAGATTGTTCTTATGTATAATTTTTGGCCTTTTGGTTTACAATCAATGCCAGTGTTTGGGATACAAAAGAGTCACCAGCAGTAAATAACGGTTTCTGATCACACAATTAAGTTCTCATGACTACATAATAACTGAACCATGTTGCAGTTTCAATTAACGTGATGGTCTCTGTCTCCAGTCCAAATGTGTTGTCTAAGTCGTGGTGCATTAAGTTAACTAAATTGAATAAATAGATAATGGCGTTAAATAACTGCTAGGGTGAATAAAATGTCTTTTAAATTAAATGAGAGGATCAATGCTCCCTATGTGCTTGGCTATACTGTGCACTGTAGCATGCTAATAGAACAGTTTAGGATAGAAAGGTTCAACCCTGCAATGTGCTACACGTTCTGGATGTTCTCCAGACAAACCCTAAGTGCAGTTTTGAATTCAACTAAATTAATTGGCTCCCAAAAAAATACAGCTATGTGTGCACTCTTAGAGATGAAGACCATGGTTCCCGCAATTTTACAGGATCCAGATCTTGACAAGGAGAATTTCAATATTGCAGCAATAAGCCCCTCAGGCTAGCATCATCTGGAGCCGTGGAGTGGGTGAGAGGGAGGGACCTGCTCCCAGGAACAGCCTGTGTGCAGAGACTCCTGTAGAAGTCAGTATTTCAGGATCAGATCAAAAGGGATTTAAGCTATAGCAGAAAAACAGATGGGGAATTGGTGAGGTGGAAAGAGAGAGAGTGCAATTAATCCAGACAGCTGGCATGGCAAAGAGGCAGGCCTGACCACCAGCAGTGGGAGGGAGCGTGGGGAGAGCCAAGGGGTGGCTGCGTGGGATGTGCTGGGTAGCACCAATAAGCCTGCATGGATGTGAAAGACACAGGCACAAGAGGCTTCAGAGCGTGATTTTTAGAGTAGAAAATGAAATTGCTAAAGCTCATACTCATTCTGAAGACCTTGTTTTGCTGGAGGTGGGAACCTTAGATCCCAGTGAACCCTTGAACTCATACGGGGACTTCAGCTTGTGCAAACAGCAAGGGACCAGGCAGCATCCGCAGCAGCCTGGCTGTGGAGCTCTGGAAAAGTGCCCGGGAAGGAGCAGAAGTTATGGAAGCATGAAGTGTTCAACATTCAAACAAGTGATCATCAGACCATACATTAAAGGTAGGGAGCTGGATCTGCAGAAAGGCAGCTTGCCTTTTAGAAAACAAGGATCAGTCAAAGCATCCTCCTGTGACTGCCATGCAGTGCCTTGCACAAGGGCCACCAATACAGCAACAGGCACAGGCAAGCAGAATTTATTTTCAAGTCCATACTGATTTTATGGAGATACAAAACACTGTGAGAAAAATCATGTGCAAGAGCCACTCTGCCCACAGAGAGCTGCCTGGTAGGCAGCCGGTAGGCTTCTCTCACCTTCTTGGGATAAGCTTTTCCTCCTGACACACAGAGTTTACACAGTGGAGTTCGAGCCATCGCTTCCATAGAAGCAGATGGGGCCCTGCTGACAATGGAGAAAAGCTTAAAAACTCTAAATCAAAAACTTTAGAATCCCAGCCTAAAAAATGACAATATTTACTTGTTTGATAACGTTTATGGTGCTTGTGGTGGCTTGGGAGTGTGGGGGACAGGCAGCACAGCAGCAGCAGAGAGGAGGCTGAACCAAAACCTCCTACCCCAGGCTTGTGCAGCTACACTCCAGGGACAGTGGCTGGTGATCTGTGCACAACAGAAGCCTGCAAAGCAGTTCCTGTCTTTGGCTGTACTGAGCAACAGAACAAGCTCTGATTAATCACATTTTAGTGGGTGGAATGACAGTTTCCACTACTCGGTAAATATTAACTTCAATCAGCACAGGCTTACATTTTTTTTCTCCCTCTCCTTTTAATCAGGAATCTATGTGCTATACAGTTAGGCTGCACACAATACCAAAGGCTCTGCACAGTGGACAAGGCTTTCTGAAGACCTATGAATTGCTTTTGAAGGGGACACTGTGATATGGTTACTTGCAGTAGCAGAGATCAGATTCAGTGGTCCCCTCCAGACCTGTCTATTCCTTTTCCCTCCATACAACTACATTCTGGGGCATTTTATTTCTAAATACAAACTCCAAACGAGCTTTTGTGCAGCAGTTAAAAACTGCTGAAAAATGTATGAAACCACAGATTGTGATCTAGTCTATGAACAGGACTTCAAAATATGCACATTCCATCATCTGATTCTGTAGCCAACTCCAGTCCTTCAGAGGCAGCAGCAGAGCACTATGACACTGTAAGAACATTAAAAGGTATCTTCTTGCCTAGTAAAGTGACATACCAAAGTTAAGGAGACTTAGGAGACAACAGAACTGTTAGGATATAATTAAGTGGGACTTCTCTCTGGTTTCTATTGTAGCATTGCTATAATTCATGTCAGCTCAAAAACCTCAGCAAAATCAAACCTAACTACTTCCTCAAGTTTCTGGTTTAATAGGATTGCTTTTGATGAGACTTTAGAATTTCAAAATCCAAACACAGTTAATACCATTCTAGTTATGGGTTTTACTGGCTGAAACTCTCCATATACAGTAGTTTCACGAATACAAGCCGCACGGATTATAAGCCGCACCCCCGGTGCCTTGACAATGTTGCTGTCTTTGTCAATAGATAAGCCGCACCCCGAATATTAGCCGCACTTTCGTTCGTCGCGAGAATCCGTGCGCAGCTTTCACAAATTGGCCAATTAGTAAGAGGATCGCGGCATAGCGGGCTTTACTGGCTCGGGGCGGGGCCAGGAAGGCTCGGCCCGCTCATGGTTGCCGACGGGGCCGGGTGGCCCAGCTCAGCGCCACGGCTCGGCGGGGCTGGCCGGGTGGTGCTGCCGCCGCCGCCGGGCTCGCTGGCCCCCCTCTCCCGTCAGCACCACCCCGCTGCCGCGTTCGCTCGCCCGGCTGGCAGGGCTGCCGCCGCCGGGCTCGCCGTCCGCCCCGCTGCCGCTTTCGCTCGCCCCGCGCCGCGCCTCGCGAGCGCCGCGCCCGCCCCGCGCCGCGCCCGCCCCGCGGCGGCGCTTTCGCGGCAAGCGGCGGCGCTTTCGCGAGCGGCGCTTTCGCGGCGAGCGGCGGCGCTTTTGCGAGCGGCGCTTTCGCGAGCGGCGGCGCTTTCGCGAGCGCCGCTTTCGCTCGCCCCGCTGGCAGGGCTGCCGCCGCCGCCACCAGGCTCGCCGGCCGCCCCCTCCCGTCTGCACCGCCGCCGCGTTTCCTCGCCCTGGCCGGCACTGCAGGCCCCCGCACCGCCGGGCTCCCCCACGCTGCTGGCCCCGATTATGCTGGGCTTCCCCCGCTGCCAGGCAGCCCCACCCGCCGGCCTTCCTGCTTCTGCCATGCTCCCCTGCACTGCTAGCCCCAGTTCTCCCGGGCTCCCCCGCCCTGCTGGCTCAGGCTCTGCCGCCCGCCCCCGACACTGCTGGCCCCGCCTCTGCCAGGCTTTCCCACCTCTGCCGGGGCCGGCCAGGCTCCAGCTTGGCTTGGGGCTGCCGCGGGCTCTCACTTCCGTGTTGGCAGCTTTTAGAATTTTGTTAATAGATTAGCCGCCCCGGAATATTAGCCGCACTTCCGGGTTTCCACCAAAATTTTGGTCAAATTGGTGCGGCTTGTATTCGTGAAATTACTGTAAATAAAAATGTTTGCTTACATGTTAGTTTAGCATTCTACAGTAAAAAATATTTTTTGGAAATAAATTAATCAAAACAAACTCTGTCTAAAAAACTCTGAGTCTAAATTGTTAATGGTTTATGCCAGTAGCAGTGCTGAAAGCAGTATAATTAATCCAATTTTCACCAGTTGTATGGTGTGAAGTAAAACATGTATTCTAAGCTGTTAAATCCTTTTTAGAAGAATAAAAATAAAACTTAAGCAAATTTTCTTTTATGCCACCTCAGTGTAGAAATGTTCACTTTAAATTAAAGCAGTGAAACTCAACATTGAAGGAGTTTTGATGTGCAACTTAATTCTAATAAATTTTAATGGCTGTTACTTTTCATACATAGCATGTGGAACTTGTTAATTAAAAGCTACTTCCTTGTGTTAGGTCTTGATCACATTCCAGCATCTCATACTTAATGTGCTATTAAAATCACTCTTTGACAGCCCAGACCTGGGAGGCACTGAATGCCATCAGCTCCCAGTGAACTTTTTAGGTTGCTTTGCACTTTGGGGGGTTTACGTGGTTTAAAAGTCAGACTGGACTGTTGTGATCATCCTTGTTGGATGATCCCTGGCTCTGCATGGCCCCAGAGGGCTCATATTCAGGGCTCACCAAAATTAGACTTTGAGTAGTTAGGAGCACACACAGAGCACACACGTTAGTCACACTTATCTGACGGCTCACTGATACACACCAAGGAAGAAATGCAGTTACGGAAATCAGACCTCAGAGCTTTTGAAAATGAACGTATTACTTCATCAGCTATAGGGAAAATTTTGGGTTAAAACAGGCTACAGAGAACTGTGCTTCTCTTACCTTTCTCCGCTGGTCACTTGATGATATACATATCCTGTGGCTCCTGCAGTAGCTTATTGACATCTGCTCTTTGTCCTCATGTAGACCCCCAAAGGTTGTTCCTCCTCTGCAGAGACAGAGACTCCCTGGACAGAAGGCCCTGTCCTTGGCAATTCAGGTTTAAGGGCTGACTGCACAAACCAAGGGAGGACATTCAGCATAAAGCCTAGCCAGCTTCCCAAGATGCCTCTACCTCCTCACCACTTTTCCGGAACTCACTACGGCTTCTGCTCATTTTGCACCAGTTCCTTTCATCTAGGACAAGAGTCTGCCAGAGGGAGAGGTGAAGTCAGGCTCAGGTATTATCTCAGGTCAGTGCATGGCACTCCCAGACCACACCAGAGCAACCCCAGCCATAGCGCACTGGACATCTAGCTGGAGTGCCTGCACAAAGCTCAGCACGGAATTTACCCTGACTGTTCCTTGGTTAAAAGCAATGCCGTCCTAAGGAGACCACAGGTAGTGTTTTAAAGAGTCTAGTCTTGATTTAAAGCCTTCAAATGAAATCCTTCCAATGATTAATTGCCCCTGTGAACCCAGTGCTCAGGGCCTTCATGCACAGATTTCCCATCCTCAGGTCCCATCTTGGACTTGCAGCTACCACCAGTGGTGCAGTGAGCCCTTCACATGCAGACATCTGAAATTCCACTTTCCAGCCCTGTCTCCTCCAGCTGCTCCAACCTGCGAGGTCCAGTTAGTCCTTGGACTGAAGAACAGTGGCTATGTAAGCAAAGAAATGCTGCATGAAATCTCTTTTAATCAACTCAGATTTGGAGGTAACCTCAATTCATAAAAAGGACTAAATTGAAGACTCTTTGCCCCTGCAATTTGAGAAGAGGGGGTCACTCAACGTCTACAGTCTCCCCACATGCCTTTCTCTCTCTTTCCTGCCTTCCTTCACTTCTGAGCAGTTCGCCTTTGCTTAGTCAGGAACTTGGAGAGCAGGAAAACCAGCAGCACCTGGCACAGCCAGATCCATTTCGTGGAAACCCCGCTCTGCGCACAGTGGTCCTTGGCAGACAGCAGCGTCCCCCGTCGGTGCCCGCCAGCCTCTGCGCAGTTCAGTGAGGACTCCGCTGAAATGAACTTTCTTGAGGTCAGCTTGTGGGTGATGCTAAAGGTCAGGATGCTGGCAGGGAAGATGTACAGCAAAGCATAAAGGAGCTTTTCTGCGGAAATGCTCTTGGACAAGTAAGTTTAGTTCTGAGGAAATGCCAGACTAGCCAGAGAGGGGATTGAAAGCTGTCCCATTACCCAGGGAAGAGGCAGCAGTTGCACACCTGTGTCTCAACCAGCCCTGCACTGGCAGCACCTGGCAGGGCCACCTGTGTAGCAGAGCACCCAGTTGCACGGCCTCATTGGCCCAAGGATAAAAACTATTAGAAGAGATTGAAAGTGTTAGCAGGATCACAGGGGATGTGCTAACAAGTGAGCTCCCAGCATGGACTCATTTTCCTACAGCCACTTAGCAAGGGTCATCAGATAGTGATATTTCCTTTCTACTGAGCTGCACTGGATTCAAATGCTCTTCCCAGTTACATGGGGGGGGTTTTCTGGCACCCAAAATATTTTTTTTCAATGGTAAGTTACCAAGATGTATTACACATGGCAGGTTAAGATCAATGCTATCGTTTTTACCGAACAAATAGCTATGCATTGCAAAAGGTCAATAAACTGGCAAGGGAAAATGTACAGCTAGTCATAAAGAGGCTTTTCTGTGGAAGTGTTCTTGGATAAATAAACATGAGTTCTTGTAAACACTGTGTACTTTCCAGATGTAAATATTCAGAAGGTGTGCTCAAAAAGCCTGAGATGGTTCCAGCTCAGCATTTTATTAATTGGAGACGGTGAGTTTTTGGTCAGTTATTAAGTGAAACTTAATGTGAAAAAGTGTTTGTTTGCCTAGTTGGGCTTACTGCTTACACCAAGATGTTGATAAGAGCATTCAGAACAGTAAAAGATACTTTGGATGCTAGAAAACGCCTTGTGCAATATAGTGAGATTAGATATGGAGCAGGTTGCAGGACGCAGGATGGGAGGTAGAATGGTGGGGGAGAAGTTTACAGAGCTCAAACAGGGGTAGGATTGGTTTGGTTCTGTAATATCGTTTGGTATCTTTAGAAAAATTTAAGCTAATTGTGTGCTTTTTCCTTTCAAATTTCAGTTTTACTCAAGCCTGAGAGTTGTTTGAAAACAGCATTTCTACTTGCTGTGTGAAAGATGGAGAATTTATTCACAGGAAAGTAACACTGCTGGGCTGGGAGTGGGAGGGTGAGGTATTGTTCCAGTTTAGGGGCACACCTGAGGGGACAGGTTTAAAGACTCTGGGATGTTTCAAGAGTGTAGAGGAGGTCTGGGGCATCATTGGAACAACCAGTCCTTCCAGCAAACCAAACATCTGTCATGGGCTGGCACCCCTGCTGCAGTCCCATGGGGAGTTTTGGTGGGGGTGCACTGTCCCACGCGCAGTGGTTATTAAACCCAGTGGTTGTTTTCCTAACTTGTCCTGAGAGTCTTAATTACTGCTGCTCCAAGCCCACAACCACCCTGCTTCCATGAAAGCTGGACAGAAAGCACCTGTTGGGGTTAGGCAGTTCACCTCCCTCCTGGTTTGGGATTACTCCTACTGTACGCTTCCTGGCTTTTATTTTTCCCCCAGAATAACTTCAAAACCTCTAAGCAGCACATCTTCTGCACCCTCCTCCACAAGCTTGGCACTAAGGTCTGGGAGTGCACACAACTCTTCCCTCCTCAAGCTGAAATTGCCCATCCTGTACCCTCTCATCTCAAAAACTGAATTCAGTTTGCATCTCAATGGAGATTGTGTGAAAATAATTGTATTTGTTTAGACTCCAAACCAGCATAAGATACACTTCATACAGAGGTCATCTGCAGTCTGCAGCTTAAACACAGAGTGGGTGTAAGCAAATCAGAGATGCATCACAAAGCCTTGTCATGCAAACAACACTGACATGCATGTATGGCCTTTCCTCAGGTTTCCTTCTCCAGCAGGAGGAATTTGAGCCTACTTTTTCCCTCTGAGCAACTCAGAGTGTTTCCCAGCAAAGGCACTGGCAAAGAGCTGAGACTCAGTGGGGTGTGGGGTGAACCTCTGCAGAGTCCAGCTGTGCACAAAGCCCTCCAAGGGGGCTGGATCGGGTGTCACACAGCAATACATACCAAGGCTACTCTTGGAATGTCTTTGACAGCTTTGCCCTGGCCCCCATCGTAGCTGCTTCCCAAGCCACTCACCAGTCTTGTAGTGACCACAAACAGAAGTTGTTACCCCACACTGTGGAAAGCTCTGACAAAATCCCACTACAGTGACTTACAGTGTCACCACAGTGTGTAACCCAACCCCAAGGACAGACCAGAGCAAGTCTCCGACAATGAGGCTCTGGTGTTCTCTGTGCCACTCTCTAGTTTGGCTCCTGCCAGCACTGAGTGGTGCCACAGTCCTGCTGCTCCAGCAGCAGCAGCTTCCAATTTCCTGCCTTGGTCTCCTTGCTCCTGCCCACATCCTGCCTGGCCATCCCAACACATCACTTGTCCCACAGTCATGCCAGGAAGAGCCAAACAGCAGCAGTCTCCCCGCAGAGCTCCTCCAGGAACTCCCAGGCACCAGTGCTGTGCTGCTGGGGTCACTGCACCCCAAAACCATCGGCATCTGGATGACTTCTGCTCCTTCGACCTGTCAGAGGAGGTGTGCTTCATTGCTTCCCTACTAGCTGAAAAATAGGGCAAGAAGAAGCTAGCGCCATTTTAGTCTCAGTGTAAATAGTTTTGCAGTGCTGTTTTTGAGCCCAGGAATTGCCTGCAAACACAGAAGAATCCAGAAGCAAGTGAGGAAAAAACGTCTGTGAGACAGGATGCTGAGTCAGCAGCCTGAGATCTCCATAATGCATGCCAGAGGAGACACAAGCACCCACTCCAGGCATCAAGTGTCCAGTGGGGAGGGATCTCTGCTCACAGCTCCAAAGTCCTCAGCCACCAGACCCATTTGGTGCTGGCAGATTTGCTGGTGGCAGATCCAGGACACTTGAAGCTGCTGCAAAGAGCACACTCCTGCTCAAAAAGATCCAGAAACATCTTCCACTCCTACAGCGTAGGCCATGTCTCTGTTGCAGGGATGCTTGACCTTGGAGGATGGAAGTAGGAGGAAAACTTGATAGACACAAGGCCAGCTTGCTTTTCTTCTTGCCATGTGTGGCTTTTTATGTTTTTTAATCCATTTTTGTACCAACCATTCCCCTACTGCTCCTCTGCAGTGAGAAAAACCTCATTTCCTTTCTTTCTTTAGTCAGAGACCAAAAATATTCACCAAACTCTAAGAAGAAACTCACTGTACTGTTTGATAGAAACACATTATCTTTATCTTATGAAGGGTCATGCTACCAGGGGTCCCTCTTCAAGGTAAAATGAATGTTTGATACTGTCCTATTTGTTCCCAAGATGTGAGGACTTCAGCCTCAAGGCAGTCTCAGTATAAGAAACTGCTGAAAAAAATTGAAATACCTATCTCAATCTGGGGATTTAACAGATTTTACAAGTTCTCTTTTGCTCACAAGCTCACATTTGAATCAAAATCAATTCTTCCTCTCTCTTTTCCAATATTAAAGCTGACTTTTAAGGAAAGCCTAAAGCAAAAGCATGAAGTGAAGTAAGCAGAAGCAGAGAAACCACAGTCCTCGCAAAGAACAGCAAAAGCAGGAGAACAAAAGATCTCATTCTGAAAGCCAGGTAGCTTTCATGCACTGGCTGTACATTCAGTCCCTTTTCAGATATCTGCCTCCATCCAGCGCACAGTTGTTCACCACCTGAATATTGTCCTCCCCGTCCATCTGGGGGACTTTCCAACTCTTCTTCCCCAGCAGAAATACGTGACCTTTCATTGTCTGGATGAGCTGCCTTCCTCTACCTGCTGCAAGTAGAAACCACCAGGGATACCATCCCTTAGCCTTGTCTCTCCTCCCCTCCTCATCCTCAGAAATCTGGCAGAGACTGCTGGCTCCATCCTCTTCTCCAAAGCAAGGATATCCTCCAGAAAGTGTCTCTGCCTTGCCTCAAGCATGTCTTGGAGGTACCTACCTGAAGCAAACTGAATTGAACCTCGGTTTAAAGCCTGGCATAGCCTGAAGCAAACAACAAGAGCCACTTCTCTCCTATTTTTTACCCTGGATCATATATTGGTAAACTTCAGACACCCCTTATTGTACTGCTTTAAATCACAGCATTCAAGACTTTTTCGTTTATTGACTGCTGACACAAATACTTGTGTCACAAATATTGTGACATTTTTGGCTCAATCCTCACTTCTTTATGTTTAGAGCAGAGAAACAAAGGAAGGGGAGGGTGGAGTAATCCTACACTGTCTATTAAAAGCAGTGATGGCTGCATACAAACCAAAGCACACAGCAGTGGGAATCACAAGGCTGGAAAAAACAGTTGGATGTGTGTCTCCCGTGACAATTTTTTCCCTAATGTGTAGCAAAGGAAAAGAGGCTCAGAATTCACACATCATGCAAACTACAAAAATTGCTGAGAATGTACTAATGAGAATTAAATGCTGGTAGGTGCTCTCAGATGTCATCTGAGAAGCTGAAGTGGTGAGTACCAGAAATAGGTTGCCAGCTGTCTCTGGTCATATTCTTTGTACAAGAATGCTAACAGTTTCCCCCTCCTATACGCTCAGGGACAAACTCTGCCATCGTGTAAATCCATGCAAGCCTCCAGCTTCTCCAGGACTGCACAGCTGTAAAAGGAATCTCACAGTTTTATTAAAGGCTGAGAAAAAACATTTGGCAGTTCTGCCTGCTGTCAGATACCACCTTTCTGGGAAGCTCTAGCAGCCCAGCCTGGCTTGCAGCATCTCATCCTCCACGGCACACTCAGCACATTCAGCACATTAGGAGGACAGTATTTTAACTTCCCACACTGTAGGCAAAAGTGCCCCACACATGGCAAAAATGAGATAAGCGCCAGGCATCTTGAGTGTCAGCCCTGCAGTTGCATTATTCCCTGTGCTTGCCATCCCTGGGAGGTGCAGACTTCTCCATGCTGCACTGCAGCTCTGCTGTGCTTGGCTGCTGCATGAGGAAGCCCATCCCAGTCTGACAGACTGCAGATCCCACTGCTGTCTTCTCCACAGTGCCCAGTAGAGAGGATGGAGCTGCTTTCAGGTGTCCATCCTCAGGACCTGCCTCTGCACAAATGTGAGAAAGTTATTTCCAAAAGCCCCATTGGTCTTGGTGATGATGTCAGCAGCTCAGGTCTCACTGTGGCAGGCCACGTATTTAATTTTGGAAATGAATTTGCTGGGATTGGACACTATCTCTCATTTCAAACTTACAAATGTCTTCCAATAATTGTATCTCCAGTTTGAGAATTGCCTCACTGAAATATTTTCTGTGCCTAGCATGTTCCTAATCCTCTTCTGTGTACCAAAGACAGAGGAATAATTTTCAGTGTTACTTTATGGTTAACAGTTACTGGAAACAATCTCCCCTTCCTCTTCTGTAGTTTCACCAATTATTTCTGCTTCACACTGCATTTCTAAATAATTTGCTTTCTATGAATATCCCCTTTCCCTCCACTGTTCCTTAATACCCAGACTTTTTGCAACTTGAGTAAGTAACCAAGTTTCAGTGTCCTACATGTTGGGAAGAAAATGACGCAAACAAGAATTTCTTTTATTTTTTGCTGCGGTCCTGTTTATTTAGGGACTTTACATAAGGTCCTTCTGCCCTGAGCCCAGCAAACCTCAGGAGGCGGTTTTTCACTCACTGAGCCAGTGATTATCCAGTCCCCCAAGGTTCCCCAAAGTGTGTCTTGCCCTGCTCCCTCAAAAGCTTCTACACTCCCCCACAGACCTCGACTGTTTTCCTTTTCCCACTAACCTCCCTCCAGTTTCCATTCCTTGTCCCATACAGGCAGCTGCCACCACACAGGTTTGCCCACACAGGCTTCCTAGAAAGCCTCTTCCCACCAGTCCAACTGGGTGGGAAGAGGCTTTAAAGCTCCCAGTGTTTTGACAATATGTAAAGCAAAAGCTACTTCAATCTCACATTAAGCTTGAATTATATGCACCGGAGCAATGAGATATCTCCCAGGTTATCAATTTTAAAAATATTCTCTGTATTTTATTTATCACCTCTCTGTCTGTACTGGACCTGTAATGAAGTTCTCAGTACTGATGGCAGCAGGGACAGCATTTCCATGGCTGGGTACAACCCAGCACACTGGATGCTGTGTCAGCTCCCCCAGAGTCAATCTGACATTTTTAAGGCAAAGAAAGAAGCTTGTACTAGGCAAGCTGTGCACAATGAGCAGGAACCTTTTCTTCAATAATAACCTCTAACAAATGGGAATTGAAGAAACCATTGCCAAGATGTTCTTTTGAAGGTGGAAAATGCTGCCTCCTAAAATTAAATTGCACAAAGCCGGACAAAGAAAGATAGCAAACCACGTGCCAGACAAATTGCCACCCAGCTAATACTTTACTTTCTAAATAATAAAAACAATCTACTGCTTACACTGACAGTTCAGCACATAAGCAAGAAGGGAATGATGTATAACACCATACTGAGCTGAGCCTGCAGAAGCAAACACTTGTCTTAGTTTCCTCTCTGTAATTATTTGTGAAAGGGTGCTGGGGAAATAGGGTAAAACACTTCCAAAGAAGAGCACAGCACCACAGAGGTCACTCAGCTGAGCAGCTTTTATCCACAGAGATTGTCCAAACTCACAGCTGCCGCCAGTGGCTAAGGGACTCCTACCCCTAGCCCTCTCAAGACAATTTGTTGCTCTGTTCCTTTATGCAGCTGCTTAGAAACACTTCTTTTAAAATGTCTATAAGCCAATGCAATAGCTTCTGATATGCTTGGCCACAAAGGCTTTCCCAAAATTTTTCCTGAAACGCAATTCTGTGGAAAAGCAAGGTAGAAAATGTTCTTATTCTCTAACCCTTATCATCCCACTCAGTTCATTCAGCACTGCAGATAGCATTCTTCAGTCTGAACCAATGTTTGGTACAGGGCACCCTGCAGATTAACAGGTTTCTTATTTTATTCCACACCTCATGCAGGCAAAGAGTTAGACAGTGTGAAAAAGGAAGGAACAGATATTTTTCTTACTCCTAGTTCTGTACCCATTCATTTCTCAACTGCCAGACCTATCAGCTCACCATTGCTGCACTGGACTTCCTTTTCCTTTTAAAATTATAATAAAATCAATTCACTTTTGTATGAAGTTATTTTTAGATCTAGTTTTTTAAAAAAGTAAAACTCTATCTGTAGAAGTTCTTTTATAAAAAACCAGCTTTCTCAAAGACTTAAGTTCACATATAAAATTCTATTGATTACCTACAAGTTTACAGAATTACATACATATTATCTGAAATTTAAAGCAAAAACTCAGATCTTGGGAAACACTGAAGATCTCCATTTCAAGTACATTAATACAAAATCAAATCCTTTTCCTTAAGGGGATGAAATGGATTCTCTTTAGCCAGCAATTCATGAACTGATAGATTTTAGCCTCATGCTGATCCAGCATCATCATACATTCTCCTCGTTCAGGTCTTTATATATTTTCAAAGCTACAGTCTGAAACTCTGAGCACTAGAAGCACCATGATCAATCATCATTCCAGTATCTGCTATGGCAGCTAAAATTGGGTTAAGCCCAGAACTGGAGCTGAGAGTATTAAGTGAGTTGAGAATAGTCCTAATTTAATGTGTATGCTCTTAACAAAGGAAGGGAATACCTGACAGTAGATTTTACTAGGTGCTGAATTTTAGCCTTATAAAAACTGCCAGTTCACAAAACTGTAATTGCAAAGGATCCTAATTGTCCTGTTTTGTGTCCCTATGCCAGCTGAACCCAAGAACACAGGTTACCATGAACCATGCCTGCACTTCAATTATCATTTGCACAGACACGTTCCACCAGCAGCAGGGTCTCAGTGAAGCCACATGGGTTTGGAGGAAGAAGGAACAGAGCAGTTTTCTGAATATTCATCTCTAAATTCCGGGGAATTGTTGACATTTGACACAATGTAACATGACAAATATGTTGAGAAGTTATTTTGATTAATTAGGTATCTCCTGCATTTTGTGTGTCTGCATTTCATGACCTATATGGGCTAGAAATATTTTGGTACATCAAGACAGGTAATTTCAGGATCAGTTCTGTCAGAGCAGAAATGGAAAACTTGCAGTACTGACTTTCTAGAATCTTTTCTAGTGAACTAACCTGAAAAACCAAGTTTGGTTTCACAGAGTTCCTTTCAGCTGGATCCCCTGCCAGTATGAATTTCAAAAGCCTGCATCATGATTCGAACATGTTCCTATGCCAAGTGGTTTCCACTAAGTTAACAAACAGAAGTACTCAGCCCCGTGTTGCAAATCAATTCACATTCCAGAGGACTTGAGTAAATGGGCACTGGGTGGTCATTCGCATACTCTGTCTAGCAAAACAATGTTCCCAGCTTACTTACACAGTGCAAAAGTGTTCTAGGAATTTGCAAGTGTGGTGTTCTTAGAAACAGTGACCTGCAGCCACTTCTCCTGAAAGCATAAGCCTTGCTGGTGGTTTGGGGACAGATATTCACTTGCGCTGGAAAGGTCAAACAAGTTAGGGGTGAAAAGATTCAGGAGAGCAAGAGCGCTGCTCTTCCCCTGGGGGATATCTCAGTGTTGTTAGCACAGCTTTGGATGCAGGATCACTCATATGGGGATGTGCCCAGATGTCCATCTTTCTGTCTGTCTAGCTGGAGGCTGTAGGTGAACAGGGATAAAACCTAAAGATCCCATGAAGAAAATACCTTTAGTATCTGTAAAGATACCTTTAGTATCTATACTAACAATAAGAAGATGCTATCATATGGAAAATATGAGAAACAGACTCTATAAGGAGCTGGCAGGAATGAACTGTTTGTAGCACTGAGCCCTTCATGTAACTCACGCTATGGACATGCAAGTATCAGCTCCCTGCATTCCCTTTTTTGCAACTGAAATCACATCAAAGTAGTACACATCAGATACACTGCAGTCACATTCAGAAGATTTTCAGCTTAGCATAACTATTCAGCCTGTGAGAAGGAAATGCCACCTCCTGTTTCCTTCAGTTTTAAAGTAATGTCACATCAGACAGTACTCACAAATTTGTTCTTTCTGGTCTGCCATAACAAGAACAACAAAACAATTCAACGTTGTGCCACTCAGTCCTTTAGACCTCCTTGTGGCTTGCAGAAAATTCCAAAATCACCTTTTGAGTTTCTCCATCTTGTGATTCCCTCATGGAAGAAAAAAGTATGAAAAATGAAGCTCACATGCATGATTTTCCATGAGCTCAGTCTTGTCTTACTGAAAATGTCTAATTTAAATATTGTCTAAATTTTACATATCCAAAATATTTTTTCAGACAGGACTTTTCTCCTGAACTGTCTAGCTGAGCTGAAGTTTTCTCACTGAAGGTTTTGTTTGCTATTGTTCTTCCACTGCAAATGAGGACTCCTATGTCTCTGAGATGTCTTTTCATTGCAGAGGATTTAAAATATTAAAAAATCTAGTGAGAAATAATCCTAGTTGTTACACAATGTCCTCAGAAGTATTTCACTGGGGCTTTTTTACATCTGCAGTTGGTGGTTTTGGATATAGTGTGTCAAGTCAAAAAAAACATACACACCACTTAGAAATACCAGTGACCTTTGTGCATATTTATAATTAAACTAGCTTGTAGAGGAACTTGTATAGCTTCCCTTTCTTCAGATACAAAAGAAGAGAAACTCAGACCTTGCTGAAGCCAACAACAAGGCTCTGATTGGCACAAACATCAACAGGCGCTTACCCGTAATCTGTATCATAAAACCATAATTGGCCATCTCCATTAGGACTAAACTAAGAGGAATGTTGAAGGTCAGGACGAAGGTGTATTTGCAGCCTGCATAGTTTCTGTACACATTAATAGTCCTTCATGGGTATTATGTTCACATTTTTCAGAATGTATTTGTGGTATTTTATTTGCTAAAGCCCGGTCGGGTGGTCGCTGCTGTCTGAGACAGACAATTACAGCAGTCCCAGCCGTACCTAATCAACAAAACTAAACACAGTCTGAGCTTGCTCAGGTTGCTCGATAAGCCGTACCTAGCCAGGAGCAGAGCTGTCCATTGTATATCTTTATTTGTCTTAATTAGGACACCAGGAAATAGAGAAAAGAAAAATCTCTTCAGGAAGGATGGCAAATGCTGAAAGAACGTGGTATCTACTGCAACAGAACTCTACAAGTTCCTTAATTTGCCTTCTTTTCTGTCCCAGCAGAAAAGGAGGATGAGTTTACAGAATGGCAGCTACCCCAGCCACGGGGAATTTGCTTAGCTGAATCCTGACTCATGCTGCTCGTCTTTTCTGGGGTCAGGAGCTCTGCTTTTGCTTATTCACTGCAGCAGCAGAGAAAAGCAAAGCTGGCACACTAGACAAGACCCAGGACCTGGCAGTTGTCATAATGTTTGACTTTTAGGACCAAATCATCAGCCTAGGTAGGTATTTTTTGGTGGCACAAAAGAAAGGCAAGCAAAGGTGCCCTAAGCAGAAGCTGACCTGGAGCCTATTTCCAAGCCCACAGGACCCTTTCCAGTGTCCCTGAGGTACCTCAGCAGCATTGTCACTGCTGAAGCTATTGGCTCTGCCTCTGAGATCAGCAGCCCTGACCACCTTGTTGGGCTGCAGCACTGCCCACCTCAGTGCTACAGGCCCAGGCTCAAAGCTACTGCCTCCCCACTGCCTGCAAAGCGAAGTGAGCAAGTTTCTGTAGCACTAAAGCAGTAAAAGTCACATGCAGGGAAATTATATTTTGGCCTATTTCTCTGTGCTTTGCTTTTTAGCCACCTTTTCATGCAATTCAGACACTGGCAGCTCTAAAACTCCAGTAAAGCCAAGGCGTATGAAACAAAATAGGAAAAAATCCCCTAAAATTCCCCTGGTCCAGTTTCCACAGTAAGCATGGACCCTTTTTCAACTACTTCTTCTCAAATATGTGTTGTCATGAACATAAATTAAAATCAAGCCTGCTAGCTGCCGAATAATTAACACACCAAATGGGTTTTTGCTTTCAGAGAGAGGATTTTTCTTCTGAAGGTCACTTTCTTCTGAAGAAACCAAGAAGAGCACACTCTGCTGCAACACACTCTGCAGAAAATGCAGTGATTTAGTCCTGTCAACCAAGCACTTCTGGCAGACCTTCTCTTCCTTTTGATGTTCTTAAATAATTGGACATGATGCTCTAATACTATAAAGCAGGGACAAGGAAGAGGATGAGGGTTCAATAATTGCATCTCATGGTATGAAAGCAACTTTGCTCCTTGGAGACCCTTTATTTTTGATAAAGGAGATGGGGCAAGTCTGCAGTGAGTAAAAAATGGGAAATGCTGTGCCCAGTTTTGCACCACACACAGAACAGCAAGAGGGAAGCATGAAATAGAGAAGGTCTAACTTAGAGAATTACCAAGGTATTCACAACAAATGACCTGCAATGGCAGATAAAGATCCTACTGCTGCCTAAAGGACAGGGATGATGAGACCTGAGTCAAAATAGGGGAGGATATTAAATCTGGGGGAGGCTAATGGACTTCCAAGACTGTGTAAATAAATAGCTTCTTAGTGAGCTCAAGTGGAAGGGTTCAAGTGGCAGAGCCACCACCATTCTTCTGCTTCTGCTCACTACCAAGTAGCTATTCATTTCATTGGTTGTTGTTTAAGCCATTTTTCCTATGACTTAGAAACTTCAGAAGCAAGAGAGTTGGGAGTTTTGTGTCCAAAAATTACAATATGAATTCAAGTATTGGCTTTGTGCAGCTTAGTTTCCTAAATTGTTCTGTAACACGCTCCCATCCATGTCTTCCCAGAACCAATGACCTCCTCAAGGAGGGAAGAAGTGGGCAATTGCCTTTGGTTTTTACTTGGAAGCGTAAGATACAAAGAAAAGAGGAAAAAACTCATTGATCTGTGGACTTGCCTGACAGCTTGCCTGAACAAATAACACTCAAATATAAATTTCCCCATTTATCATGATCAAACAATAACTCTCAAAGAAAACCTCCTTTTTAAACTAGATGTTAATTCTGAAATTCAGGGAGTTTTTGCTGAGAGAGGGAGATCAGGGATTGATGGTCAGCCATTGGAATGGCTTTGGTCCTGCCCACCAGTGCCACTGAGTGCACAGAGGCTGAGAGAGCTGGTCCTTCCTTGCTCCTCTGATTCAGTGGGCCACTACATCCCTCCTGTACCAGCCCTTACTCCCAACACCCCAGGAGGGCAGTGTCAAGGGCAGGGAGATTGCCCCATCAGGCGCTGTGCACCCTGCCTGCTGCTGCCCACTGGGACAAATAGCAGGTCTCAGCACCGGCAGTGGTGGAAAAAGCCCAAGGTTACCAAGCCATCCTACTTGCAATGTTTGACTTTTAGTTCAGGCCAATCTAAAAGTAAATATATCTTATTTTCTTGTTATTTCCCTTTCTGTGGTGTTCACAGTGTTGTTTTCATCCCATTTATGCCTACAGAAGGCTATAGCTCCAGTAATGCATCCTAACTGGCTATTGGAGACAAAGCAGTGAAAAAGCATGACCTTAGCAAGAGGAACACCTCTACAAAAATTGATTCATGTCAGTGATGAGGAGAACTGTGGAAGAGAAGAAAACTTCAAGTTATCCTACCTCCTCTCACCAGTAAGCCTGCATCAGTTGGACTGATCATGCAGATATTGATTTCCTCCAATTCAGGGCTTAGCCCTAGACTCACTTATGCAAAGATCAGTTAGGAACAAAATGCCTGTATCTTAAGTAGTTGCCTGTGGCCAACTGGGAATTTTGTAAAGCAGGAACACAGGCATCTCCTGGTGCCAGACACAGCTCTTGCTCAGCAGACACCTTTGTTGCCAGCACCACAGCCCAGCACACATCTTGGCAGCCCAGGCTCTGCAGCACCAACTCATGTCAACAGTAAGGCTGTTCCAGTCCTCAGCATATGGAAGAAGTTCCCCAGCCCCAAACTAGACCCTCTTCTCTGGTCTGAATCCTTTTAGCAGATTATGGAACAAACCCCTGAGATGGATCGCTCATTAAAGGTGCACAACACATGGTCTTCTAAAGTTGCTAAGAAGCATCAGTTAGCTGGAAAGTGGAGGGAGTGTGCTTGGGGGGAGAGGGGTAGCACACAGGCAAAGCAAGGAGAAGAAACAAACATTTGTATTTCTGTTTATTATATTTTCAGATTGTGCTAATTTCCCCCTGGCAAACCCAGGAACTTCCTTGTCCCCCTGCTCAGATGAACCCTGTTTTCAATACATCTCTTTGCCACCTCTCCCTCCTCTCCACAGGGACTCCCCTATTTCAGAGAGACTTTCCCTGCAGCACAGACAAGTTCCTCAGCCTGTCTAAATGAGTGCTTTGCCTCACTGGAAGTTAACCTGGAGCTGGGCAGCAGCACTTGAGGGGAGGTTTAAGGGGCATCTGCAGCAGGTGGGGAGGTGAAACTTCTACTGGACTTTAGAGACCTCACATACCCCTGTAACAGCTGAATATGGTCTCCAAGACCATGTTTCTGTGAACAAATCACATTCTCCATTAAGAAAGAAATGGATGCTCAGCTGCACACTACTTCATGAGCTGTGGAACACTTTCCTATTATCACAATTGAAAATATGACTACAATTAACTACAGCTTTGATTTCAATATTTCAACTCAAGAGTATTGGCTGATTTTTAATTGTTTATTTAAGCAATTCAAGAGAGGAATTGGAAATAAAAAATTTAAACATGTACTTTCAAGCCTGTTGTTCATCTAGTTTTGGGGGGATTTTCAAGATGTCACAGCCACCAAATTTATATAGTAAACACAGTTTTTGACAACTGAGATGAGAACTTTGTTTGTTTTCCATGACACTGCTATAGAAGGGTGGGGATACTCCTGGGATCCTACCTTAATCTAGCCAAGCAGGACTGTTTGTCTTAAAGAGAAGGAAGGCTATGAGATGCTTCTAGCAGAGTACCTGTGTGTATGCACCAACTCATAGACAGTCCAGAAGGAAAACACCAGTCTGCTCAGAACAGCCTTCTGGCATACACCAACAGTGCATTTTTCAGATAGATAATAAGGCCATAAAAATAGAAACATTAATTAGGTGCATGGAATATGGGCTGAGGTGGGAAAGATAAGCAGTGCAAATTCTACTGAAGACAAGCATGAACTCCTGCATGTGGTCCTGGAACAAGGAAGGTAGTCTCTCTCTGAGGGGAATGCTTGTGCAGTACAATAAACCAAAAGACAGGAGCTTCCTTTCTATACCAAGCAGCAGCATGGCAGGCACATTGTTACAGAGGCTGGCACAAGCAGGGGACATTGCACTTGGAAGAGAGCAGGCTGACCTCAAGCATCAGGAAATGTCAGTGACTATTGCAGTGTGTAACACCATTCCCTTGGCAGAGCATTAATGGAATTCACTGTACATCAACTTCTTAGGCACTGACAAAAGCTTTGCTAAGATGACAGATGAAAGTAATGGGACATTACAGAATCCCAGAAAGACAGTTAAGAGTATGGAAATCTGTTGAGAGGGATCTTAGCATGAGCAAGCTCATATTAGCCTCCTTCAAACCCAGTTGAGATAAGGAGTAATATGCAGTTTTCTTTTCCTTCACTGTTTCTTCCAAATTTTTTTACTGGGTCAAGACTGGCTTGCTTGGTGATGAGACTACACTGGACTCCATCACAACTACAAAATACAAATACGACAAAATTATAATAGGAAGATTGAGGTGATAGGAAGAAGTAGCTTAAAAAATACTGGAAGGGTGTGAGTCTTATTAGAAGGAAGAGAGCTAATACAGGACAGCACATAATACAGCAGGCCATTTGGGAAGATTCCCATTGAGGAGGCCAAAAGAACTGCTTTCCTCTGAAGGACAGTGGGGTGGACTGGAGCCAGTGAGGAAAATATCCTTAATGGAACTGGGGATGTGTACCTGACTTCCATTCTTCAGAGAACAGTTCAGGTCTTACAACAAGCAAATTGTGCATCTTTAACAAGCATGTCAAGTCCTTATAATTCAATGAGTTGCCAACATGAAGTAATACAAAGTGGCTGATCAAGACATTTCAAGTTAATATGGTGATGTCTATAATGTACTTCAGATGATAAATGTTCTTAATGGATAATAAAAAAGGCTTGCACAGAACACTTAGTGAAAGGAGAAATGGGATGAATGCACCATATCAAAATAAACTGACATTATATATTGAACGCCCTTCTAATGATCATACCAGGGACACAGTATGATAGAGACCCAAACTATCCTGACCAGGAAGATGTAAGCACTGATTTCAGCTGGAGTCAAACCAAATTATGTATAAAAGATGAAAATGCATAGAGAGCTGTTTACCAGCAAGTCTTCTGCTTCCCAGGAATGAAGGTAAGATGGGCATACCATGAAGGTTCTTCGTGAAGATTTATGAAACTAACTACAGTCCAAGAATAAAAAAGATTAATTGTGTCGGGAAGAAGAAAAAAGGAAAAATGAGAGTCGTACCTGAGAAGTTACTGCCTCACCTGCCAAAATCATTAGAGATTTAGAAAAAGAAGACTGGCTTAAGCAAAGTCAGAGATACACAATTTGACTGCAATTGCTTCAGTGTGTGAACATTCCTAACAAGCATAAAGATTTCTAAAAAGCAGTAAAAATCATGCTACATAAGAAATATAAAAGAAAGAAGTATGCATTCAAGAGCACAGCTGTGAGGGAGTATTTCAAGATACTGTTTCAATGTTTACATCTACTCTCTCAACAAGGGTAGAAATAACAATAATAATTTTAACTAAAACTACTCTTTGCAGGGGCAGGGAGGAGGTTGTCAATAAAATGAATGAGTTCCAACATTACAGAAATGCTCTTTTCACCTAGACTCACTGCCTCCAACTGCAAGATATGCATAAATCCAGACCCTCTGGACACGGAAAAAAATTCTACAGGGCATATTTTGCATATCACCATAATTTGACAGTCTGCAATTTCTCAAGAAAACAGAAATATGAGAAACATTCTGACAGTTCAGTCTAATTCCAGAATTCTTTTGACTGTGTAGTTACTACCTGTGAGTGGTCCACATAAAAATAATTTCCCTCAACCTAAAGCAAAAGAAGGCTGGGTTTTTGCGTTTGTTTTGGGTTTGATTTTTTTTGTTTGTTTGTTTGTTTGTTTTTATTTTTGTTGGTTTATTTTGCTATGAAGGGAAATCCCTTTTGCATCACTAAACAATATAGAGCTAAAATTTATTTTATACACAGCTCTCTGTGACAGGATATTTGTGAGAGGGCATTCAAGCAACAGAGGTGGTTTAATAAAGCTGGCATGACTTGAGGATCATTTGGAAAGATTTCTCCCATTATAAAAACAACATACAAAGTATTAAAGTACAATTAATGTTGTTGCCCTTCATGTAATAAATATGGTAAGAAAATCTCATCCAGTGGACTGTAACAGCTACTCTGAGCACAAGAGCAGCATCTTTGCAATGCATGTGATCCTCTATCCTAACCCAGAATCACATGGCAATTTTCCTGCCCCAGGGTTCAGACCAGAATAACTCTGAAAAATTACATAAAAGGCAGCTGGACTTCAGAAATCATGAATGAAAAAAATAAAATAAGAATTTTCAATATCAAAGGGTAGAAGTAAACACACACACAAGTTATTATAGACAGAAAACCATGATGGGAAAAAAGCAAAAAGACTGGGCTTTCTAAATTACTTTGCAGATGGAACTTGATATTGTTTTCACTTAAAATTTACAGAACACCAATAAATATTTTCTGCTTTCAAACTTCTGGCATCTGACCTGGCAAGTCACCTTCGCAATAGCATTTTTTGTTTCTAATCACTAATTGTCTTTCTTCTCTTTGATGGATAAATTTTTTGAGACCTAGATTTAAGATACCAATTAGCCATGACCTGCATACTTCAATGCCAAAGGGTTCAGCAACAAACTCTAGGGCAGACTGTTTCAGCTTCTTGACAAGAGGAGATGAGTTTTTACTACTGGTACTTACTTGGGGGCCAGATGGAAAAACCGTCTTGTAGTTTTATGGAAAGGTGAATGATAACAAAAAGGTAGGACAGAACTGACTTGTTAACTGCCCATGGAGAGCTAAAACAGCTTAAGAACAGCTTAATCTTCTCTTACCTCCTGCAATATTCTGTATACAAAGAAACTGCCTCAGAAGCATCTTTTCAACTCCCTCCTATTTGCATATTTATTAAACTCATTTATCTTATTTTCAGGGGACAACAGAAATGCTTGATTTTTCAAGCCAGAGTCTCATCTCCAGCCTCCACATCTTATACCCTGTTATTTTTGAAAGACACTTTTTTTTTTTTTTTCCATCCAGCCAGTTCGAGTCCTGCACTGATTGGTAGAAACTTAAGGCAATTTTCCTAAGATTTTTCTCTTTCCACTCTGCACTGCCTAGCTCTGCCAGGTTTAATTCACCCCACATTTGGGAGTGCTGCCTTACACATTACCAAATGCAGTTCCACACCAGCCCATACTATAACACTGGACTAGATCTCCATCATCTTTTGGGCCATACTGCTTGCCCAGACAGATTTGCTCCAGGTGAATTGCTAATACAGTTCTTGCCAAAAAGACATCTCCCTTCTTTTTTCCAAATTTGCAAAAAGGCATCAAAAATATTGATGATTTTTGTCTTCCTGGAATATTCTCACACTCTTTCTAGGAATAAGCAAGGACATCTCTTTGCCATCCAATTATTACACATGTGCACAGTTATAGGAAAATGCTTTGAAGGGACATCAAGCAAATAATACCAATTTTCAAAATTCTATTGCAATATATTTATACAAATTACAGAATTCTGTATGTATTTACACATCATTACAGAATATCAATTAAATAACACCAATTGTTCTTTTCCTTTTCCCTCAGATTTTTCTTCAAGTCAGTTTTAGTGCTTGAGAAAGGTGCCAGATGGACAGCACCAGAAAGTGAAGACTTCTGTTTGTCCCCAGCATGGGGGGAGAGGCACTGCAAGCCTCCCTGCTTTGCCATGTCAGCTCTCTGCAGCCCTGTTTTAGCAGGATCACATAAGGAGCAGGAAGGCATCCATACCCCTTCACTCCTTGGCCAAGGAGCTGAGCAGCACCCAGGTGACAATGGTTTTGCCCATCCCCCACCAGAAAACAAACAGAAATCGCTCATTTTACACGAGGGACTGAACAGAATCTGATGTTTGCTACCCGAAACAGGCCAAATTTGACCCAGTGAACCTGCAGGGAGTGGCAAACTGCCAGCTCCCGGGCCTTCCAGTCTTGCAATAATGCCTAAGTTAAATTACATGTTTCTATATTTACATAAAGTCAGTATTTACACACCATTATGGGTTATTCGAGTAAATCGGTTACAGTTTATTTAGAAGGACTGCCATAAACTCATAACATTTTTCTCGAGTTTAATCCTTTCTTTAGAAAAATACAAAAAAAAAAAAATTAAATAAAACCTGTTAACTAGTAGTAATGATTAGCCTATGACTAAAAATCCAAGTCAATTTAACATTAAGACTTTAACTGTGGCCTAGTATTGCCGCCTCCACTCAGAGTCATTTTAACCTTTGCAGATAATTTCCTGGTGTATGTCAGATTTACTGAAGCAGCAGAGAGTGGCAACCTCCCTTCCTCGTGGTGGGGTTGATCCATTTAACACAGAGCATTGAGCCCTAGTCCTGCCCAGAGGTGCCTCTTCTTCCCCCACGCTCTTTGCATCACCCACGTCAATGATCCGGCTGACCCACAGCAGCCGAACCACCCGCAGCCCCAAGGCTGTAAATTCCCAGGCAACAACAGTCCCTAGACAAGTATCCTAAAAATCAACTACCGCAATGTACGTACCTTTATCTTTCATAAACAATTACAACACAATGCCACGTCACGTTTCAGATCACCGATACCGCCGGCTCAGACATGGCTCCTCCTGCCTGCCTCAGTACGGAAAGGGAGCGTTTGCTCGGGACACTGAGCCACAGGTCGTTCCAGAACAGAAATAAGTTTCCAATCATATCAATCAGGTCAACAAGAGTGCTTTAGAGCAAAAGTTTCTTAATTACAAGTAGGCTACAAACTTTAACATCACTCCACCAAAGGAGCCCCCGTGAGTATGCAGGTAGCCAGGGTGTCAGGACCAGCCGCGCTCCCAACATATCCAATGGTGAAGGCTACACTCAACTTAGTGGCACTGGATTCGAATACTAAGGGATAAAACAACTACAAAATGCATTTGTCATATGGATCTTAACATGGTTTTTGCCTCTTTTTTTTTCCCCTTTTCTTCAGAGTATTAGGGGAAAAAATGCCTCTTCCTGAGGGTTAATTTCCAAATGGTAACTGCTAATCAATGTGTTTGTGTGCTTATCACAAAATGCTACATACCCTTAAATATTACATATTGTTGCCTCACTTAGGGTTCATGATTATTTGAACATACTTTAGAAAAAACAATAAAAATAAGTCTAATACTGTCCCCCTCATTGTCATTATTGATAGAGATTTATTAGTTTCATTTTGCAAGTTTTACTTTAGGAAGGGTGCTAATATCATGTATTATGACAGTTCACACTGAAAGCAATTTTCCATAAAAGGTATTACAATGACCCCTATGGAACTTGTATAATTTCATAGTAGATAGTCAAGTGCACAAATAAACATGTTTACAAGAGTGATCCTGTTAAACTGGTTCTTGCCCTCTGAAATATTTATGTGTTCTTTGTGGAATCTTAAAATTAGTATAATTGTTGTTGGTATTACTTATGTTGTTTCTGGCATTCTCTTTAGGAAAAAAAAATAGCATATTTATCATTTAGCTTTGGTATAATCTGCAATAGGTTTTAACAAGTAGAATATATTCCAACCCCTATATTTTCCACAGCTGTGAAATTTACAATGATGTAAGAAGTCACTTTATCAGAGAGGAAATATTACAGACACATAAAAAAAAGTTGAAGACCCAGTTTTCTCTTTAATCCTCTGGGGTAAGCTATGAAACAAGCAGTCAGAAGAGTGAGGACTCAGTGTCATGAGTGGTGTGCATACTTGTACAATAATACGGGCACAAAAGAGATTGTCGCCTTTAGTACATGAGGGTCACTAGAATTTATTATTATTACCTTTTTATTGTTGGCTTTTTTTTTTTATCCATGCACCTTTATATTTACTTGCATGAATTTACCACAGGTTCATAGTGGCCTTTGCCATTTCAATGCTTACAGAGCCTAAAGCTTCCAAAATGCCTATCTGGCCTGTACATATTTCATTAAAAATAAACTCTATATAATAAATAAATATATAAAATAAATAAAATGTTGCCTTTGGAATTTCTATAAATAAATTTAACTTTTTATTTTTATTTTTTTTACTAAGAGGTCTTTGCTTTAAACTCAGTGGGGTGAGACCCAGAGAGCGATTAACTGAAAAGTCTCTTGTTTAATAAAGACTGCACCCTCCATGCCTTTGTAAATGCAGCGTACACTTGAGCAGGCCACCAGCCAAAAATCCTGATGAATCGAAGTATGGCAGCTATGCTGATATATGACGAAGTACAACTGATCAAAAATTTAAAAGCGTGTCTATTCCCCAGCATGCATCAGGCCTTCCTCCTCCTCCTCCTCACCCTCCTCCTCCCCTCGGCTCCTCTCTCTCGCGCTCTCACTCCCATTCATCCTCTCCCTTTCTCTCTCTCTCGCACTCACGCTCTCGCGCTCTCTCTCGTACTAAATCAAGCGAGTGGGCATAGGCTCTCCTCCAGGAGGACAAACCTTTAAGTGCAGAACAAAATCAGCATGTTCCATCCAAGCCTCCATCATACATTATGCATGCGACAAAGTTTGGCAACAGTGGAGCTGATGTGATGACACAGCTAATCAATAAGAACCCACCGCATGAAACCTTTATAGTGGTTACTTTTTAAGGGCTCAAGTGAAGGAATTGTCTTTGTCAACTTTGGCTTAAAATATCCTTATATAGTTCTGGTACTTTCTCAGGGTCCACTGGTCTAGGTAAAAAATGTGTAAATTTTTGATGCCGTTTAGTCCTAGTCCCTTCTCGTGGAGTCCCATCTTTATTTAACGCAACGTAGTATCGTCTTCCAGTGTCCACATGTTTATATAGATTTGATGAATATGTGTTATACCAGTTTTCTTCAAATTGCTCTCTGAATACACACTCCTGGGTTAATTTTTCCTGTGGAAAGAAAAGAAAGAGCAGTAAGGAGACAGCCACTAAAATAAGCTTCTTCTTAAAGAATTACTATTTTAATGGCTTGAAACTGGTATCTCCTCGATACATTGCAGAATAAACTATTTCTGTACTCCCAGTTTTAGCTACGTAAAGCTGTATTGCTGAGTGTTTCAGGAGGCAGTCAGAAGGGTGGATAACCCTACGTGAAGCAAAAATTACTCTCAAAGCCTCATTGCCCAAATCAATACAGCAACAACAAAGATGAAAACAGATACTTTTAATTTCTGATAGCTCCCAGGCAGCTCACAAGATCTTACTGGACTTATATAACTAATTGTTTCAATGGTGAGTGCAGGCATTCAAACAAACAGATATAAATAAAAGAAACTAGAACCGGTTTGTAGGACTGTAATAAAATTTACAGTCTTACAATCTCTGCGTTGTTTCAATGCATGGAGAACTTGATGCATTTCATTAATTTAAAAATACGTTATTTGCTACCCTTCATTATTTGATTCATTATTTGTATCACGAAGCCACAACCCAATAGAGTTTCAAACAGGAACATGAACCCTGTGTGCTGAGATGAAGTAGGCAAGAAAAAGCCCTTCAGGTTTGCATTATCAGGGTTGTCCTTGTGTCCCATCCTACTGAGGACAGGACCCACTGAGGACATTAACCATTCATCAGATCTCCTTGCCACCATAGAATCGCACTCTTTCCAGTTGATTCACTTCTTCAGTCTGTGTGTTGCCTTCCACATCCTTAAGCTTTCTTAAAATTGTTTTTAAAAATTTGCTTAATAGAGTGTTTAAAACACAGCCACCAGATTAATTTTAGGAAGGACTCACACAAATTACTGAGCAAGAACACTGGGAAAAAAGGTGGTGAGCTGTAGCACGGGAGAGTTGATGGAAAGCTGGGAAAATAAGCCTGAAAACAGTCTTTTCACCAGGCACAAGAAAAAATAGAGATAATTTAATGTATTTTTCCATAACAAGTTCTCATTTCATTAGCACTCACATCAACCACACTCAGCTTCCAGTTGAGGATCAATTTCTAATTATTATAAAGCTCCATACAATGCATGCATTTTACAGACATTAAACTTCGAAACAATGTTTTTAGATAGGAGCACAGAGAAGGGAAAGCAACACCAAGGCCCAGATGCAGCAAAGTCTGCATGGTACCTAAGCCATAAACTTGTGCCTGAACACAACTAAGGAGCCACATCCCAAGAAACCACCTGCCATGACTTAACCCAGGAACTTCCCAAAGTCTACCATCACCAGACCCTGCAGCTTCCCTGAAGGTGCAGGTGCCTTTGGGGCCACCTCTGCTGCTTGAGGCTCAGCTCACAACCCTTTCCCAAAGCAGTGTGCCTCAGCCCAGACGTTCCATTCCTGCTTAGTGTGGCAAGCACTCTGCTCCCAGGGCAGCCCACTGGGGCTGGGGACAAGCTAGATCCAAGGAGCCACATACTCCTCAGAGAAGCCACCCAGGAACTATCCCATGTGGGGGAAACAGACATTCCCCTATATTGGGGAAAGGGAGCCAACATCCCCCGCACCTGTACAAACTGGGTATTGAGCTGCAAAGACAGGGTCCTTCTCAGGCCCTCCCAAACACCTAAAGGTCTGGGATTTGGAGGGTTCTTCTAAATTAAATTTATGGCAACTTCAGTAGGCGAGAAAGGTAGCAAGTAAGTTGTTCCTGACCTCCCCTTTAATGGGTACCTCATCACCACTCATGAAGGAGAAATCCCAAATAGGACCTAGTTTCACTAGACCTAGTTTCAGCACCTGAAAATTCACTATGGCAGTGACTGTATCCCTTTGTGGATGTGACAGCTTTTTTTAGAGGAATTTCTGACTATGACATTTTTAGTTCAAACATAGTTCAAACACAGCAATAGTCTATGCTGGTTATAGGCAAAAGACACACAAATCTGTTCGCGTTAAACCCTTATCTGTGGGCCATACCCTGCAACCTCCTACTGATAATTGCCTCTATGTCCTTTGCCAGCTTGAAACCGCAGCCGCATTGAGCATCACCAGACCAGCAGCAGCTGCCAGTTACACCCATTGCAGTATTCCCCTTGCACAGCCTCAAAAGTACAAACTATCATAAAAGGTATTCAGCTGCAGAGAAGATTATCTTTAAGTATAGATTTCATTAGTGTTTTATTTTGCATGAGGTTTAAAGTCATCTATGTTTGTTTTAAGGCAGAATCAGATGCTAAGGGGTATTATATGCTGAGCTTATGTAAGTCCATGGGGAAAGAGAAACTAATTCAAATTGTTTTCCTGCTCTCAGAAGGCAATAGGATCACATGACTAGCACTGCAGAAGAACTCCCTGCTAAAAATAGCAGCATTTTAGGAAGATATTTCAGTCCTGTCGTGAATTCATTAATTATTCACTTCATCTGCATTTTTTTTTAGCATCATCATAAATTTCTATCTTTGCAAGAACTATTTCCCCATGCCCTGAAGGAGAAACTTTAAAATAGCCTCTCTATATCTGGCAGGTTTGATGGATCATGACAGTGCTGTGGTACAAGTAACTAGCAGACCCTGAATCAGGGGGTTTGCATTGTACTGCACTCTGGATGAGTTAAAGGGATTTCAAGCTCACAAATTCAATCTTCATTTTACAAGCTTATCATATTTTAACTTTCTATTAAATTACAACACAGCTACATCTCTTTTGTCCTTCAAAATTCTCATAAATTCATGTACAAACATGAGGCAAATAGTGCAACATGAACATGACAGAGCAACCAGGATGTGGCATCAGATAGGTAGGGACATTAACAATCACCCTTTAAAAGAAATCAAATAATTTCTTTATACAGCCAAATCTTCTCCTTCCAGGAGACCTAGAAATTCTGGTTGTGGTCAGACACCACTGGAGTAAACCAGTGTTGGTGACTTTGGATCAGATCTTGTAAGTAATGTGGGACGCTAAAATCCCATCATATCCTTCTCCCCATGACCTGGGAAATTCTTACAATAACATCTCATCTAGTACCAAGAGAGACAGAAATCAACATCCATCAGGGTAGTCATTTATGTAGAATCACAGAATCCTTTAGGTTGGAAAGGACTTTGAAGATCATTGAGTCCAACCATTAACCTAATACGAGCCCAGCCCTAAACCATGTACCACCACAGCTGTACATAACACCAATTCCTTATGCTCACATTTTAAGTACGCATGTCGTTACTCCACCTAGAAATGAGCATAACACAGGCTGGTCCATCCTGCCAAGACAACCCTCTTGTCTCACCATCTTAGGAAGGGAAAGCCTTGCTGAAAACCAACTCTCCCCAATATGGAAGGGGTGTGGTGTTTCCCGATCACATTTCTCCTTCTGGCTATGACTTTTAGAAAGTCCCTATGCACATTTGAAGAGCAGGATTTAGCCCTACAATACAGCAATTTTGCCATACTTTTATTCCAGCAACTCACTTCTCTCAGTTTTCCAGAGCAAATATTTCCTTGCACCATACTTAAAGTTGCTGGACATCTTTGTCAAAAGCTGACACAAATACCAAACATACCCAACTGGAACAGCTATGGAAAGTAACCTGCATTCCTGTGAAAGGGGAGGCTGCCTGCCTTGCTCAAATCATTTAAATCAGGGCCAAATAAGGAGGTGACCTCAAAATTATATAAATCAGACATTGCACCACATTCCACATGTTTTCTGTGAGGTCTGTTCATAGAGTATTCAACTACAAAGTGATTGATTTTCATTTTGCTACATTTCCTCTCGTCACATGTTTGGTTCTTTAACCTGTTATTTAACTCAGAATGTTCAAATAATTGAATTGTACAAAGATGCACATATCACAAAGACAAAATCCCCAGAAAGATTTAATTCAGAAAGCTGCTAATGGCTGGTCAGTGTTAGCAAGCCCAAGACCCCTTTCCCTTTTTACATTCTCCACCACCTAACAAGGGATTAAAATAATTATGATGTCCTGTTTCCAGGTAGATTGATTAAAAGTCAAATTCTAAATGAATAAAGTGCATGGTTACAGGCATCACAATGAAAGTTCTGCTAGCTTGTTTTAAAATAGCTATCCATGTGAAGTTGTTAATTGTAAATAAGTAGAAACACATAGAAGACATGTACACTGCTCAGAGAACAGTTAAGGATGTAAGACATTTGGGTTGCTTGGTAGTTGAAAGAACAGTACAGGTCCTGTATAAAACACATCAATGCTTCTTCTCTCTTTCTTTCTTTCTTTAAATAACCTTATGAAGCTAAAACTCCAATTTATTTTGTAACCTGACAAAAGAAAGCCTCTTCAGACCATCATTCATAAAATCACAGCAAATACCTTTCACACCAAGCAAACTATTTTGTTCTATGCCATGTATAGTTTTCCCTTTTGCAAACTGCTACAGTGATCCAGTAGAGAAAGAAAACATCTAATCCAGAAGTCCAAACAACTATTAACGAGAAATATATCTGATGTAGTCAACACTTCCTATGTACCTGTTGCACACTAACACTTTGTTAATCTACCTTGCTTAAATTAAAGTCATGTTCATACATATAATATCCTGACTAATTTCATGTAAATCCCTCGTTAAGGCTACATGGCATTACTAGAAACTGCATATGTAGTGAAGGGAAACAAGGACAAGCCCTATTCTTCTCTGAAGCAGCTTGCTTTGCTGTTCTGCCTACCAACGCACACATTTTACATGCCATTGGCCCTTCCCATGCTGTAATGCAAGCAACCTCTAGAACATACTATATTCAGCTAATAATTAACACTCATCCAGAGCTGTCATAAATAAAGGACTAGTTTAGCATTGTTGTGGTACTCTCATGCTAAGTCTGTCAGTGTCTGGCTGGGTGAACCAGCTCCAGCCACAATGAGAAGCCAAACACCAGTGTCCAAGCAGCACCACTTTCTTTTACAAATTAGACCACAGTGCGAGTCAAGCCCCGCACACTGTGTGTCTGACTTGGTGAATGTCATAGAGCTTTCTTTGCTGAGTTTCTCCAAGCAGTCTCTTTTCAGAATGCTTTGTTTGATAATTTGACAAAACACGAAAAAAATGGGGGGAAAGAAAGTCTGCCAAGGGGACTAGCTGACTGGGTTTTTTGTGTTTGTGTCAGTAGTTCTCCAAAGGCCTTTTAGACGGACAGCAGGAAACCCTTCAGGGCCAGAAGAGAGACAAGCAAACAGTCAGGCACCACGTCTGCCACTCATACACATTTCATATTCCATGGTACGTTAAATAAGAAAGTGCAAATCAGGCAAGGTGTCTGTGGCAAAACCACAGTTAGGCAACTGCATCCTCCCTACCTGAGTGCACCTTGTACTCTCACAGATTACATCCAGTATCCCTCTTACTTTCTTTCCCTAAACCTTTTAGTTAAATTGTATAAAGTTTTTATTATACATCAATCCCCACTTACAAAATAAAAATCAAGTGTGACTGTTCTGTGCTGCTGCGATGCAGCAGTTATGATGGTGCCTAAAGATTAGCATCTTTCAAAAGATTAGGATATTTTATAAAAAGCTTGTAAAAATCCCAAGACCCAGCAAAACTTGAACCCCTTGGGATCTTGATTGCCAAAAGCCACAATACCTACATAGATGCAGACATTGAGGTACTTCCACGCCCTGATGCAGACAACAGAAAAGCAGCACTTCCTGAACAAAGTAAGCAGACTCCAGCACCAACAGTAAAATCCAGGACACTGTCAGTGCAGGAGGGATTTCAATACTTCACCCTTTTGTCCCATTGCCGCTCTTCTCCCACTCCCTGGCTCTGCACACTATCAAGAACCTTCTGTGAAGAGACCAGGCTGGCACAGAGCACTGTGCCACCCCAGGGCTGTTTACAGAGGTCTTCTGACGTGAGCTGCAGGAGGACGAGATGCCAATTAGGCTTCCATCCATTTTTGCCACTGCCAGCTCCTGAGCTCTTGGTTTTACTGATATAATCTCCTGTGAGTTTTCAAGTTTGCAGCATCTGTCAAGCTTTAAGCATGCCCTCCCTGGACATGAAATCATTATGGAACAAGCAACTCCACTATGCCTGAGAATAGGCTGCCCATCAACAGCCACGCTTCAAGTTCATGAAGGTTCAGTTTATATCTGCTCAGCCAAGCACATGAGATGAAAACTCATTTTCACCTAAACACCCAAGATCTGCTCATGATGCTGTTGGAAGTCTTGACAACTCTAGGCACAGATCTCAGGCTACAGAAGCTGTCACAGTGCCTTTTCTCTGGAAGCTGATGAGCTTCCTTCTCCACACCACAACGGAACAGGACCAGGACAAAGTCGACTCTTAGAAAACAAATAAACAAGCAGGTCTGTTCCCCTCCCTTCCACGCCAGCAAGACCAGGCTCACACAGTGTCATTTACTAGTCACACTTCTGACCTCTATTTTATTTTTGATTCCCTTGGCACAATAAAGAACTGCAGTCATCAATGTTATCTAAGCATCTAATTCATAACGCTTGGCTGAACCCTTCCAAGAATCAGAAAGCAAGGTGGTATGCAATTTGATACAGGAGCCAGAGCCAATTTTTAAAGAAGATGGGAGAAGCGTTCCCGTCAGCTTAAATGGAACATGGATCAGCCTTGCGATGATAAAAAGGCAACAAATATTTTAAGACATTAAAAGAACCATTTCAGGCACACTCAGATTTACTGAAAGCTGTAACTTGACCTCCCCCAGCTCCCCACTCCACAAATTCTCTTCTATCAAAAGACAACCTGTATGTCAAAGCAGGGCTGCCACTCTACAGCTACACACTCTTTAGCCTGAATACCAGTTAAGGTTTTAACCAGACAGAGATTTTTAAATAAAACATGCTTTCCTTAAATCCAACTAAGATGGAACACAGTGTTTTGTCAGCATTTTTTGCCTTATTTTGTGGTTCTCTAAGCACAGAACACAGGCTTATAAGAAAGATAGACCTCATTCAGCAGCAAGTGCTGCTTAAGCGAAGTAAACTCACAGGCTGAAAAACATTGTAAAGTGAGGGATAAAAAGTACTTAATCTTCATGAGCCTCTAAATTCAGTGAGTACCCCACAAAATGGATTTATCCACCATTAAAGAAGTATATATTCTCTCAGCTACCAGGTGCCATCATAAAAAGAGTAGAATACTCAGGAGCTTTCATTAAACACTTGGCCACAGGGACCAAATAATTATTATTCATATGTAGTGATATATGTGTACATTATAAAAGTAATTCATGTTTTAGTCTTTCAGCAACATGATTTGGTCAAGGACTGATGAATAATAGCCTGTCTCTATATTTTGCTGTTAATTTTATGCAGAGCTACCACCTAGGTACTAGCTCAGAGGACAATTACTGATCACATTGTCATTCTGGAAGGGGGTCATCAAAAAAACACAGCATCACAAGCTATCACCTTTGGAAAGGTCGTCACTGAAATGCCACATATCCACCAGGGTCTTGAAAAGCAACAAACTTCACAGAGAAATTTCAAAAACTACATGCTTTGGTGGGCAGTACAAAAAAAGATTGGCACACTATGATGTTTACCTAGCAGGCCTCAATTGACTATTCAGTTTAAATTGTTTAAAAATAAGGTCTTTTAGTTTCCCACCTTTTTAGGACAGGAGGGCCAGCATTTCAAATAGTTGCTGCTGAAGAAAAGATGTCATGCTTCCCTTGTCAGACAGCAGTGCCCCCTCCCTTGGCAAACACTTCTCTTCAGGGATGATTTTTGGACACTTCACCCAGTGGCAATCCCACCACAAAGTCATGGATTTAGTTACACTATTTTAGTATCTCACTTTCTGAGTAGAATAAATAGTATTTCCCTAATATTTCTCAGAAAATCCACACATCTTTGGTGTTGTTATGCCATGACTTATGCTGACAGTTACACAGCTGACCCAGCCTTTGGGAAATGCTGGAGGAAGTCAGGTGGCTCTGCTCCTTCACGAGACCCCTACTTCTTACATGCACACCAGTGGACCTGTCTTTCAATGGGTAAAACTTCAGTCATGCAGTCAATTTCAGCTTTGATGAAAGAAGTTGTCATTCTGTCTGGAAAAACCCAAAAGATATATAATAACAACTCCAACAGAGCTAGTGACTGAAGAGCCCAAAAGACCAGGCTGTTGGTCTCCCAGGTACCTGCAAACATGGATCTTCCAAAGAAATCAGATTTTTAAAGTTAAAAAAAAAGAATATTGCTATTTTGTTTAAACTTTACAACATTTGTATATTCTAAAATTAATCAAAATATTTTGCTGAAGTCTTCCCCAATAACTGTCCTACTCTGAGTTCAGATTATACACTATATGATGTCCTAACAAAGGTATCAGTGGGACAAAAATCCTCCTTGTTATGAAAAAGCAACATTACATGTTAGAAGATTGCCTTGAGATTGTAGACTCTCATAGGCAGAAACCCTGTCTAGATTTAGGTTTTTAAAATGATGAATACAATACAGCTCTTATCTTGATTGGGATCTGCTGACACAACCATAAAACTAATTGGTGGTTTTACAGAAGCAGGTCCAATCCTGATTCCATTGAAGGCAACGGTATTCCAACCATAATAGAATCAAGTCAAAATACCTCGAGTCACAATTGCCTCTATAATTGGGTTAAATTTGAAGGGCCAAGTTTAGCAGATTAAAGATGCACAGCCTGGGCCAGACCTCAAAAGTATGCAGCATCCACACTAGAACACAAGTTTTACCTCAGCAGCAGTCTGTGGAACACAAATATAAAATCTTATCTTCAAATCAGAAGTAGCTGCAGATATCTGCCAGTATAAAATGCAAGAAAAAGAAACAAAAGGGCAAAATATGGATTTGCACAATAACCAGATTTATTTCTTAAGCTTTTTGAATGCAACACAAATGAACCACATTACTGCACATCACCAAATCAGCCTAAGCACATTCAAACTGCAAAGCAAATCTCAGCCTAGTCAAAATCCCTAACGAAGTCCCCACAGGGCAGACTTTTTCCACTCTGTCTTTGAAAATGATGAATGGCAAAGTGGGAGAGAGTGCCACGTTCACATCCCACTGGCTCCTGAATCAGAAACAGAGCACATCAGATCTTTATCTGATGCAGTGAATAATCCCCAAGCACATCTCAGTGTGTCACTGCTGCTGATGCTTTTAGCATGTCACTTCAACACAGTATTCTCAGATCAACCCAAGACACTGAACCTTTTCACACCTCTGTATCACTACACAGCCAGCTCCAGAAACTCTCAGGGTTGCAGTGAGGGGGAGCTACACAGCTGCAAAGAAGATAATCTGAAGATGTCCTTGCTTGGTGGGTATGATTTGGATTTCCAACGCAGTTAAGCCACTTTAGCAACTCCCTGCTGTTGAAAGCATAGTGCTCAACCCTTCGACCATCCCACACTGCACCTGATTGTCCCACTGAGTCCTAGTGCTTGCCCAAACAGGCAGTAAGCCAGTTCAGGAAGCTGAGCATTTTTTTGTGGCTTTATATCCCTAAACTGATCTCCTACAGATCAGATGAGTGCCAGTGTTGGAGCATGGAAGAAAGCAAAAGCATGCAGCACTAGGAGAGAATCAGAGCTGCCCTTTCTGGAAGGGGTTTCCTGCAAGGTCACACTGGCTGCCTCCTCAAGCAGCACCTCTAGTTTCCTGTTTTCATGAGAACACAAAAATTCAGACACCTTTAGTAAGGGGAAAGCAAATTATCAAAAAAAGGTTTGAGTAGGATCTTACTTTACCAAAGCTTAGCTTTGTATATACATATATATATATGTACATGTATACACACACATACATAGAGACAGAAAAGCATGAGTAACTTCCACATAAATTGTGTGTGTGTGTGTGTGTTTGTGTATATGTATACATACACATACATACACACACACACATATATAATTTATATAGAAGTTACTCATGCTTTCCTGTCCCAGGCATGTAGTGAGAATTCAAGATCAACTTAAAATTGCAGACCAAGGCAAGATCACTGAGGGTTTTCTCCCACAAAAAATTCTCTTCAGACCTAGTAAGCATTTGAAATTAAGTCCTCTGAGGAAGACAATAGACCTGAGGAAAAGTGTAGTATGTATCTCACAGAACACTACTAGTAAGTGTCCTTTGGTGACAGTGTTATAATCTATGAAATTCTGATTTTAAAAAGACTATGCCATAGTATAAAAATAACCACAGTAGTTAGTTGCAGTTTCTCACAAAATTTCCTCCCTTATTATCTGTGTCAAGTGTACTGACCTATCCATTTTTCCTACACCAGTACCCACATCTCAAAAGACCTTTTATTTCTACAGTCCCTCCTACCTTGCTGAGGAGGTTGCAGTTTCTGCCTTATTCTCCATGGTGGTACTTGTGTACCCAGCTTTCAGCAAAACTGCCCATCCAGTTTTTAAGAGGGGTTATCCACAAGGATTAAGTAGATGCCGTGGCACTGTCGGCTCCCCCCACGGCTCACGGCTCACACTTCCGGGGTGGCAAATGTCACAACTTTGTACATCAGATAAGGCGCACCGGACTATAAGGCGCACTTCCGGGTTTGGGGGAAAATTTTAGTCAAAAGGGTGCGCCTTATAGTCATGAAATTACTGTATATGGACTTTTCTCAGACCTATATCCTCCACAAAGGAAATATCCACAGTCACAAAGCTATTTCCTACTGTACACTGCAGAGAAAGCATTTATGTCTGGTCTTCACTTCCCCGCAAAAATCCCTCTGGCCAGTTCAAAATCCCCATTTCCTCACAGACTGAATCTTCCTTGCTATGCAGCCTAAGCTTTACTGTGATCCATTCAAAACAATTCATTCTATTTCAAGGACTTTTCTTTACTCCCTGGTGTTACATCTCAAAGTATTTACAGAGAGCAAGAGCACACCCACTCAGTTTTCATTCTGCAGGCTAAGTCAGTCAAGATCTTTTGTCTATCATTTGATAGTCTTCTCATCCCTCTGATCATCCCAGTATGTCCTTCCTGCATCTGTTTTAGTTTCAATTCACCTTCTTTAACACAGTGACCAACTGCATTTTGCATTTAGACTGGATCCTCCTAGTGTTGTATGGAGTGGCACTGATAGAGCTCCCCCTGAGTCTCACATGTAAACATTTCAGGCACTTTAGGTCACCAAGGCCCTTCTGTGAGGTTGCCTCCTGTGCTGGAAATACTTCCCAGCTTTGCAAAAAACACACCACTACCTTTTCACAAGAAGATGTTTAATGTCCCTAATAAAACCAAGGAATAAAATAAGTCCAGGGACCAATCCATAAAAACTCCACTAATAGCTTCACTCCAGTCTAATACCTTTCAGCACTCTGCATTGCTGTCTTCTTTTCAGAGTTTTCATCATCTATCATACAAGTCTTCCACTAACACTCATTCTACCAAATGTAACAAACATTCTCTTCTGTGGGTCATACCTAACATAGCTCTGCAGATTAGCACAATTTTCCATTTCTAGAAAAATACTCCTATCAAAAATAAAATACTGCGCTTGCCTGAAATTATTTATCCTGCTTCAGTAAACTCATCATGCATGTACTTCCAGGTCTTCCTCTACTCTTTCATTTAAAAGGATGTTCCTAACATCCCAAGCATATCCCAAGCCAGACTGATAGCCCTCCAGCCAAACACAAACCACACAGCCTGAGGTATACACACACTGGAGACTGGAAAACACCTGCATTGCCTCAGAGGGAAGCAAACACTCCCTCACCCAGGACTTGCTCCCACCTTTGTGCTGCACCTTCCAGTGACCTGGGAGGGAACCACTGTGACTGAAGCCCTTTTGCTTGGCCAGATTTGTTTTCCAGTTTCCTGCTTCAATTCCCCAGGCAGCAAAGAAACACTTGGGGCAGCAAAAAGGAGGGGGTGGATGGAAGGAAGGAAGGAAAATAGCCACTTCTTTCAGCAGCAATATTGGCTGCCCCTGCTCCCTTTGTTCATCCCTCAACAGGAAGCTTCCCAGACCCATGTTACCACCCAAAGGACATTATCAGAAACAGGGCTAGCTCAGTTAGCATCTTCATTCAGATTGTATTGCATTTACAATATGCCTGGATGTATCGTGTTGGTAAAGACTTCTGTTCCCTTATATATAGCTTAAAAACTTTTCACCTTATAAAAATTTAAGTACGCATTTCAGGGCCCAAATCAGCTTTGTTGCAGCAATTTCCATTTTATCCCCATGCTTCTACATCTCTAAGACAATTTTTTCTACAACCTGCCCTTGTCTCATTCTCTGCAGACCCTCCACCAAGCGCTCACAATTTTCAAATCCTAACACAGTTTCACCCTTGCTGGGATACCATTTCCACAGGATTTCTGCTTCTCTGACAAAGTTTCAAGTTTCTTTCATATTCAGACCCATAGTCACCTTTTTGAACTGAGTCTCTTCAGAGTTTGCCCATCAAATTAACTGCTTCTTGCAGTCTCCTGCTTAAAGCAGATTTACCCAGGGAGACACCAGTCACTGTCACCAGTAAAAGACATCATCAGGTTTTTGATCATGGGAGTGCCAGGTTTTCCTGAGCAAACTACTCGTGCAGAAAGCCTGACCACTCCTTGCAAGTCAGCTGCCAGAGGAATCGCCCTCTGTCTCTCCATTTATACCATTTACAAGAAGGCACTTTATTACTGTAAATAATAATAATAACAGAAGCAGAAAGGCATTAAACCAGGTGCCATAGTCATTATTCCTCCCGGGATTTGACCACCCTCAGCCTAGAAGTCTCTGCCTTCACTCAAGAAAATTGCTTTTAATTCTCCTTTCAAAAATTGTGCACTGAAACTTCCAGGCTCACCTCAGCCATGGTACCTGGACACTGAGAACAGGTAATGCAGATTATTATTAAAAAAAAAAAACAATCTGAAACATATGGAATAGTTTTAGATCAGAGATATTTAAAAGGAAAGGGTGATGGTACTGGAAGGTAATTTATTTATTTATCCAGTTCTTAGATACCTGTAGTAATTATATACTTGGCCCAAATGCTGTTACCAACATGCACTTTCAACCTGCTTTTTTCTTCATGCTGTTTCCGTGCACCTTGACCTACCATTTCAAGGGCTGAACAGTTCCCTTCCTTTATTTGCACGGGAACATAAAAGATATTTTTAGAATGCAGCCAAAGAAATCCTTGCCTGCACCAAGCAATTTTCAGTAAACTATGACAAATTGTCCCTTTTTTGTCAGAAAAAATTCTGTTCCCCAGTCTTTGTAGCTTCATAGCCCTTCCACGCCTGTGGGGACCCAAACAAAAGCATAAAACACTGCAGGTGCAGCCCTGCTGAGACAATAAAGAGGCATATCGTCACCTCCCTGCACACTTACTGGGAAAACATGTTTCTTCAAGGACAGCACTCTCTCTCTCCTCCTCCACCCTCTCCCCAGTGTTTTAGGAGCAAAAGGCAAGTTTAGTCTCTCAGATCAAGCTTTCAGTTCCCTTTTTGAAGGACAGCAATTTATGACCCTGTTAAAAGCGTTCCTATATCTCACCTTGCCGCACATACCCTGTAAGTCTGCAACCCAGAGGTTGGAGCTTCCCTCCCTGGCTCCTGATCTGGGCTCTTCAGCTCCGTCCCAGCAGCTCTGTGAGTAAATAAAGTTTCTCTCTCTATGCTTCCCTGAGCTCTCCTTCCAAGTCCTTTTTCCCCCTTTCTCAACAGTTCCATCATCTCCACTCCTGCCTTCCTCTCCCTACCTGCAGAGCTTTCCTGGTAGCTGCTCCAGATCTTCCAACTACCAATATTGCTCCTGAGCACCCAACCTGAGTTGTCTTTTGCCACCTCCCAAGGGCACAAGGAGATGTGGAGGCACCAGCATTTCACAGAATGGTTTTGGTTGAAAAGGACCTTTAGATCTCATTTAGTCCAACGCCCCTGCAAAGCACACCTTCAATGACACCAGGTTGCTCAGAGCCGTGTCCACTCTGACTTTGAATGTTTTCAGCAATGGGGCATCTACAGCATCTCTTGGCAACCTGTCCCTGTGTCTCACCACACCCACCACTAAAAAGATTTTTCTTTGTATCCAGTCTGAGAAGAGGAATGGGGCAGGTGCACGAATGTGGGAGATCAGCAAGGTGGGGATGCCAGCAGTTGGATGCAGCACAGTTCTCTACTGCAGAAAAGCTCAAGACAACCAGGGTAGCTGAGGCAAGGGTGTCCCATGTTCCTGCTTGGTCTTGCTTGATACAGCACACAATTCCCTCAGAGGACAGCCTGCAGTGGGGATGATGGGCACCCCATGGCGTGGGGACACATCACTGCCTGCCATACAGGTGGCAGCTGTTAATATCCCCAAGGACAGCATGACAATAGGGACAGCCTACAAAAGCATGAAGGTTGTGGGACTGATCAGAAAGACCTCCCTCCCTCTCTCCATGGCATGGTCCTGAGGAACACAGCTAAGACACGTTTGCTAACATTCTTGCCAGATATGTTGGCAAGAGTTGTTTGGCACTTGGGAAGGAAAAGGTCTTGTCTTAACACCCTTTGGGTCCTATCTGTAGTTTGCATTTTTCCTCCTTTCAGGGACAAGCACAGTAGCTGCTGTGAAACATGATGAGTCATAGCTGCAGGCTGCCAGGGAAAGGCAAGGTAAAGGGAAAGCAGGGACAGATGAGACAGGAGGAAAAGCTGCTGTCACTAACCAGTCTCCGAGTCATTGTTACATAGTTGCCACTGGTTTCTCTGCAGCACCATGTGCATGTATTTTCAGCTTTCCCCGGCTAAATCCCTGGCATGAGGAGGAATTTTAGAACAGCAACATTATGTTACACATCTGCCTGAAAGCAGCATGAGAGGCATTGTGCTCTTCGGACCAGAAAACCCAGCAGGAACTGTCCCCTGTGAGAGTGGGGAGCTGGGAAGAGTTTGTCAGGCAGCTAATCTATGAGGAAAGAAGAACTTTGAGAAGGCCAAGAGGAATGTGTCTGGATCAAGAGATGCTGAAACTGTCTTTACTGTTGTCTTTCATGAAAACTGGCAGCAATCAACCACCCTGGCTGCTCTCCTTTGCCATATGTCCCATCTCCAGTGGCACCACAATTATGCTGGGGGAAAAAAATCTTCCTGTGTCAAATGTTTCAAACACAAATATAGAAGGATAGAAGTCTTTTAGGTCACTGATTTGGTTCATGCCTAATGTATATCTCATGCAGTAATTAGAATATAAATATGATAGTGTCAGACACAGGGCATCTATTCCAATAGTGTCAAGTACTGAATGCCTCATGAGCTGTGAATCTAAGCAGCTACTCGGATCCACAACGCTGATGCAGAGCAAGACCAAGTATTTCTTAGGCTGCTACTCAGTTGTGTGTGGGTTTCCCACCTTAGGAAACACAGCCACAGTGTTGTAAGCGTACCTGCTCCATGGCAAAGCTGATGGTATTCACAGTCCTTAGGGAAGAAACCAAGACAGAGGGATACACCTTGCACCACAGCAGCACAAGCACAACTTACTGGTGCTACAGAACAGTTCAGCTAAAGAGATTGCCCCGCTTAATGCAGTTGAAAAACTGATTTAAATTTTTCATAGTCTACCATGTATCAGTATCAAACTAATCTCATTTAACCTGATCTTCTACTTTGCCAGAGAGATAATTCTGTGCTGGGTTGTAACTTGCTTCTGGTTCAAGCTGAAAATTTATTCCCATCAGAGAACTTAACTTTCAATTAATTGCATTTTTTGACCAAAACCAAAAGCAAAACACTGTAACTTAAAAATGTCCAGCCAATTCTATACAAAAATCTGCTCTGAGGTCTGCTTATCTCAGTGTCTCTAAGAGAGCTGACAGTTGCTGAAATATAGGCACTAGGATTGCTAGTGTTGACAAGTCTTTAAAGCATCATCACACTGAGTAGCCATTAGAGGTTATATTTCATTGCAAGTAATGTAATTCAATTACCATCACTCTTTAGTATGTCCCATCTCTGGAGGCTGACAATAAGCTGTATCATCCATCAGATTTTAACCTGAACTTTGCATTCTAGCCTCAGAGATTGCTAGTTCTCCATTATGAATGGCTTCATATTTTTAGTGCCATTTCTTAGGAAAAAGAGGTTATCCAATTATACTGTACATCCATTTGCCTGTTCGTCTCTCTTTCCTTAGCTTGTCAACCAGTTTCAATCACGAGGCAAAGGTCTTCAAGAAAATTAAGTTCCTATCAGTTTTGCAACTAATCAAAGGCAGGGTAAAGAAAAATCACTTGCCCGTCCCACTTGGGAGTGGTGAGCTACGTAATCCCTGCAAACTGGCAGTCCGGTGAGCATGGACAGCTAATACTGTCTCTTTCTCCATACAAGACACACAAAAGACTGAGGAATTTGTGCTACTGCAGGAACAGAATGCCAGAGAGACCCATGTCCTGTGCTGTGAGACACAACTCCTTAGGAAAGCAGGCTCCTTTAGAACTGCCATTCATGGAACAACTATTTTATAAATGCAGTGAGCTTACTAATTTACGAAGAATTTCTTGTGCATATTTCTTCAGCAAAGAATGTCTTGAGTAATTCACTCTGGCAGTCAAACATATTGCAAATACAAAACATAAATTGCACAGGAAAGTGATGTAACATTTGCTTTCCCAAGTCTATGCATTTAAGCTCTATCAATAACCACATTTCCTTTCTCAGAATATCTGAAATGCAGAGAAACTGATTCACTATGTTTATATGTTTAAACAATTACTCTTACTGATGATTATCAACATTACTGATTCATATTACTGTTGTTGTTCTGCCTTTTTGCTGCCTAACTGAACCTGATGTACTCATGTACTTTGCTAGTTCTTTATCACATTCATCAGCTGCACAAGGATTGTTACTTACGACAAGTTACTCCTCGCAGGCAACTGGTTTACATCTGCTATTGCATCCATTCCTTTTCTCACTCCTTCTCCACCCTTCCAAACTTTACCTCCTCCATATTAACATTCATGCTAAATACCTTTTTTTGGCCTTTCCCACTCACAGGTTCTCACCATCTCTGCATCTCCCCTTCTCCCATGTCCACTCATCCTCCATCCCAGGCTTGCCCTTCATTTTACCCCTCTTTTTCTGCTTCCCAAATACACTGCCATTATCTGTATCTTCCTCACCTAGGTTGCTCTTTGCTCAGAAGATAATCCTCTTCATCTCTCTCACACAAAATTTTACTAGAAAGAGATCAATGAACCTGGACACCCTCATAGAAACACTTCTGCTGGACTTTCCTGGTTTCACTCGCTCACACTCCTTCATGGATAATATACATGGAAGCTGGACTTCCCTCTTACCTCTTCTGTTTTCACCTGCCCCCTCATCACCATCATCTCATGTTTTCTCCTCCACTCACTGCCATCCCCACCCTTTTCCCTGTTACTGCTACTCCCCAGTGACACAGTTATCTTCAACTACATTCAAAGCCCTTCTCTATCCCTTTAACTTCTTTTTGGGTGTTTCTCTGCAACATTTACACTATCAATGAACCATTGTAACCTTCTCTGCTTCTAATGAACCCCTGTGAATGCACAGCTTCACTTTGCTTCAGATATTCACTTCCCCTTCAATCCTGCCATCCTCTTCCTCAAATACAACTGCTTCTCTAGTCCTTGTAAGCTTTGGAGGTTGATATTTTATTGCTAGAAGAGGTTGCCTTCTACCATCTGGGGAGTTACCTGCCAAATTTCAGATGAACCTGCCCATGTTCTACCCAGGGTATGAAGCTGGCTGTACATCAGATGTCTCAAGTATTCTCAGGTAAGAGCCACATCATACACACACATGCACACACACGGACTCTCTCTCTCTCTCTCTCTCTCTCTTTTTCTCTGCTGTGCTGGAAGACAGCCCATGTTGCCAAGAACAGTCACCCATCAGCTGCAGGTAGGCTGGCAAACTCCCACATCTGAAATACCAAGTTTTACTCCTCCCTCATACCCGTTACTCACTCCTGCTGCCATCCCTCAGGGAGCACCAGGAAAACTTTCAGGACAAGACCACCAAGCCTCTTGCCCTCATTCCTATACTTTTTATAACTTCTGCCACACTCCTGTTTCTCATCCTCTCATCCACATATGTCACCCTTTCCCACCCCCTCTACCTTATTTTGTCAATTCCTAGAAAGCTCTCTGCCTACACACAAAAGGAATCCACTTTGTCTTGATTTAGGTTTCTACTGGCAGGAGACATTTACAAATCTTATAGTACGTCCTTAAGTCTTCAGTGACCAGCTCTCTGGTGACCAGTGGCCATCAGTCTCTATTGTTTGTATCTAAATTGCCACTCATCTGCATTATTACTCATTCCTGATTTTGTCACCTTTTCCCTCTCCCACATTCATTATGTCACCCACGGGGTCTTGTTTTGAATTAGCTTTCAAGACATGCAGAGCACAGAGTGCTCATACAGTACACACTGCAATGGGAGCTTGTAGGAGCTAGCAAGAGTTTCCCCCACAGAATGCAAGGATTATAAGTGCTTAAGGCTAGCAGGAACTCACCGAGCCATAGAGTTCCCCCTTCTCATTCATTCCAAGGTAAAGTCCACTGTCGACTCCTCGGATGCTGACCAAGCCCACTGCTATACTGATAAATTCCAGTATACCTATGAAATGAAGGAAAAAACAAACAATGTACATACTGTTTCCATTGAAAGATTTTTTTATTCCAGATATTACTTATCCTTGAATGTCAAGCAGCTATTTTCAAGGTTTTTCCCATTTTCTGAGTTGTTTGGAAGAAGATGAGGGTAAAATTAACATACAATATTTCAAGTACTTTGGGTCTTTGTTAGATTAATGCATTGCAGACAGCATTAATGTATCAAACTAAAAGATTGCTCTCAATCTTTCTCATCATTCCTAAACACATATCTTAAGCTCAGCTATACTGATTTGCACAACAGATAGTACATTCAGAGAAAAATAAAAGTTCTTATATTGCAAAAATTAGCAGAAATGAGGAACCTATGAAACTTGTCTTGCAAAATAAATTCTAAAAAAACCACAAAACAAAGCAATGTTACACCTGGAACCAAAAGATCTCCTTTCAGACATCAATGAAGCAGGAATACAGGTAAAGATTTACTCACAGTATGATCTTCCAGAGGCTTGAGAAATGAAAATCCTTAGTATAGTCCAGAGTCATGCATTTCTGTTTAGATAGTAACCATTGTCTTTGATGTGTTATTATTTACTCATCTAAAATTCAGACATTAAAACATCCTACACCTAAGTGTAATAGTGTTTACGTGATTGAGTTTTCCCATGCACATAACAGCAAGCTTACACAGACATTTGTTCACTTAAAAATAAGAATACTTTGCAGAGAAGCACTGCTTCTGCAAATCTCCAAGTTTCAGCATCCATGTGCACAGTACAGGTATCTGTACCAAGTATTGGCTCACCTGGTTCTGAGGGTTTGGGGATTTTCTGACAGCCTTCCCTGCAAATTGCTTACCTCTTCAATGAGGATGCTACTGGCCAAACCTGGCATAAGCCTAGGAATCTTGTGTTAAAAAATGGAAATTTCTTCCTATTTGGGAGTGCTCATCTAAGACTGTCATGATCTCACAGGAAGTTATCCAGCAACATTCAGAAGCACGCTGCTGTTTTATGCTACTTCCTGAGTTACAAAATAAAGTGTGTCCTGCACAGAGTAGCATTTTCAATATATTATGTGAATTTTTGTGTCTAAGCATGACTGCATAACTATTTTTTAAAGTTTATTGGAAATTATATGCACACAAAATAATGAAATAACAGTATAGAGTGTGTTGAGCCTCATGTGGCCAATAAAAAAGCACTTTTGTGGCTTTTTTAACAATTAATTTGGCATCTCCCACAAAATAGTTGTGCACTAATCAATAGCAGGCATGAATCACATACATCTAACATAGCACAAGTTGAAGCCAATAGGGAAAATTTATAGCCAAGTTAATGTAAAGATGAAAAGTATTCCCTGTAAGGGAGTATTGATCATTACCTTATATATTATTCAGCACTACAAACACCGCAGTATTATTGTTTTGATAACCCTTTTTCAAGGCCTGGGCATTTTTAATTATTCTCTACACACATAAAAAATACTGGAAGGAAATATTTTGCAATTATGCAATTATTTAAGTAATATAAAGTGACAGCACACCATTTATCTGGTATATGAAGTATCTCAGATACAATTGATCCATTGAAACAATTTTTAAATTCCCATTATATCTGGACATGCAATACTTTCAGATTTCTTAGTAAGGCTTTTTCTCTAAAGCTTTTACCAAAATATCATATTACTTGATACATGTTACCAAGCAATTTTAACTGCGGTTAAATCTTACATTACGCGTGTATTAGACTCCACTACAGCTAAGTCAGTGAGTCTGGCATTTTTCATATCAGTCCAAACCTAGTCTTTAATTGCTGTCATAATTTCAAATATTTGGATGCATGCAGCTTAGCGCATCAAAAGAACAAAAAAGGCACTGTCACATCCTATCGTAAGTGCAGAAAATTAATTTAAGGTACTTGGCAAAGATATTTGAGATCAGAATAGAGACTTCTTCATTTGAAATACTCAAAAGCCCACTCACAGTAAGTTTTATGTGCCATATTAAGTCTTATCTGGGGCCAAGCATACAGTCTTACAGAAATCTTATCAGTTTAAGGACTGCATTTGCCCCACAGTTCCGTGCACATTTTCACTGTATAGTTTCTGTAATGCACAGATAGTACTTAGGACCTGAAGTAGATATTAAAATAGATAATCCTCTTCAAAATGAGGCTGTATCAAATGAAAATCAGGACAACTTCAAACTTTGAAAGCTAGGGCCCTATTTATTGCTAAAAATGTGGCAGGGAAGTAGAGGAAACTATTCAGTGCATGGGGTGCTGAATTTCTTCTCACTGAGCATTTTCTTCAGTGAAACCACTTCAGTGCGAAGACCCATTCCTTCCCAAGCATAGGAAGAAAGTTTCAGGGAAGCTATTTATACCTTCAATGTCCACATCAGCCCTTCACACACCTTCTTCTACATGATCCAACTCAGACCATGCTGAATGGTGCAGGACGCCAGCCTGACATAAATGCTGGTCCTGCTCTCCTGACACACTCACAGGTGAGAGGTGTGTTGTTCACAAAAGTGAAATTTTTTCATCTATCATAGCTCTGGTGAAGGACAGGCCTACAGAAGCATTTTCCTTGGCTTTTAGGTAATGAGGACCTTAGCACAGTTTTAAGTTGTTGCTGGTATGCCCTCTGCCCATTTTTGCCTCTGGCTACACGTTGGCTTTCATTGTATCAATGGACTGGAGCAGTTTAGCTTTCCCTTAGCACTGCAACAGACAACGAAGACGGTGAACAAGTATCTCTACCAGCCACCTCTTTGTACAGCTCTCAGGGGAAGGGGAGCGCAGGGGGACCCTCCGCACTGTCCTCTCCCCGGGCTGCCGCGGAGAGCAGCGGGGAGAGGGAAGCGGGGCCCTTTGTGGCTAAGAAGCCGCGGGGAGGCCAGCCCAGTGATGGGGCGAAGGAAGGGGCTTCCCCAGCGCCCCCTCCCCCGGCACCCCCCTCCCTCCCGGCTCCCGCCCGCCGGCCGAGGTGCGGTGCGGGGCTGCGGAGACGCGCGGGGCTGAGCGCTCCGCCGGGATGCGTCCCGCCTGTCGCAGCTGTCACCGCCCCGCCCGCTCCCCCACATGATGCCAATTAAAAGACGGGAGCGCAGACAGACACAGAACCCCCAGGCAGCCGGGCCCTGCTTCAGTTTCAGGCTTTCACAGCGCCCTTGCCCGCCCCCCCTCATCCCCTCCCCTCTGAAACGCTCAATAGCGGAGGAGACTGTCGGGCCTGCTCGGCGCCTTTCCCTCCCCCTAAAACCTGGCCCACGATTGCCAGTCCCGGGGGCCAGAGCCTTCCCCGCATGCATCACCTTCCCCCCGCCCCGCCCCGGCCTGCTGGCTCTCCCCAGAGACAGCACGGGGCGGGGGGCAGGCCCGCCCACCCGCATCCAGCAGCAGAGGGGCGGGCAGCTCAGGGACCCCCGTCCGGAGCCGCCCCCGCGCCCGCCCGGCCGAGCCCGCCCCGCCAGCCCAGCGCCGGAGCGGGCAGGACGGGCAGGGCGGGGAGGGCGGGCGGCTGCGCGGCTCCCGCAGATGATGAACGCAGCGGTTCCTTGTAGCAGCAGGTCCCGGGGAGCGGAGGTCACCTGCTGACAAGCTTTTTTTTTTTTCCTTTTCCTGCATGCTCCTATTTTTTTAATGCTGTGCATGCAGTACTTGTGCTGACGCACAGAGGCACGCCTCTCCGCTGTTAACAGAGTTCCTGAATTTACAATGACTCTACTGTCTAGCCAATGCCCTACACTAAAGGAGACTGCATCAAAAAAATTTCTTTTGTGACCCGGGAGAGATAAGGCTTTGATCACCTGAGATCACATTACGGGGGGGACCCAGCCGGGTTCTCCCGAGGAGCTTTTCTTTTAGAGATGGACATCTTGCTGCAGGAATTGCGAAATGCCAGGGCTCCCAGAACCGGGCGAGTATAGACACACAATATGGCTCGGTTTATTGTACGCAATAGGCACACATCCAACATAGCATCACAAAAGAATTACTCTTATCTGATGTCTCTCCAGAGGTGTGTGCGGGGAGGGGGATTCCCACAGGGCAGAGCCCAGAGAGGAGTTTACGTGCAGCCCCCGGGGTTTTCTCTTTGTCCTCCTTATTCCTGGAGAAAAACTTCCTCCTGACGCGTACCCCCGCATCCACACACGTGCACGCAGGTTTCCCGCACACGCTGGCAGGAGACCATGTGAGCCCGCTGTCCCCAGGGCAGCTCGCGAGCTGGGATGCAGACCTCCCCAGGTTCATCACAAGACTTTACAATCACCGAAACTCAAATAGCATCAGCTATTCTGTGACCTTCCGGCAAACACAACAGCAATGTCACGGCACTGATACAGAAGTATCGAGATCCCCTTCCCTCTCGCAAAGAAGCCAGGAGCCCCAAGGCATCCCACGAGTTTGCCGTGCTCGGTCTTCCCAACCCCGGAGCGAGCAGGGACATCACCGGCGCGCTGCATGGGGAGAAGAGTTATCACCGAGGCGCATCCCAGTGGGATGAAGAGGGAGATCAAACCGACAAAGACAAAAAAAAAAATCTATTTAAAGACCAAGGAGCTGCAAAGGGTGTAAGAACTGCCCCTCGGAATTGTCAGCTTCCTACAACTGCGGCTGGAAAGCCATTTTTAAAAATAGACGCCACGAATAATGTGGTCACCGCCGCCTTGCGAAGAGAACAGCTGGCGGCCCTCCTCCGGGGCCGGCGGGGCCCCGCGGGCAGCCGGCCCCCTGCCGCCGCGGCTGCCGGTGCGCGCAGCGCCCTACACCTGCTGCGGCCCCGCTCCGCGCCTCCCGCGCAGCGCCGCGCCCGCACCGCAGCGGGCAAGGGGAACCTGCGCCGGCGGCTCGGCAGCTACGCACGGCGTCTGCCCGTGCCAGGGAAAACGCCTCGCTGCAACACACCCCCCCCCGCCCCTCACTACGCGTCTGCCTTAAACACTTTCCGCACTTTTTCTCGCCAGCAAGCCTGAATGTTGCGCCCCCGGGAGAGCCGCGACGCTGCCCCCACCCCGCAGCCAGCCCCGAGACCCCAGGCGAGTAGCGTGGGAGGGAGGAAGAGCCTGTAAAGCAGCGTGAGAGTGCCAGGGAGCAGCGGATGGAGGGGGATGGAGGATGAACCTGCGACCATGCGAGAGCCTCAGTCCTCTCCTCCCCCGTCCCTCCCTCCCCGCTTGCCTTACGAGCCCTTTAGAGATCGTCTCCTACAACACCGGCACTATCTAAATAGCTTCACAAAGCAATAAAATACAGCTTAGATATCGTTCAACATCTGGCATTAAAATACAAAGAGAGAAAAAAAATCAACACAAGACTTTGTTTTTACGACCGAATTTAAGTGCTGTCAGGTTGGTTCACTCACAAGTTAACTCCTTCCAACAGCTGGGAGCGTGGCGTGCTAACCTGGCATATTTTCCGCACCCCTCCTTAAAAAAACCCCCACAGAATCAGCTCAGCCAGGATGTTTTAGTCACTTTCATACATTCAATCTGCCGGGCCTTTAACAGACCCCCGGGCAGCCGAGAAGCTCCAGGCCCACTGGACTCGCGTGTGCATGTGCATGTGAGCGTGTGTGCATGCACAGGCTCTCCGGAGCGGCCGGCAGCCCTCCAGCCCTTGCTGCTGAGTCACAAATAGTGTCCACTGGAAAGAAAACCCAGGGAATGCTCTTTTCAAATGCGCTGCCAGCCTGACACGCCACACAGCTCGAGAAAGGCAGGTTTTGGCGCAGGATTCCCTGCGCCAGGTTCCGGACCCCACCTGCGCTCCCTCTTTCCCGGGGCGCCTGTCACCGGCACTGCCGCACGGCTGCGGGTGCGGGCTCGGGCTCGGGCGGGCGGAGAGCCCGGCTGCGGTCGGCGTGCGCTGCCGGTAAATCCTCGCCGAGCAGCGAGCCAGGCAGGGTGTGCAATTCAGGCAGTTACTAGGGCAGGTAATCGGCAGAGAAAACGAAAGAAAAGCGCTCGTCAATTTGCGTATAGGACGAGAGCCACTCCCTCCAGGAAACTCGGTGAATTTTAAATTGTGGTGGTTAATGATTAAAAACCCTTTAAACTCGCGAAATCAAATCATACAGCAGAAACGTCCCGAGCAAAAATTCCACCACCGCCACCACCACCTCCCAGTACGCGTCTGTGCAGAACTTGAGGCTATACAAACATCGCTACCGAACACCCGGCGACTTCGGCGGGGGCTCCTGCTCCGCCGCGGTGGTGCCGCTCGTGTATATCTGCACCCCCGGACACATTCATTTTTCCCCTCGGTGGATCAGCCACCAACACAAACCCCCCTTCCCGCCCGCCTCGCACCCCCCACCGTCCCCCCGCCCGCAGTTCTGCCCCAGTATTTCATCACATGACCACTAAAGGGTTAAGGATAATACCTACCAAATCTGCTGTGGTCTTGCCTGGTTCCCTGGATAGTACCATTGGGGAAGATTTCTAAATGAAATCCAGTCCTGCAGTATAGCTGCCTCCGCCTGAGGATCCCCTTTAAATGGTCCAAGTCCGTGACCGCAGGCCCCCTGGGTAGCCCACCTGCCTCAGACTGACCCAGGTGGTCACTTAACAAAACCGGACTATCCACCGGCAAAACGGGCACATTCCCAAAGGGTACTGCATCCTGCACACCGAAATAGTTCCCAACTTCACCTAAGGGAGCCATCAGAAGATTCTGCTTTTAGAGAATGAGAATAAACAATAATGATGGTGCCAAACCCAGGAGATATAAGATTAGGTATATTCCACTCCTCTCCCCTCCCTAGCGCAGTTACTGAGAAAATGTTCTTTCTTCAATCCATTAAATGCATAAATAAAAGTAATATTCTGTTTTGACTGGTACAGGTTCAAGGTCAAACCAGTTAGTCTAAGAAACCACCACTTTATACTCACACACTGACATATTTATAAACATATAGATGTGTATATCTATATAAATGCATATATCCCCAGCTCTTAGCAAGCAATACGGTCTTCAGCCCATCCAACTGTAATAAAGAAAAAAATCCGTAGTTTCTCCATTTGGTTTAAGATAAGAATGACCATAGCAACTTAAATACCTAGGCGTTATAGGGATTTTTTTTTAAGATGCACAGGCTACGTCAGGATTTATGGATTCTGACTCCAGAAAGGCATGCGCTGTTTTTACTCTATAACAGACTGCATACATCAGCATGAATCCTGCAAAGGGGGAGGGGGGAAATCTCACGTTGTTGGCTGAGATAAATCCAAAAAAAAAAAAGAAAAAAGAAAAAGGAAAAAAAAACTTTTGACGTCCAAATCTATTATCCAGAATTCTCAGGAGGCTCAGCAGATGTCCACTGGTTTAGGATTATTGACGATCCACAAGCAAAGCAGCAACATACAAGTGCTTGTGTCTTTCTTGGCTGGCTCGAAACAGGTGTTGCTTCTGCAGGGCTCCCTGTGAAATGTTGTACTCCAGCACTGAGCTGCAGCTCTTGACTGTGGATCTCCATCCAGCACGCAGAGTGGCGCAGGAAGAGGCATTGGGCTGGGTTTAAGGTAGTCCTGATTGCTGCTGGAAGGATTCTCCGAGGTCCTAGCGCTCAGCCCTACCTGCTGCAATACCGAGCCGCTTCCAGCGCTCGGCACGGCGCGGAGCGGCTCTTGCTGCTCTGCGGCAGCGCGGCGCTCGCCGGCAAATAAATAAATAAGTGGGCGAAACTTTGGGGGAGGAATAAAGCGACGCGATGCTAAATATACCGCGCCCGCCCGCTGCGGGAAGCGGGCTCCTCGGGAGATGCCCGCATAGCCCGAGTCCCCCCTGACATTGGCGGGGGGAGCGGGGCGGGCAGCGCCCTGCCCGCCCAGCCCGAGCTCGGCCCCGGGCCCGGCCCCGCCGCAGGGGAGGCGGAGGCGAGCCCGCCCCGCACCGCTCCGCAGCCCGGCCCCGGCCCGCTCTGCCGCAGGTAACCGGGCTGCCGCTGTCCCAGGCGGGGTTCAAACTCACTCCGGCGGGCAAACCGGCGGGGCGCAGGAAGTTCGGGAGCTGGAGGGGGATGTTGGGGGTGCTTATTGCCCACGCCGCAGTTTTTGCTTTCTGCACTGTGCCCCCGCCCCGGCAGCCCGCAGCCCTCCCGCTCTGCCCCTGCGCTCGGGGGATGCCGCTGCCGGTGCGGACCCGCCGGGGCCCTGCCGCCGCCCGGGACGCCCCGCGGGCCAACCGCGGCTCCTCGCTCGGCCCCAGTGTGTAAGAGCGCGGTGGAGGGGAGGAAGAAGGAGCAGGAGGCGGTATGGGGGAGACAGGGGTAGGGTGCGAAGTACGTGCTCTCTTTGCCCCCAACCCCTCCCCCCCGGCTCCTCAAAATTAAGTTATTTGAAACTGTCGGGAGAGACTCGGCGAGTGGAGAGAGGGTTTCTGTTTCTTCTTATGATGCCCAGAATTGGTGTTATTGTGGTTTTGCCCTTCGAAAAGAGCTGTGTGAATCAGCAAAGGGACAGAGGGTCTTCTGTATTTGCAAAAGTGTTCTTGAGCAGAGCTCAGGGACTGGGCACGATGCGGAGCTTTGCAGGAGGGAGAGGACACTCCGGCAGCTCCTTGAATTGAGCACAAAACGTAAAGACAGGCGCTTTTGGGAATGGTGGTGGGGGGAGAGAGAGAGGCAGGGAGAAAAGGAGGAGAAACATAATATCTTGGGGGCTGGGGGAAGAGATTGCATGGTGTGAATGATGATGTGCACCGCTGAGGTAGCGGGGTCCGGGAAGGTCATCGGTGGAGCCTGGAAAGAGAACTCTAGAGAAGGAGAATTTTGCAAGGGGGTTAATTAAAAAAAAATCGACTCTGCATGTCCTCCTGCTCGATGGGTATGAGGTGGAGGGGGTGGCTCTCCTTGCCTTCCCCACCACAAAAGCCAGCAGTCCAGCTCTGACTGGTGCAGCTTTCCTGCATCCCCCTGCTTGCCAATGTGACTAAACACGAGAGGAGGGAGAGAAACTAGTTTCCATGTCTAGCGGGGAAACTGCAGCAGGGAAAAGCTGTGTCCTGAATCCACAAGGACCTTTAGGGAACTGACTCACGCCAGTGGCGCATGAGCCACCCCTCTTTTATTTGACTCCAATAGTCTTTATTGCAATTTGAAGGACGGGATGCAGAAGCTTCAGAGCATGGTCACATCACTCTAGTTCTGTATAACCCACAAAAAGAAACAGTTGCGGCATGTCAGCCCATGCATTTCAATATGCGGAACAGAAAAAAAAAAAACACCACCAAAGCAGTAAATTCCTTACTCCCTGGCAAATAGTTACAAAGCATTTACCCTTTTTTTTTTCCCCCCCCCAGGATTTAAGGACACTGCTCTCACACACCGGTTATATCAGCATGAACAACTGCAGAATGACTTGGGAAAAACTGCAGAACTCACCATGTCAAAAATCATCATTCTTTATCAAGTGGATCATGGCAGTACCCAGAGGCCCCATTCAGGGCTCACAGTTCCATTGTGTTGGATACTGTAGACACATGTAATAAGAGAGATGGTCTATGCCCAAAGAGCTTATGATCTTAACCCATGATGAAAGACAACAGGTGTATAGTACAAACCCATGGGGGAAGGATAAGGGAAAAACAGCCTTGAGACTAAAAAGCAACAGGCCCAGCCAGTGACAAGTGTTTGGTGTCAGAAGGAAGTTTTAAGGAGATTTGAAGGAGAACAATAAAGGAGCTTTACGGTTATTAATGGGGAGATTTTTCCATGCATAATGGCTAACTTGGAAGAGAACATAAAATTGCTTGTTAAAAAATTGGACTGTGGAAAAGTGAAGGTTTGTGCCACCAGCAAAGCAGAGGGGAATATTGCTGAGTGAGCACAAGGGCCTGGTATCTGGTGTGCTCTCAGGAAAGAGGTTCCCAGCTCCTTTCTAGTGCTTTAAATTTGCACTTCTATTTAAGAGTATCATATGGAATTTTTTTTTTCTTCTACTTCAGTCTTCAGTATTTTCTATCTTGTACTTCACACCAGCTTACCTTATGAAAAATATCTGAAGGCAGAAAAGAAAGTATTGGTATAGTTGCTTTTTTTTTTTTTAAGGGACTTAAATGAAAGCCCACAGGTTATTTGCTATAGGAAGTTTAGTGTTATAAAAGTGTTATCTAAGTTGAGGCTTTGATGTCTGAATTACTCATAAGTATCAAAGCCACACATGAATTATGCAGGACATCCCCAAAATTATACCCATCTGTGAGTAGGTGGTGTTCCAACCTTGCTTCACATAAAATCTATGTGTGATGTGTAATGTCAAACTTACCCCTTACAGAAGTTTGGCATGGCTGATAGTTGGGGCTGTATTAAAAACCTACACTTTTATCCCCAAGACACTGAGGCAGGAACATCCCTAGCTCCCCTCTACTCGAGATTCACACCCACTTCCCTTATACCCTCCTGGAATTAAAGACTGCATCTGCCACAGTGAGTCATCAAGAGCTTACTCATCAGCTTTATGCAGGATTTTAACTCCTGAGAGCAGAACTGGTCAGAAGGATCCTGTATTTCTTGAGGAGTTCCTGGCACACGTTCTCCTCACATGTACCACACTAATGTGACACCTCTGTCAGGTTTTAGACATTATGACACTAGTAAAAGAAAACTGTTTCACCTGTACTCTGCCAACTAGTTTAGTTTTAAAAGATCTTTTCACATATCATTTTTCGAGTGTCATTTAAAAAAAAAAAATTCAGCCTGCTCAAACAGTTTTTTCTTGTTTTGTTTTTTGTTTTGTTTTGCTTTGTTTTGTTTTAACTACCCCCATATTGTATAATTTCACCAAGAGCAGGTTCTTATTCTGGACCTTTAATGTATCCCAACCTTGCAGACAGAGAACTGAAAGACTTAATTATCAAAAAGAGGTGTCATGACTTTCCCATGAAACACATGGCATTTGCCATTTTTACTAAAATATCTTGAGGTAGAAAATTTTTTAAAGCTTTTTTTTTAATAACTGGAGAATAATATAAAAAATAATGCTATTTTCAGTTTTCTTGACAAATAATAATTTTAGGGTATTTTAAAGCATGACATAAACCTGGATATAAGACTATTAATTAATCTCATCTCACTTGAGAATGCCAGAATTGAAACATCAAGATATAAATGACTTGTTCTTTAACACAGAGAAATAGGAGCAATTTTAGGGCACAAATCATCTGACCTATTCTAGGCATCTACTTTAGGATGACATGACTCATGTGTTAAAGATGTTTAATTCTTCCTCGTGTATGGAGGGAGCCTATATTAGATGTAGACTTCTACATGACAGAGGTCTAGATAGGACTGCATGGATCCCACCTGCTGCCTTATACATGTGATTGAGCACTTCCCCAGAATGGCTGGTGAGGGCACTAAACTATTAATACAGTTACACAAATTCACACTCCAAAGAAAACTCATGTGACCTCAGCAATGAAAAGTGACTGAAAGTCATGATTATCAAACAATAGATTGACTGGAAATAAGGAAAACATTGGTGAAAACAAAACAAAACAAAACACAAAGCCATGTGATTCAGGTTAACTGGATTAATAAAAGAAATGTCTGCAAATTTAGAAAATTTAAACTAGAGAAATATATTTGCTTTCTCACTTTAGAGACTGTAGAAAAAAACAGTAGTATTTATAACCAAAAAGATTCCTATAACAATTCCAGAATTCAGCAGGAAAGGGTGTGTTCCCAGTTCATCAAATTTTCATGCTAGAGTAGTGTAAAACATGCAGTTTAGATGGAAAATTCCAAGAAAACACCAGAATCAGTTTCACCATGCCACACACAGCAACAGTGGGATATCTGACGTGGATTCTTTGTGGTGTTATGGTATTTCGCAGTGTACCGGAAATAGTGGATTCACATAAATAGTGGCAGAATATGATCTTTGTGACCATCCTAGGGAGGGAGTTATTAGGGTCCATGTTTTTAAGATATCTTAATTTGACCACAAAAGTAATACTGCTATTACCAGTCAGATAAAAGTCAAGTGCATCGACAGAGGTGTCAACACAGTCTTTTTGAATGTGTGTCCTTGTTGGTGGTACTTGAAGTGAGATAGCGTGATGTAAGTATGAAAGCTGCCAGGTACGTTTGACATTTCTGTGATGTGTTTATTTGTACATAGCTTGAATCTGCTGATTTTAGCAATTAATTGATTGTCCACTACGTTGCAAGTCCCTCCAGCTCAACAGCCAAATTGCCACTGATAGAAAAGAGAAAAGGGGAGGAAATCAGGGTTGCCACGAGGGCAGGTGACTGCAGAGGCCTCCACACGGCAAGCAATTTGTGTGGCAAGGCTCACAAAACACTGTGAGAACCTGTTTGCCATGGCCAGTGCTTTGCTTCGTGCCCCTTCACTGCCCAAACACACGCGGTGCCTCATCAGAAGTTTCTGCCTCCTTCACGCTCCCATACTGCCGGTGCTCGGTTGTAGCTGCAGTCTCGTTAGGGTTTGCCAGCAGGCTGAGGGCGTCCCGGAGGCCCTTCCTTTGCCTGGTATTCTTCCTCTCCGCATAATTCACTGCCTGAAAGATGAGGTGGCCTTCGTGCACCAACCAAGGCACATAGATTGACCATCAGGTGGATGCTACTTTCCAGATGCAGCCAACAGCCAGGTCCTGGCCACCTTGCCGGGCAGGGAGAGGGTGCCGCTCGGGTGGGTGTGTGCCCCACTTACAGCTCCACAGGCAGGCACAGCACCAGCCCGGGGTGCCGTCCCCCGACGGATTAGGTCCGTGCCAGCTCCACGGTGGCTCTATGCCCGCGTTCTGGAACGGCCAAAGGCCTTGAGAGCTTTCCCGATGGAAGGGATTACCTCTCCCTCCACGGCACCGTGGCCACCCAGGACACTCCATGCCGAATGCGCTGAGGCCGGGCTGCAGCGGCCGCCGAGGCTGCTCCCCACGGGGCAGGAGGGCCCGGGCGCGGCGGGCCGGGGGCTGCGGGGCAGGGGCAGCCGCGCTTGTGCGGGGCTCTCTTGCCCTCTAGCGGGCGAAGCCAGCGGGGCGGCCCCGCCGTGCCCCCGGCCGGCGCTGCCGTGCCAGGCCGGAGCCCGCGGCCCGCTCTGCCGGAGCGCTGCTCCCGCCCCGGGACAGCCCCGCCGCACGGGCCGGGGCCGGGCCCTGCGGCCGGGCTGTGCTGCGGACAGCCTGCCTGGGCAGCGCCGCACGAGCAGCGCTCCGAGCACGGCGCCTGTCCGGGATGCCGCCAGCACCGCGGCAGGCTGCGGGAAGAGCGACCCAGCGCTGTGGCCCCAACCAGCAGCACGGAAAGCTGACGAGCGAGACCATAACGGGGCGGTCAGTGACACCATTGGTCTTTGCGGTTCCTTCAGCCGCTTTGGTGGCTGACCATGACCCCGTAGCGGCGACCACACCTACGGACGGGGAGCCAAAGGGGAGCGCGGGCTGCGCACCCCAGTGCTGGGCAAGCACCGTGTGCCCGCTCGGCTGAAGGGCGCAGTCGCTGAGGACAAGGGAGTGCCTGGACGGGCCACGCAGAGACCCGGAGGAGCTCTGCATCAGCCCCCAGCTGAGTGGGGTGGAAGTGATGCTGGAGGCTGTGCTTGGGAAAGGAAGGACATCTGTGCTCATGTCGGGTGTTCTGACACATCGTAATTCTTTAAGTTGTTTAACCCGTGTTTATTAAGAACTCTCCTTTTCTGCTGATGGTTTAGAAAATATTTCAGAATTGCCATCTCCATCATCCTCTTCCTTCCTTGTTCCAAATCAATAAAAACTTAGTCCTTTCCTACATTATTTTAAGTGTACTATCTCCATCAAATAAAAGTTCTTACATTATCACTAGGAATTCTCACTTTACAAATGTTTTAGAAAATTCATATGTCTTTTTAAAACTGACAGTGACTGACTTTCTTCCTGTAGGCTTCAGCTTGACTTCAACACTTTTCCCATTTTACAAATAAATTTTATACTTTTTCTCCCTTCCCAATTTAAAAATTATTTTCAGTATTATATATTACATTTTTACTCTGACTGTTGTTGCAACCGCTGAACCACAAGAGGCTTAAAAGTTATCCTTTTCATGAAATACAGCTTGTTAGCCATCTAACAGAAATCAGAATTTGTTTTCTTCCCCTCTAAAGCTTTCCAACTCTCACTTATAATTTCCCATTTGGGGGGAATCTCTGATACCTCTGGGGTGACTGTCCCCTCTTGTGATTTCTTGAAGTAGGGTAGTGATGAGAAAGTTTTCTGTTTGCTGGTAGTGAATATAGCTGGGTCACTTGGAATGCAGTCACTTGGAAACCTCCACTCTCTGCTATTATTATAATCCTTTGCATGCCTGTGTCTGTTTCATTTGCTTAAATGCTATCCAATTACTTTGTTGATAACTAACATATTTTGCATGGCTTTGCCTGATGATTTTCTTAATCATTCTGTTGCTATTTCACCAATAACTCAACAGTATGTAACTGCACTCTGATTCAGTAATGTGAAGGAACAGAAAATAATATAACCATTTGCTTTAAATAACTATCCTGGATATATACTAATGCGTTGCTTTTGGTTGATCAAGACAAAAGTATCTCTGACTAGAATTTTGCTTGTTTCTCCTGAGCTTACTGCTTTGACAGTAAGACTGGAAACCCTTCCCTCTTGTACAGGGAGGAAAGGGGGAGAAGCTCTGGAGAAGTCAGTAGCTGTGGGGAGCCAAGGGACTGCAAGATTCCTAAGCCATTCCCCACAGAGGACTGCCATCTTTTGTTAAAGCCATTTCTGCTTGCCCAGTGTGAGTAGCTTTATAAAGGAACTGGGCACAAGGTAAAGGGAGAAGAAAAGGGACCATACTGTACAAACTGCCATCAGTGTAATCTTTCCATATACTGTTGTGAGCTACCAAAAATATTTTATATAGTGTCCTATTTGCTGGGGAAGAATTGGAAATGCCTGTGAAGTGTATATAAGGTATTTCAGATAAGGAGTTTTTTTATTCCAGATCTTTGCCATGAACAGCTAGAACCCATGTTTGCTGTTACAGGGAGTTAATGGTAATAGCTGTCTCTTCTAGGTTTAAAATAAGTGAATTCAGGCTTCCCAGAGAAGGAAAACTAACAACAGTGGCTCTGAGCTACTATAGAGCCTTCAATGTGACTTTCCCTGACTCTCTCTGGATCTCAAGGCCCTGCTTTTATGAGGGTCACTAACACGCTTCTGAGTACAGGCTGTATCTTTATCCCTACTGGAGGATCTCCTCCCTTTGAAGGAGTAGAACAGAAAAGAGTCTCCATTCCTTTGTGCCCACTGCTTAAAATTCTCACTGGTTTCCACATCCTACCCTTCATTTCTCAGAAAAATTTTGTTAAGGAGATGAAAAGCTCTCTACTAACAAGAATTTGCTTCTCTGCCTTCATAGCTGCTCTGGACAAAAAACAGCTTTCTCATCCTGTTGTTTAGACTTCATCAAAGTCTGCAAACCTGAAATCTGCTATAGGAATTTCAGTTTCCTCGTGGAAGCTGTTATTTCAAGAGAGCTTAGAAATTCATCAGAGGGTCTGAAAAACACATCAGCACTGGGAATCCACAACTAGGATTTCACGCCAGAAATAGATGCTGCCTGAACTACTTTGCTTTTTCTAGGCATTGCAGTGAAATCATTGACAGGCAATGGAGAAATAAACTGTTTGGGAGGTTCCTGTGCTTCCTCTGCATTAAATATCGCTCTAGGTTTGAGGAGGAGAATGGCAATTACTGTCAGGGATTCTCAGGGACTGACTTTATAGCACAACTAAGCATTGAGCACTCACTTCTGCAGATATGGACAAATTGGCTGTGACTACCTTGCCTTTACTGCAGTAGCACTGCAGCCAACAGAACTCAGCTTGCAAATGTTGAGACAGCAGGCAGACATCTAGTATTAAGTATCCTGCTTTTTTAATGGGGCACAGGCTTGTGAAGAAATACATGGCAAAACTGAAGGAAAATTATCTTGCCAAGCCTCATGTTATGCTATTTGTATAAACCTTGATACGAACAAGCAGAGGGAATTTGCTTGAACTTTCTGGAATTCATACCTTGTATTCTTGTAATCATCTGAGTGTTCCAGCTGTGTATGTAGGAACTTGGTTCTGCTGCCCTGCTGGGGCCTGCTAAGGAGAGCTCTGATAGACCAAACTTGTAAGCTTGCTCCCTTCTCTGGACTAGATGTTCTCTGGTTGTGTCTTCCAGTGGAGTGATGGTGATGACACTGCAAACCCTGCTCTTCAAAAAAAAAATGGAGCGAACTCCCACCTTAGGCAAGGTACCACAGCACGACTCCATTGCTGAAGCTTTCAGAATTGATATAAATGCAAAACAAGCAAATTTGAGTCTTTTATTCCCTAAGGTAAAAAATCTTTTTATAGTTCATCACTGCAAACACTCAGAATTTGTGGGCCATTCTCAGTCACAGCTTACATAATTAGGAAGATGTGGAAGTCACCATGGAAGGACAAATGAAAGCAAAACCCAGGTACACCAAGTACAGGGAGATGAGTCAAAGATCCAAGAATTGCTTAAACATTTACAGAGTCACACAGTGAATTTCTGGAAAGCCTGTTTGCAGTTCAGGTGCTCAAAATATGTGACTCAACTGTGAAAGTGTGAGGACTGAGGGCTTAGTAAATGATCTTGAATAGTCCTCTCTGTAGATTTGATTGTCACTAAATTTTTCCCGCATGCAGATTTTGGTCCAGTAGTCCCGTATTTTATTTATAATTTAGGTCATGTGCTGCTTTCATAATTTTTTGTCTAGTCATTTAAAGCATCTTTGCACAGTATTCGGACAAGAGCAAATCTTGGGGGTTGTTATTATTATTTTCCATTTTCCTTGGGTTTAAGCAAAGGCTATAAAGTGCAGAGTCTATGAAACACTTAAAATTCACTTTGAAACTTTACTTCAATGCTACTCAAAAGTTGAGGCATTAGAGTTGTCTATGAATAGTGAGAATAAAGCTTATTTTTTAACATCTCTGAAAGGTAAAAATAAATCTTTTTATTTAAGACTTTTAAGCAATTTTTAACGTGATCTTTAGCACTTGTTCATAACACATACAAATGTCACACTCAAAAAATAACTATACTGGTAACATGCTTTGAAAAGAGTCAGCCTTTTAATAAGGATGTTTTACAAGTGGAGTCTCTCTTCAAGAACAGAGAATCAAAAAACTTCCATTACTGAAATAACTTTAAATTATGCATTTATGAGAGCAAATATTCAAAAAAATAGAGCCTAAATTAAGACTGAAAGGCTAAGATTCTCAGAACTGTTCATTGGTGTTTCTTTTTGGCCAATTACATTCAAAACCTCTGAAAATGCCTTATGTGAGTGCTCAGCAAGTGAACTGCAGCAAATACTTGAAGAAGATTAGGTTCATTAAGATCTCTTAATAGAATCATAGAATTGTCTAGATTGGAAAAGAACCCTTAGATCATTGAATCCAATCATTAACCCAGCACTGCCATATTCACTGCCATTAAACCATGTCCCTAAGCACCACATCTACATGCCTTTTAAGTACCTCCAGGGATGGTGACTCCACAACTTCCTGGGGCAGCCTGTTCCAATGACTGACAACCCCTCCCAAGAAGAAATTTTTCCTACTATTCAGTCCAAACCGGCTCCGGAACAATTTGAGGCTGTCTTTTTTCATCCTGCCACTTGTAACCTGGGAGGAGACTGACCCTCACCTGGCTACCCTCTCCTTTCAGGCAGTTGTAGAGACGGATAAGGTTCCCCACTGAGCTCCTGTTTCTCCAGGTAAAAGAAACCCCAGCTGCTCCTCACAGCACTTGTGCCCCAGACCCTTCCCCAGCTCCGTTGCCCTTCTCTGGACACGCTCCAGCCCCTCAATGTCTTTCTTGCAGTGAGGAGCCCAGAACTGAGCACAGGATTGGAGCTGTGGCCTCAGCAGTGCCCAGCAGAGGGGGAGGTCACTGCCCTGCTCCTGCTGGCCACACCACTGCTGATCCAGGCCAGGATGCCATTGGCCTTCTTGGCCACCTGGGCACACCCTGGATCATGTTCAGCAGCTGTTGACCAGCACCTCCAGGTCCTTTTCCAACAGACAGGTTTCCAGGCACTCTGCCTCAAATCTATAATGTTGCATGGGGTTGTTGTGACTCCTCAATGTCTTTTAACTATTTAATTACTTATGTCCTAAGTAAGAATAAGGATTTCAGTGCCTGAGGTTAAGCTCCCACTCATCTGAGGCTCCTGGCCTCTCTTTTTGTAGTGAGATCACACTTCCATTAATTTGGGGTACTTTTTTCATATGAAAATTTAAAACACAGCAATTTCACAACCATAAGGTGCACCAGACTATAAGGTGCACTTTTTTTTTGCAGCGAGGCTCCTCCCCCAGCTCACCCCGTGTGGTTGCTGGACAAAGCCCCGCCTCAACCCGGCAGCCATTGGCCCCTGGGCCCGCCTCCACCCGGCTGCCGCGGCACTGCCCGCTCCCCCCACGGCTCACAGCTCACACTTCTGGGGTGGCAAATGTCGCAACTTTGTACATCACATAAGGTGCACCGGACTATAAGGCGCACTTCTGGGTTCGGGGGAAAATTTTAGTCAAAAGGGTGCGCCTTATAGTCATGAAATTACTGTACTCACTTTACACCACTTCATACTTCCTCAGCCCTGACTAATCACTACAGGTTTCCTATTTCATAGGATACACAGATATCATTAAAGATTTCACAGATATACCACTATGGTCTTTGCTTTAGAATATTTGGGTAGACACAGGGATAAATCCTGACAGGTTATGGAGAACAGACATGAACTGCCAAGAAGGTTAATAAGCATAGTACTTTTAAATCCATGGTACCTTTTTATTCACATGATTCTTAAGCAAACTGAGAAGAAAAGCTGGTGCAGGTAACACGACAGCATGCAATATACACCATGAGACAAAGAACATTTCAAAGTTCAATACTAAGTTCTGCCTGTAACTGGCCTTTCCAGCAATTCCTTTCAAGATTAGTCCTTAGATAAGCTACTCCTGAGTAGAAGGTAAAATTATATAGTTTTTACATCTTTAAACAACATTTAAGAACAGAGATCACAGACTTTGCTCCTTTTCCCTTTAAACATGGAGCAATCTGACTCCTCCCCTACACTTTTTAGGTGGGCACCACAGGCCTACAGCTCGCAGCTATTGTGTGTTCAGGGACTTAGGGCTAGCTGTGGCTGCTTTGACCCTCAAGACTTCAGCCATCCTTGTGAGGTTGCAAATGCAAATCCTACTTCTGTCCACAAAAATATTCAGCAGCAACCTCAAACCTCCTGAGGCAAGATTCACACAAGTGGCTCCAGTTTCAACTGCTCAATGGTATAGAACTGCATGAGCTTAAGCAGTCTTTCTCCAAGGGGGAATATGAACAGCTCAACTCAAGGTCAGTTATGCCCAGAACATTACAAAACATTAATTCACACTGAGCTGGAGAGGACAAGCTCCTGACACTGTACTCCTTGAATATATTCACAAGCACAGGCACCCTTGCTCCTCCTAATGCTGACATTTAGAATACATGTAAGTGCTGAAAGTTAATATCCATTAGGCTGCATTTACAAATAAGAAGACTGTTCCATCTTCATTGAGAACCAAACTGGGTATCTACAGACAACAAAGAAGAAAAAGGCAAAATTCCTATCTCATGAGAGATACAGGTCCCAGTCCAACAAACAAACCACCAGTTTAGACTGACAGGCAAGGATTTCTCACACTGCAGAATGCTGTCTCATGCTCTTCGGAGGATGTCTGTTCCCAGTCACGACAGCCTAGTTGGTTCCCATCAGTTCCAGCATTTCAATAGTACTGACTGCTGCTGCATGGCAATTACTGTTGAGTCTGCAGAAACTCATCCAATATCTTTTTGCTGACAGCATAAGCTATGAGATTACAGCGTCATGTGAACTGCTTTTACCTCTTGTCTTCTGGGGTTTGTTTTCTTGCTCTCATTCCTTATAATTATTGAAGGTTCTTACCCTTCTCTGCTTCTTTACTTTTTGAGCAAGGTGCAGTCAACTCAATTCAATCATCTTTGATCTCATTTCCAGTTCTGCTCTCAGTATGGAGCTATCTCAGCAGCTCCACATTTCACTGCTGCCTTGCCTTTCTTCTTAGTCATGCTTTAATGTGGCTGTTTGATGACTAAAGCAAGAAATACTTACTCATATACTGTGTCCTCAAGCTCTGAATCACTGAGCATTTAGAACAAAATTCTAGCATTTTGCTCCTAAGAATAATATCCAGAGACTTTGCAGTGGGTATTATGACATTTCATCATGCTCCTACCTATCTACTAAAAGCTATTCTTCTGTAACAATACGATCCTCTTCAACGTTTTCTACTAAATTTGTCATCCTCAAACTATGAGACTCCTCAAAGAACTATGTCTGTAAAACAGAGACTAAAAGAACATGGAATTCTAGAGCGAGATCCCGGTATCTTCATACCAGCTACGGCCCCTGTGCCATAACCTCTTTATCAAAACCACCTTTAGCACCAAAGGCTCTGAATTGTATCACAGATATCTTCTGAAATGCCAGGGGCTAATATCCTCCTCCTCCCACTCATGGCATGAGCATTCTCAGTTGTGGAGAGTTAGAGCTACAACAGAGCCAGATGAACAGCTGATTTAACTGTCTCCTGTCAACGATGTACCACATCCACACAGAGACAATCCCTATAGCACAAAGTGGTCACTAGAAATGTTCAAAACTCAAGCTCTTTCATTAATTAAGCTTTTACATATTAAGCAAAATTTCAGTATTTTTAAAATTTTTCTTTCTTTGTATTTGTGTGACCATTATTCTCAGTGATTTCTAAGTGGCTATGTACCTTCAGGAGAGGAATCCTCTATGATATCTTGGTTCTCTGGATAAGTTTCTTTTTTATCCTTGTTTAACTCTTTTGCCAGTTTTAGTACAGCCAGCAGTCTTTAACAGATGATGGACCAAAAAGAAACATACAGATTTTAAGTATCTGAAAGTCTGTAGAAGTCCCTGGGAAAAACAAAAACTCTGGTTCAGTTTAAAGACAAAAGGCAGCACCTTTGGGAATTAATAATCTCCACAATACAAATGCAACTAATGTAATCCCAAAATAACAGGCTGTTTTACCATATATTGATAAATAAAACACAATCTGTGCCACAAACTTGGTTAAGAGAGTTGGAGTACCAACTCAGAGAAGATTAACAGTCCCTCAGAGGAGACTAACATGAGCTAAAAGAAGAGACTTCATTTTCTGAGTTTCTGTTTTATTGGTTTTGAAGAAGCCTTTTATTCAGCACTTCCTGACATGAAACCTTGATCCAGAAGCCTTCCAAGCACAAATCTCATCCAGAATTCAGCAGAAATGTGGTGGATCAGAACTCATGGGATTATGTCTGGTACGCCCTGGAGAGTGACAAGCGCTCATACATGCACATAAACAGCAGCATGTCTCTTCTAACAGAAATTTAGAGATTTGCAGACAGAGTTGCAGTGCTACATTATAAAGTCACACTGTAAATCACTGAAAAATCTAAAAAGAGAACACTTCTACCTATGAATTGAAGCTTTAGCCTGGGGTTCTAGCCCTCATTTCAGTTTGTGACATGTAAAAACTACGGAAAAAGACAAATACAATTCCTCTTCCTCCTCTCATCATCATAACACTATCGATCACAACATTCTTAGATACTTTTCAGGCTGCTAATTCAATGCCCACCGGCAATTCTGCTCTTTCCTCTTCAAACACATTTTTAATGTTATCCCATCTGATATTCAAGTCTGGTAAATATAATAAATTTGATTATAACTTAGATTCTCTAGTTATTAAATTAGCTTATTTTCAGAAACCATGCTGAATCTAAAGGAGAAAAAGCAGCAAATTATACCTGACAGCTTTAATACATTTATAACTATATGAATAAAAGATGTGATTCATCACAGATAATAAGTCTTGCAAAAACTTTGGGTGAGCTGAGAAAATAATGCTAACAGCTCTGCAAAACTACTTATAATTTATAATCATTTGAGCAGTGGGGAAAATGTGTCAGATTCTGAAGACTACAAAGTGGTCAAAATTCCATTACATTTGTTCTTGCAGAATTTCTCTTTTTGCGTAAAACCACAGCAGTAATTTTTACTTTCATAATTGCTGATATAAGACCAGGTATGGAGAAATGAGACAAGACACCTTTTGTGAGTAAACATCTTGCCATTCTCTGATTTGATAGAGGACAGTATAAACACTCACTTTGTATTCACAAGCCTAACATACAGTATTATTTATTACCTCTATGACAATAGAGTTGTGTTTCATACAGTATCAGTACTGTAACTCCAGGATGCACAGGAGAAGGCAGGACAGATGACTTTAATGTCTAAACCTACTTCTGTAAAATACTCACTATTTGTTCTGGCTAACCTGTTTTTAAGGGTAGGGGATGAAGATGATGAATAAGGCAGATTAAGTTTTAGGCCATCAAGTGTATGTAGAAGTACAAAAGATAAGTTCTGGTATTTTTTCTTACATCTTGCTACTTGCTTCTATTGGACCGTAGTCTGTCCTATCTCTTCAGAATGTAAATTACAACAAATTAGAATCAGTGGAGATACAGCTGGGAAAATTTAAAAACTACATGCAAGTGGATGTAAGAAAGTGATGAATAGTAGCATCAAACTGACAGACATCCTTGAAATCAAATGTGAATGCCAAAAGTTTGGTAATGCAGAAATCTTTATTTTTCTAAATTTGCAGTAATCATCAAAAAAATGTCCAAATAAAGCAGTATTTGCAGAAAATATGTCACAAACAGCACCTGCCTCCAGGGATTATTTCCAGCTCTGTCACTGCCCTGTTTTAAGACCTTAGGCAAGTCATTTCAGCCTAATGTGTTCCATGGTACAAAAAAAGAAGGTAATCAACCTCTGGTGACCCTCCACAGATGCTGTAATACCTAGTTCTTGATAAGGTACCCTGACCTTTCAGAGCAGCAGAGTCCCTTGTTGCTCTCCCTGCAGAGATTATGGTACTATCCCAACTAGCAGTGGCAGTTGAGTTTCTGGTCATCAGCAAGTAAACCTAGCTGTTGAATATACAGTATTACATACAATAAAACAGATGTTATATAAAAAGACTGAGGAGGAGAGTACACTAAAAGGAGAAGACAAAAAGGGATTCCATGGGTATTAACTCATTTAGATCCTACTTAATCTGTAACAAAAATTGCCAGCCTACAATTTATTCATAATACAATAATGCAATACTTATTCTTCAAACTTGCCTTCCACTTTATCTATCCAGGTCTGACAAGAGCAGTGGGCTCTTTGGGTGCTGAGATGTTATCAGCACTGACAGACCACTGTCATGGGTAGATTTGGGGTAAAGTCACACCACGGATAGTCCCTGCAGGTTGCCCACAGACTCTTCTGGTCCTCAGCGCTTCACTGGTGTCAGCTTCTGGAGCTTCTCAGGGCTTATGGAGTGGGAGGCTCCTGACTGACTGACCTAAGGTCCTCTGAGTGAAACTGGCAGTTTCTCTTGCTGCTGTGGAGAACAAAAAATAGCTTGCTGTCATCAGTCACCCCCTCCCTTCTCACAGAACCCCACCCACCTAAACCCACTAGCAATCTAGCATGGTATTCTGAGCACTCCTAAATGTCTTCAACTACCACAGGCAAACAAGCAGGTATCCTCTGGAACACCGGATAATCTACCTGTGAGAGCTCTCTACAAACTCTCTCTGCAGCAGTAATGTCTGAAGTGACAGAAGATATATATCACAACTTCTCCCATGCAACATTCTTCCCTCAGTTACACCTTGAAGTAACACATCCCTGCTTTCATCTGTCATCTGGGTGGCACCCCATAATCAAACTCTGTCTATCTCCTTTGTTGCCAACTCTGCCAGCATATGTGCCCAGCAAGTTTGACATGCAGCTCCTTTCCAAGAATCTCTGCAGCAGCCAGACACAGTAAAGAAAAGCAGTATACAGTGTAGACATTTACATTTACAGCGGCGCAAAAATTCTCTCTGTTCTCCTCACAGTCAGAAAGACTGATATGGGAATTTCTTTGCTTGAGATTCAATTGAGCCACTTCAACATTTATCTTGGGATGAGACAAATCAGGCCAGAGATGAATATTTACCCCATTAACAAGAGCATAAGGTGATAAATTCAGATAGAGTCACCTATATGTAGACATTTATTTTTAGTGGGATGAACCTTACCCTTGTCTTACACACCTCTGCCCTTTTACACAAATCTCTTGGTGCATGCTTTAGTCCCACCAGTCTCCTCTCTTCCTCAGAAATTAAGTTATGGCTCATTTGCTGTGGATTCTCTGAACTACTTCAACTAAATCTCTCCATTACAGATCAGCCACAAAGAAACTACACCTAAGCTGCAGGAGCATGAGACCCATGAACAATATAAATGCCACGTGAGCAGGAGATTCCCTAAGCCTTGTGAACAGAAGACAGTCAGTGTATCTCAACTTTTTGCTCTTGGTATAGCTTATGCCTTCTTGGACACATGCAATTCAGATATTCCAGAATATAACTCCCTCAAGTTCCCTCTAGACCTTCCACTTCTCTAGAAAAAGGTTATGTAATGGCTTGGAAATCCTCTCTGGGTGTACTCAGCAAAACAGCTCCTGCCTAACTCGTGCCAAATGGGAACTGTCAACTTTATCCATGGCTTTGTCAGGGATTTTTATTAATGCCATTATTACTGTGTCTTTGTGAGTGGATCCAACAGTACCTTTTGATGCAGCTACAGACTGAGGATCCCTCACCAGCAAATATACCAAGACTGCCCACAATATTCACACAAAAAGTAAAGCTGTTTTTCAGCTCCGCAAGTGCCAAATGCAGACACCTATGGAAAAAGATTTGCTGACTACAATGAATTTCATATTAGGACTTCCAACTTTTTTATGGATTGCAGAATCTTTTATAGTGAAGTTGTGTCTACCACATCCTCGTTCTATTGGGTTAGATAATACTAAGTAACTAAACACATATATTGAAAATAATCATGCCTTCCCCCCCTGCTTATACAAAAATAGGTGCAAACACAGCTCATAAACAGAATTCTGAGCAAAAGAAGAAAACACTGTTTCAAATAATGGAATACATTACAGAAAACAGTAATTTAGAGTTTTATTATTCCCATTTTTTTACAGAAATAATTATATATACTTCACCATCTTCAGTAGTATTAAGGACGTGATAACTGAAGTGACTTTCATTAATAAATCACAGTAGCAGTACAACATGTTATTAATAGTTGCTTTAGAGCGGTCTGGGAAAAGAAAAAAAGAAATAAATATATGATGCTGCTTCTACTTCAACATTTACAGAAAACATATATTTTAAAAATATTTTACAGGTTACAATACTGATAATTCTGTAATTGTTTCTTTGGTAATACTGTGAAGTAATGCCTTGCCATCTTTATAGTAATTTTTGAACTACATAATAATAATTATTTAAAATTATATCAGTCTCAGTCACATTGCATTTAAAAATATAAAGTCAGAGTCCCTAATAAATCCTTCTGGTTTTTCAAGTAACACAGATAAAATTAACTTTGCTAATCTTGACATGTTTTATTGTACCCTTATGTACAATTTCTATCCCTCTCTCTTTTTAAGTACAGAATCTATACAGCAGAAAGTCTTAGGCAATCTTAACTATAGTTATTGCTGCCAACTCTTCCTATAAAACTCAGAGTGAAATACTGGTATAATTAAAATTGATTGCAATGCTCCCACTGATTTCAGAGAACATAAGAAAAGAGAAGAAACACTCCCTGAAATACAGCAAGGTCCCAGCAACACAATTCCATATTTACATAGGAAGGATTGGTAATAAGATTTCAGGAAATCCTATGAATAATATATTATAGGAAAAATACATATATAAATGTGCATACATTTGTATGTATATAAAAATACAGGTTAAAGGTCAAAACGGTAGGATTTCACTTAGATATAGGTCTCTCTTTTGAATCAGTGCTAGCAGCACTGCAGAAGAATGTATGCAAGGGGAAAAAAATGAAGGATAACTTATTCAGCTGGAAACATGAGGAAAATATAACCACTAAAACATGTACTGTAATTCCATTACTTAAAATGTTTTCAGAGGACCTCTATTATTGTTGCAAAAGTGCCATGGGATCTTATCATTAAAAGATAAAACAGCAGTTGAACTACAGTTCTCATCTAATAGCAAAAAAGTCCCCAGTCTTCAAAGATTTATGTATATAGTTAATTTTATGCAGTTGAAGTTCAGACCACAGAACTTCTCAAAATGCTTAAAATTAGGCATAATATATGCAACTTGTCACAGAATTGAGATCTATAGCCTTACTTGGAAAGTAATAGCAAATATACTTTTCAAATTTTAAAAATAAATATTCCTTCACAAAAGAGTATCACTTTTGATCTGCTTTTTGTATTAACATTAGCATTTAAACAGTCTATGTACCATTTCATTAATAAATCAAATATGGACCATTTCTTTAATAAATCAGATATTTATCACAGAAAGGTCACTGCCGACTTAGAAAATTTTAAAATCTTTCCAATTCCATTACTGCTCAAATTAATTTTTTTAAAGTAAGAATTTTGCTTTCAACTTTTTTCTATGATTTTCAACTTAACTTAAAAAAAGTAATTCTGAAGTTTGAGGGAACTTATACGCCAGTAATGTTTTTCAGCTAAGTACATACAAAGGGTGTGGGAAGACAGTGTGTTAGAAAGGTTAATACAAATGAATGCTATCAGAGGTATTTGGGGACACATATCTTACATAAATTTTAATTCTTTTCCTTTTAAATGCACTCTATCATGATAAGCTTTCAAGTAACTTTAGCAAGTTGAAAATAGTTGAAGCTAAGCTATATTTATAGTGTAGCTCCAACTACAAAGATTGCTGTGAACTCTTATTTATGACCTGAATAGTGTTATCTAGCCACAAAACGCTCACATTTCTTTTCAGTTTTACTAGTGGATGAATGTTGACTGTCTGGTAACCAGTTCCATTTCCAACATCTCCAAAGCATACAAAACAACTGAACTTTTCGTAAACTAACAGCTTAAAAGATTCTTCATCCAAGGAAGATAATTCAGATTCTGTGAAACTAATCTCTCCTCTATTTGTTTTTTGGGTTTTTTTGGTTTTTTTTTCTTGTGGAGGAGGAATGGGTAGAAATTATGAAAATGGTTAGGGTTGAACAGGGCTCTGAGCAACCTGACCTAGCTGAAGATGTTTCTGCTCATTGGAGGGAGGTGGACTAGATGACCTTGAAAGGTTCTAACTATTCTATAAATAACAGTCATACAAAGCAGCTTTGGGAATCCCTGAAGTCAACTTCTAGCCTTCATTATGAAGGCCCTGGTACAGGACTTTTGAGCCTCTAGAGACCAAGGTATCAGCTGGCCAACCTGAATGACTGTCCAGTTCTGTCCAATTACCCTGTACTTTTCTAAGTGTGCTAAGAACACTTTGTGTTGCCCGTTTTTGGAACACTGGTCTTCCCTGAGCTTACATCTTATATGCTTCAGAGTGTTTACCTTGTAATCACAGGCAAACAGATTGTTCTCATGCTTGCTCAAGTAAAACAGAAGTGATATTAAGAGACCATATAAGTTTGAAGGGGCTAAAGAAGGTCTGGCTTTGTGAGACCTTTCATTTCAATCTTCTGTCTGACGTTGGGCATAATATAATCTTACAATCCAGTTCTTTACTTACAAAACCAAGCAGTGATATTTGTTGTCTTTTGATTAGCTTGTCTGTTCAGCTCTGCCAGGAAAGTATCAAAATACTATTAGCATACTGCACAGCCTACTAAAATCTCACATTTGGTTGGAGCTTACTGTCATATGTACTTACGTTAAATAAGTCAGACCAACCCTCATGCTACTTCTCGTGAAATGGGGACATGTATACAAAAGATGGCTTGCCAGCTTCCCCCCTCAACTTACACACAGCTGATCACTGCCTTGCCCAATCCAGTTTATGCAGCATTTGAAGTCCAGGAAGACAGACAAGCATGATGGGTGGCCTTCAGACTAACTGACTGAATCCAGCTCTCAACTCTTACTCTGTAAGAAAGGGTTTAGACAGAATATAACAGGAGTTAATTTAAGCTGTTCCAAGAGTAAATGAATGCTGGCACTAAGCCTAATGCTCTTGAGGGGATTGGAGTTCTAGTAGAGAGTGAATCCCTCTTGGAACTTGGCCTAACGCTCTTAAAAGACACTGAGACGTGGAAGTGGACCTTCAGGCATGAGGAGATAGATGAATGTTTACTTGGCTTTTTTTTTTTTTTTTAACTTTGTAATGAAACTTAAAAGAAATAAGTTTCTGCCAAACATGATTTCCTAAGAATGACAGGACTCACAAGGGTTTTGTTTCATGGTAGTTGTTTTTGCCTTTTGATGTGACTTTACATTATATTCATTATGCCAAATGAAAGACTGAGAAAGGACTGCATTTAAGCATTGTTACATAACTATTCAAGAGGACATTGAATCTTAAAGAAAAAATACATTTTAAACATTTCAGAAAACATTTTATTAGTATTTTCATTTGTTTTTTCAAATTTTCAGCAATGCAAACACCTCTAGTACAAAGTCTGATGTCACCTCTCAGAAAGCATCTTTTTAAAAAGCAGGTATGACATCTTGCTAAATGTAATGGTTTATGCTTACAAGAGCAAAGAAGAGCAAACTGCACAGGATGGCAAAGGGAAGTAACATTTTAGTGCTGCAGCATACAGTAGCTGATGACATTTATCACCACGTAACTCAATTTGTCTATTGAAACTTGTATTATGTCTACCAGATTGTCAGCGTCATTTCTATAGACCACAGAGATCTTTGCTTTCTGTCAGAAAGTGATCCTGCATGGGGTGCAACAGAACTGTGCCTGACTCACCAACAGTTTTCTCTTTAAAGAGCTCTCAAGGCGCGTGTTCTAGCACCCACACCTGTACCAGCACAGTGACAGCAGCACAGCTATGAGCAGCACAAGCGCAGTGGCAGCTTTGTATTCCAGGACCCTGCAGCCACGAGGTGAATTTACTGCAGGGAGAAAAGGGGTGGCTAAGGACACTTAACTCACCCATCAGCATTGCGTGCTTGCAGCCATATGAGGATAGCTCTCTATTCACACTGCAGTTGTATCTGTTCCAGGCAGCAATGTCATCTAAGGAAAGACAAATGACCTAGTTGTCTTTACTTAAAGAAAAACTGAAAAGGCCTGTCAGAACAACGAATTAAACCTCCTTGCCTGTGCTGTGGTTGTGTGTTCAATATCAAGGGATTTGGCATTCAGAAATCAAATCTCTCAGCCATCCTTTACAAGATGTTTCTAAGATGCTGCCAGCACTCATGAAGTGCTTGTTATTGGTTTACACAGAAGGTGAAGTACTTTTAAGGTGTTTGTACAAATACTATGTGTCAAACTATAAGACTGGGATGGAAAATATTTTGTCTGTCTAGAAGGAAACAGAAATAGGCAATAGGAATTTCCAGCTAGTTTTACAGAAGAAGTGGGATTTTGCAGTGTGTTTAACAATTGACAGATTTCACTCCTATGTTTTATATTGGGATTAAAAAGGCTTTTCCCATATGAGTTAGCTTCTAGGTGTCTGGGAATAGGAAAAACCTTTTGCAATATACATTACCATGTAGAGATGGAAACCATTCACCCTGCAATGTTGCGTTCCTGGGTGATTTCGCAATGAGCAGTCATTCGTGTTCCTCAGAGAAGGTGTTTTTGACGGGTTTGTATCCTAGGGACTTGGGTCCTGAGATTCCTGAAGATGTCTCAAACACTTCACAGAATGACACGCAGTGAACAACACATGCTAGAAGGCAACTGGATAAATTCTGGGATGCTATTAGTTAAATGGTATCTGAAATTACACTCCATGAAACTGAATTCATGACTCTGAATTCATGTCAGGGAAGGAGAGTGAACTAAAATTACTTTGGTGGCACTGACGGATAATCATCTTTTGTCAGTGGAGAGAGGGCAAAAAAGCATTTCCATGTTTTAGAGCCTGTACCAAAACAGGCTCTGTAATGTTGACAATGCAGTACCCGGCGTCAGATCAGAAAGAGGTGGCAGATACAGTTTGCTTAAAAAGACTGAGTACTTTCTGAAGGTCCTCAACCAAAGTAACAGAAAATTGCTGTTCTCTCAGCAGTCTTTCTCCACATTCACATGGAGTTACTAGGTGAGCTACTCTCTTAACACAAATACAGGTACTGCCAACATACAAATGACATTTAACTTACTCTCTGCTTTACTTCATGTGACCTTAGCATTAATTTCCAGATGGCCCAAGTTTTGAATGTGACCAACTAAGTAATGTACGAGTGTAACCAACCAAGACCTAGAGGGATTTGTTAAAACTCTGCCAGTGAGAAAAAAAAAAAGCTACTCTGAAGCACTCACAATGAGTAGTAGTCTTCTGGCACAAGTGTTACTGCCAACCAAGTAATTCCATAATGCTTCTCAGTTAAAATCTGACAACTGACTATTTCTGTAAGCTCATCTTCTGTCATCTGCATTTCATGAGAAACTCTACTCCTTGAAAGGATATTCTAAAGTTGCTCATGTTTTTGTTGTTTCTGATCTGGATCACACACTGAGGAACACATCCATACGGGCCATCAACGCCTGGGAAATATCAGCGCTGGGAATATCAGCCCCGCTTGTGGAAGCTCACCTAACCTGCCTTGCTCAGTACCCCGCTCGTGATCCACAGCTCCTCATGCACTCAGCAGTGCGGGTCTGCTCTGGGAGGAGGCACATCAGGGAATGAGGTGAAGCTGAGCTCTGTGACAGACACACGGGGGTGGCCGGGGCATCCCTAGGGCCGCAGGACCACTTCAAGAGTCGCCACTTTTCAGTCCCTACAGCACAGGCCAGGCTTTCCGTTCCCCTTCCCTGACACAACCCAACACCTGGCCCTGCCCTGCCCGCCTTCCCTCCCCTCCAGGAAGGAACCCCCTGTTTCCCAGCGGAAGCCTGGGAGGGGGCCCTGCCTGCCCTCACCGGGGGCGCTCCCCGGCCCGGACGGAGGGCAGCGGGTGCACTCCGCCTGCGTTACAGAAACAGGGCAGCAGTTAGGACGGAAAGACTTCTGGGATCATCGCATTCAACCTGTGGCCCAATACTGCCATGTCAACCAGACCACGGCACTGAGTGCCACGCCTAGTCTTTCCTAAAGATGTCCAGGGACGCTGACTCCACTACCACCCTGGGCAGCCAATTCCAAAGCATAACCAACCTTGCTGTGAAGAAACTCCTCCTAATGCCCAACCTAAACCTCCCCTGACACAGCTTGAGACTATGTCCTCTCGCCCTGTCGCTTGTTGCCTGGGAGAAGAGGCCAAGTCCCGCCTGGCTACACCGTCCTTTCAGGTTACCTCTCTGCCAGCTCCGTCCCCTGCTGTTGCCCGGGTGGCGTCGCTCCCGTGGCGGAGCGGGGCCGGCGCGATCCCGGCGGGAGCGGGCCGGGGCTGCCCCCGCCCCGCGGCCTCGGGCCTGGCACTGCGCATGCGCGGCGCGGCCACCGCGGCGCTTTCCGGGAAGATGTCGGTGGCGTGGAGAGCGGCGGTGGCGGCGGCCGCCCGAGCCCCGCTGCGGGGGCGGCTCGCCGGGATGCGGCCCCCGCGCAGCCAGCGCCGCCCACCCGCATGGGGGGCCGCCGCCGCCGCCGCTCTGGCCGGGGGAGGCTGCCTGGCGGTGTGTTACAGCGGGCGCGTGTTCCCCACGGTCCTGGCTCAGGTAAGGCACAGCATCCCCGCTACCGGCGGCGGGCAGGGCTGGTGGGCGCGCGGGGAGCAGTGGCTGTCGGCGGCCCGCGGGCGGGTCGGGGTCCGCAGTGGTCGGACCCTGTTGTGAGGCGGGACTTGTTTGCGGGAGCTCCTGGCCGCGGTGCTCTGGCAGGTAATGCGCGTCCCCGGCCCCCTTGGCATCAGCGGCGTGACACTTAGGCTGAGCAGCCTCGCCTCACGGACGGGGCTCCGCCGTTTTCCGCAGCGGGAGAGGGCAGGGTTTGCCTTGCGTTTCGCCTCTCCCCTTGACAGCCCTGGTCGTGCAGAACGATGGACCTGTGTGGTTTGCACAGACACACGGCCTGTAGTGGGCTCCGTGTTTTGCTGGTAACTTTCAGGGGAAAACTTCCACGATGCTTCCTCAGGTGCTGTTAGACAGTCATGCACGTTTCTGTCTTTAATTCACGGAAGCAGTACTTTTGTAGTTCATACTTGTCTAAAATGCATCACACACAATGATTTTCTCTTACTATGTCCAAAATGTGTGGACTGGATGCTAAAATGTGATTTGCCTTGGAGCATCAGGGCACACTCAGAAGGGCGCTCACAGGCAGATCGTTATTGTTTATAAAATAATCTTTGTACACTTTATCCTTTTCATGGAGGCAGTGAGCGTCTTCCTGTTCTTCCTTCAGATAAGAAGTTACTGTCAATTAGAGTTGGTTTGTTATTTCAAAGCTGGAAGACCTAAATGCTTTGTGGGCCAGAGGCCTTAGGTGTGATGAGGGAAGAGGTCAGTCTATGCTTGCAGTATCATTAATCTACTTATATCTAAGAATTTTTGGAAGTATTCATTTTGTATGCCTTGATGTCTTATCTCTTAACAGTGATTAAACAGGCTGAACTGCAAGCAGATAAATAGCAACCTTTATTCTTGAGGACAACCTTTATTCTTGAGGACAACCTTTATTCTTGAGGACAATCTTTATTCTTGAGTCAAGAACAAAGAATTACTTTTTTAATACTGTTTAAAAAATATTGTAGTCTTCATTGTGGAAAATATCTAAGCTATCTATCTTCTTAGAAAACAGAATTTTTATTAGATGAGCATTTTTCTAAATAGATTATCTAGTAGTCCTGGTTCCTTGGACAGCATGTGTTGAACTTTAATTTACTGTATCCATCTCCTTAGCGAGGAAAGCATCCACTCAGCAGATATCCTACTGAAAATTTATCTCCTTGTTGTTCTTACATTTAGTTGTGTAAGTTTTTAGGCAATATTGCATTATTTTTGAAGGGCCTGTCATTGAGACCAATTTCATTTATGCATGTAACTCTTGCTTAAATAGGTATGTATGTAGGTATATATAAAAAGTGTTAAATGTGGGAAGTAATCACTTCTAAAAGGTGTTGAGTGAAGGGGTGATGTGTTCTCAAGGAGTAGTTTCCATGTAATGCATGGACAGTCCTATGAGTACGCTTTTAATAATTCTCAGGAGACAGGCCAAAAGTCTTGGACTTACTTAACTGATTTGGTTTTGGAGATGGTAAATTGCTGGTCTCTTCAAGTGTTTATTCAATTAGAACTTTTCAGTTTTCCAGTAAAATGATAGAAAAACCAATTCTCCATATATATTGTACTCCATATTGCTGCAGATAATGTATTGAGCTTTTTAAAACTACCCAAGAAATGACCATGCAAAGCATAATGCTGTAAGTGGATTGTGAAAGCCGTGAGCAACAGTGGTAGAGCCAAAGAGGCACGCTGCAATTTTTAAGCAGTTTAGATGCTACTTGTAGCTTCTGATTGATAGAAAATAGTCCAAAGTGAAACAAGAGTGTTGAAACAAGTAGTCACCTTTATTACATCTTTTGAAGCTATCTTTTTTCTCAGTTCGGAGATTGTGGAATCCTGAGAAATGAAAACTCTTTACACATTCTCGTAGTGGATAGCCTTATTTTCTATTATTATTTCTTTTCATTGTAACTAATCTTAACCAGCCTTGCTTGAACTTGTGCTGACAAACAATATTGTACTGTTTGTTCCTGTTGTAGTATGCTATGTAGTGGGAATGTTAGCAGCATGGCGTGTGAAATATTACAGGTTAAGACAAGTATTTGAAATTAAACAGCATAATTTTCTTATAAAGGAATACGCAGTGGAAATGTGTATGCTTCTGTATCATCAACAAGGCTTACTGGTTGCTCTTGAGAATGCAGTGAGATTATGCTACAGCGCTTCCCAATTTTCTTGGTGATGTAGTCTTGACTGTTGAATTGCTGCAAAATAGGTCACAACGTATCTCCATGCTATAAAGAACCAATATAATAACATTTATGCTTTTCAGCAGCATAAACCTTATGTTTAAGTAGTTTTGTCATTATGACCAATGTCATGTCTGTGTGTGACTCTGGTGTAAGCATAATTCGAGCCACTGAGTAACTTTCATTCTTGTCCTAATTACCATTGGTAACTTCATTGTACAGGCAAAGAGTTCACTGTAAATACTTCCTGCTTGTTTAGGTTAAGTAATTGAAGTTGATAACTCTATTTAGATTTTCCATTTTTCTCACTAAAACTAGTCTCTGTCGAAGTAGTCAGACATTTTTCAGTTTTTCCTTGTTCTAGGCAATTTCAGACATACAATTTCTCGTGAAACTGGCAAACAGTGTGCCAAAGGTAAAGTTGTATAAACTTAGTACTTAATCTTTTTTCTTCTTTCTTCTAAAGTTTTTGAATATTCTAAAATCAAAGACTGGTGCCTTTGGTGCCTAGTTTCTTAAATCTATTTTTAATTCCTGTCCTTTCTTCCTGCTGGAGTGGGTTTAATCCTGCTCATATTGGTTAGGGGCACTTCTGACTTCTGCTCAGATTAAATGAAATCCAGCCTGTGTATGAGTCTTTGCAGAATCAAAGGTCCTGCAGATAATCTGTTTTCTTTGTTGAGTTGTATGGATAGTTTCTGTTCTGTTTTGTAGTGGCACGTTTGGTTACTGTGTTTCAATATAATTGTTTATTCTGACAATGAGTTTTCAGTTCAGGGTTTTTTTTTAAATTTTGGCTCTGTTTTTTTGTCGCCATTTTTGCTGTCAAATGTTCTTACAAGGTGCATTAAGTGGTTAACATCTCAGTAATAAAGCGTTCTATATTAAATGTAATAATAGCTCAGATGTAATCTTTCATGATTTATGAAGTTGTTTTCATTCTCTATCTTCATTTGCAGACCTACTGTTTAGAAACATATGACTAATATATGTTGGCGTAAGTCCTTAGTATTGATTGTAAAACTCTACAAAAGATTATTATAGCAAAAGGAACACAATATTTTTGAAGCTTTTTCTTTATAGATTTTGGTACAGGTTTTGATTCTACATTTTTTATTTACCACTGAAACTACACTGACAATATCCAAACCAGATAATAGCCTTTGTTGGAAAAAACTAGATCAATTTTCATTTTTTAATAAAATGAGCTAATCAGCTTGTATCAAGAGGAGAAAAAAAGAAGGGAGGGGGTAAGGGCTTTTGTTCTACCATTGTAACTCAGAATGGGGATTTATGTTGAATTCATTAAAGTATTTCTTCTGTCATCCCAACCAGCACAGTCGGGTCAAAAATGTTCACATTGTGCTGCATGCTGCATTGGTGTTATACAGGCTGCTTTTCTTTTTCAGTAGTGGAATGCAAATGGCACAATGGTACATGGTGTGTAATCTTGATCAGACTTGGAGTCTTGTCTCTTGTGCCTTTATTCTCTCATGGCATGCAGTTTGCAATACTGACATGGCCCACTCCAGCTAAATTAGGAACTTTCTAACGGACTGCAAGTTGGATCTTGGACACGTGCAAACTGCAAATGATAAGAAAATTCTGAGAAGCAGCAGGCAGCCAGAGGCAGTATATCCTGCCCCTGCTGAGTTTTTTATGGCCATGTTTAGGTCACCAGCTTCAGAAAGAATATAATTTGATTTGCCCTTGAAAAATAGTGATCCCTGCAGCGTGTCACAATTTGTGCCGAGTCTAAGTCACTGTTTTCTAAATGAGGCTGACTGAAGTTGTTACTGGCACATACATGAAGCTTTATGTGTGCAAAATCTTGTCTGCTGATAAACATTACCATGTTTCAGCATTTTCTTTTTAGAGTTGTGAAAGCGTTAGCTGGTACTTAAATATTTGATACTGCTTGCTGAGGTAATGAGGAAAATATTACTTAATAACAGTATTTTTTGGGATCTCTTCTTGTTAATACTGACTGTTACATGATTGTAGTCTAATTGGTTCTCTTTATCTTGTCTCTTCTACTACTGCTGTCTTGCATCAGCAATCTTCTTCAATTATTCCGGATCAGAGGCAATGCAGTTTGTGTCCTGGAGGTCTTAAATATATATGTTGTATTTGATCGTACTGAAACTATTAAGTTAGTGCTTATAACAATAAACAATTTGTAAAATATTTTTAAGTGTCTGAAATTCTATTTTTATTTGAAATACAGTAATTTCACGATTATAAGCCGCACCATTTTGACTAAAATTTTGGTCCAAACCCGGCAGTGCGGCTTATAATCAGGTGCGGCTTATATATGGACAAAGAACAAAAAGTTGCTGTTTTAGTTTGGAGGACAGGTGTCTGCTGAGAAAGGCAGGAACTTCTCTTTGAAATGGAGAATGTAAACCCCCTCCCTCCAAATTATTGTAATTTGGAAATCAAGGGGCTTTCAGGCAAAGATATGGAAATTAGGAATAACAGTTCTTTTCTAGGGAAATCAAAATAGAAATACAGTACTACAAAGAAACAAACTCCAAACCCTGACAAAGTCAGAGTACAACCTGACACCCCATCAGGCAGGGTGTTGGTAGCAGTCCCATTAAATGGTGGCTGCATCCTCCTGCAGTGACAGATGTGATTCAGTTGGAGCAGTGCTCCTGTAGAAGGTGCAGTTTCCCTCCAGAGGTCCAGTGGTGATGTGGAGAAATCCGGTTTTCCTCTGGAGTCCAGTGGAGAAAGGGGCTCCCTTAGTGTCCCAAAACCTCTGTTTTTATCTTGGTAAGAAATGTTGGGCTCTTCCCCCTGGCTGGAGCAACTTCCAATGGGATGCAGTAATTTTATCAGTCACACAGTGGGACTCAATGGGCCATTAGCAGAAAATGACTCCCTGGAAGAAGGATGGGTTGTGAAAAGATAAAGAACAATGCCCTGCCTGGTTTCAATGGATGGCCCATTAGCAGATTATCTGCCATTGAGATAAGGATCACTGTCCCCACCCTCAACAGATGGTGATAGAACAGATACCTTTTATCACACTCTGTATTGTAACATGCGGCTTATAATCAGGTGCGGCTTATATATGGACAAAAAACCAAAAAGTTGCTGAAACCCAGAAGTGCGGCTTATATTCAGTGCGGCTTATAATCGTGAAATTACTGTACATTTATTGAAACAATTCTATTTTGGACTGCATTAATTTTTAAATTTCACTTAAAACTGCATTGAATGTTTCATCATTTTTCGAGTGTCAGTGATTCTTAAGAGAAGCAAAGATGGGAGTGGTGACTTTGTATGTCACACAACTCACACACTACATGGGAGTGGTGACTCCTATGTCACACACATGGGAATGGCAACTTTTTATGTCACAGCATGAAAACTATTACTCTGAGCAACTGGGATAAAAAGACTTTGAGTGATTAAAACTAGATTTGTTTTTCAGGTCTGTATGTGTACACACTGTAAAAAACAATTTTGGAACTATTGCCTTATACTTTTTAATGAAACCTGAATATTGTAAAAGATTCTCCAAATGCTAGTTAGGTCAGGGGACACACCCTTGGTTCTGCCACTGTGGAGAGGCAAAATAGTATATAAACAAATCCTAGGACTATGCAGAACTCAGTACCGCAGCTCATAGGATAAACTAGGGAGAGTGCATATATTAAATATAACTTGTTTTTATCAGGGGTTTAGTAGAAGTCTCTGGACTCCCAGACTTGGAAGCTGATAAAAAAAAAATTAAAAGGTTTTGTAATCCTGCCTGTGTTTTTTGGTGACACTTCAAGATGTCCACTGTGTCTCCAAAGAGATGGAGTGCTGAAATATAGTTGGTTTAGGCAAGTTCCAATATTTTGTGCATGGTTTTTCTTCTCACGGCAAAATTTCTGGCCAAGATCAATGGAAAATTTTCAAAATAATGTCTACTATAAGCATGTTACATGTCTAGTGTATATTTACTTGATTGGTCACTTCTGGCAAAAACATGTAAACTTCTTGTGCTTCCAAAACAATTGTAATCAGTTGCATGCAGGTCAAAACAGCACTTTAAATGATCTGAAATAATTTCTACAGAGCAGTGGAAGGAAGAAGTGGATAGCTCTGGGGTTTTAATTGGCTTTTTACACACCCTGAGTAACCAGGATCACTTCGTGACTTTAATTATGCTTACACTGCTTGCAGGCCACACTTTCTCACTCACTATATTTATGATTTTTTTTTCTTTGTAATAGAGAGTGTTCTTTAGGAAGCTGTGCATAATAAGTGCATGTGAAGGATTTTTGGCGAGATAAAAATATATGTGTGGCATTTGAATTCAACCACCAAATAGGAAAAAAAGTGTGTATTTCTTATACATTAATAATGATTCCTGCGAAGTTACATGTTAGTGCTTTGAATTGTGAGACGTTGATGAATCGTGTTAGAATGGGAATTTTTTGAGGGTATCTTTGCCTGCTTCATGCTGAGGAAAGAACATTGCTGTTAAGATGAGGTGTCTTGATAAATATAGAACCTTGGATAAAATTGCATAAGGATTTATAATGATGTATAGAATCGCCTGGAGACAGGAATGTGGTTCTAAAATAGAACCAGAAAGAATATGTGCAGTCTAATCTAAGAAACATACAAGAAGATTCTTGTGTTTACTCTGTCAGCAAAAGAAAAATTTTGCTTTTATTAGAGCAAAAATCCCAGGATAGGTTCTTTTCTCCTAAGTAATATTTTGAAGTGTTTAACTTCAAGTCTTCATTCTATTAGAAATTGAGAATGCAGATGCACATATACAATTACAGGGATGCTCACTAAGTAAAATTAAGCATGTATATCATAATTTTAACGTGGTTTTGAAACTCAATGCAGATGTAATCCACATCAAACAAGCTGCTCAGTGATGGCTCGCAGGCCTCAGGGAAGCCTCACAGTGGAATTTAGTTTGTGTGAACCTGACCATATGGTTACATTATTAATTGCTAAAATCTATGTAGTAAAACAGTGCCGTGTAAAAATAATGAAAATTACTGTTGCTTTTGTGGGTTGGAACATCTTTAAGTAAGGATTATTTGTTTATTTCTTTGGTTTTTAAATCTCCTGCTTTACAGCTTCCTTAAAGGAAGGGACAGCTTCCTCCAAATGTTGTTCTTCTGTCTTTTTACATCTTACCTTGCTCCTGGTTATTGTTCTTCTTGCTGTTTTACGCTGTTCTGCATGGCAGTAGACAGCACACAGCCAGGCAGTGGTTCCCTGCATAGCCTTAGATTCCTGTTCTGCTTGTAGCATGGTTGGAAAGGTCTTAGAGTGTTCTTACTACTCAGGTTGTGTCCTTGAACCATCTACAAGATGGTGGCTTTAAATCTTCCTGCTGAAGGATGTGCAAGACTCACAGCCTTTGGAGGAGGCTCCAGTTGGATTCAAGGTACTTTGAACCCCTGGTGTTCCTTTCCAGCAGTGCCCAGCACAGGAGAGGCTCCTTATTCAGCTGTGCCAAGCTGCAGGCAGTGCTCTTGTTGGCACGTGGTAGCATCCATCCCTATGCCAGCTCCATGGTTTATTTTTCACTGTATCTTTACTGCTATACTATCCCAATAAATATCACCAAAGAAGTTGTCATAGATCATGACAAGTCTGTCAACTCAGTGAGTAAATGCATTCAATACTGCCTGTTACTGAACAGGAAATAGGTAGTCATTTTTTTATTGAATTATTCAGATAACTCTAGTCTATGACTATGAAAGAGACAGTTTAACATAATTTATGCATATGCCTTCTAACTCAGGTATATCATGTGAATGTATTCCTATTATTTTTTTTCCTCTACTGTGCATCTAGAAGTAGACTGAAGTACTGCAATTGTTTTGGTTCTGAATTTAAATGGCTTGTAACATTGTTGCCTCTGAATTAATATTCAATGAATCAATTTTGGATACTAGTCTCAAAATATTCTGAAAATATTGTGTGCTCAAAACATTTTTAAACAGCATTCCTTCATTTTTAAGCATTGATAAATAGGCATCTCCGCTGCAATTAGATTGCTAGCTCAGCTTATCCCAGTCTTTTTTCTTTCCTGTAAATATGCTTCAGGGTTTCTGAAACTGTTCCTTTGTGCAGCCAATGTAACCTTAGCTACCCCTTGTTTAATTCTGTATTTCACTGTGTTATGGAAATACTGTATGTATCAGATATCCATCAAGCAGTCTAAATCAATAACTGGGATAATAAATATATCACAAACATAATTCTCAGCATTAGTGTCATACAGACATTGTCATGTCATGTGCCTAAAATAGAATGTGGTATAGAGTGTGTGGAATCTCTAGGACCATGGTGTTATAATTAATTATACCCTTAAATATTACTTATGTATGTGCATTTGTTTTACAGCTTTAAATATATGGTATCCTTTTCAGATTTTTGAATGTGAAATATTTATATCCTTAAGTTCCCAGCTTTGAAAATATTTACATTTATTCCCTTCTCTTTGTGCACAGAGATTCTTTGGGCAGGTGTCTTCATTGATACTAAAACAACATGATGTCAGATGTGATCTTAGAGGTCAAGGTTAACATTTAACTATCTTTCATCTGATCTATCACCTTTTTCTTGAATTCACTCTTGCTATATGACTTCAGTGATGAAATAAAATCTAACTAACATTCCTTCTAGGCACTTTGATACATGTGGACAGATGGGGTGAGTTAAGCTGCATGGTTTTGTGCTTTTAGCTAATGTAGTAAAAGGTTAGAGCTTGAGAGTCTTTGGCTGTTTATGTTAATGGACAAACATAAACAGAAAAGAATATAGCGTGCCTGAAAGCTAAAAATAAAGAATTGCACAAAATAATATTCTGATTTTTAGCAAAGAACCTCAAGAAGAAACTAGCATTTATTTACTGGTGATACAAGACTTTTTCTCCAGTAAATACAGTAGATGGTTTCAACATAGATGCTACAAAGTTTCTTTTTGATTTGGTTTCTTAGATGGAAGTTCTGTTTGCCTTTTTTTCCCCCTAGAAACTTTGAGCTTATTGATAATTACCTTTTTTTTTTTGTAAGAAGTGTTCTGTTCTGTATAAGCAGTAGTGACTGTTCTCCCATTGCTGCTGTTTTGTACTGTTTTCCAAATGCGTTTGCTGGGTTAGCATGACAGCCCTGTATTGCACTTACTTGTAGACTCTGTGTAGTATTGTGGCTGACTGAATATCTTGGCAAGTGGCTCAGCATTTTGGAAACATAATCTAGCCAGAAAGAACAAAAAACACAGAATGTAGTTTAAATTATCATCCAAGATAATGGAACTATGTGAAGTGCTCATTCAGAACACGTGTACTACTGAGCTTTTTCTTACACATACAGCTGAAATAAAAGAGAAGAGAGTCTTGTAGGCTTTAAACACCACATCATTTCAAGTAGTTCCTCAAGGTTTGTGTCCCCTTTAGGGTAGGAGAAATTTCAAGAATGACTGTCTTGCACTCATGTAGTCTATAAAAAGCACTTATAGCAGATGTAGCTAATAAATATTATTGGTCCTGATACCTTCCCTGCTCCTTTGCCAAATCATCAAAGAAACTCCTTCATCTGCTTCCAAAAACTCTGCACAAACTCTAGTATAAATGGAAAAATTACACGAAATGAAGAAAATTGGTATTTCCAACTACAGTAATTTCACGATTATAAGCCGCACTGAGTATAAGCCGTACTTCCAGGTGCCAGCAACTTTTCGTTCTTTGTCCATACATAAGCCGCACCTGATTATAAGCCACACGTGACAATACAGAGTGTGATAAAAGGTATCTATTCTATCATTATCTGTTGAGGGTGAGGGGCAGTGATCCTTATCTCCATGGGAGATATTCTGCTAATGGGTCATCCATTGAAACCAGATGGGGCATTGTTCTTTATCTTTTCACAACCCATCCTTCCTCCAGCGAGTCATTTTCTGCTAATGGCCCATTGAGTCCCACTGTGGGACTGATAAAATTACTGCATCCCATTGGAAGTTGCTCCAGCCAGGGGGAAGAGCCCAACATTTCTTACCAAGATAAAAACAGAGGTTTGGGGACACTGAGGGAGCCCCTTTCTCCACTGGACTCTAGAGGAAAACCGGATTTCTCCACATCACCACTGGACCTCCGGAGGGAAACTGCACCTTCTGCAGGAGCACTGCTCCAACTGAATCACATCTGTCACTGCAGGAGGATGCAGCCACCATTTAATGGGACTGCTACCAACACCCTGCCTGATGAGGGGTCAGGTTGTACTCTGACTTTGTCAGGGCTTGGGGTTTGTTTCTTTGTAGTACTGTATTTCTATTTTAATTTCCCTAGAAAAGAACTGTTATTCCTAATTTCCATATTTTTGCCTGAAAGCCCCTTGATTTCAAAATTGTAATAATTTGGGGGGAGGGGTTTACATTCTCCATTCGAAGAGAAGCTCCTGCCTTTCTTAGCAGACACCTGTCCTCCAAACTAAAACAGCAACTTTTCGTTCTTTGTCCATATATAAGCTGCACCTGATTATAAACCGCACTTTGGGTTTGGACCAAAATTTTAAGTCAAAATGGTGCAGCTTATAATCATGAAATTACTGTACTTTTTTCTTAATCTTTATTTTTTTAAAAGGAGACATTTTCTTTGATAATGCCTTTTATTGGCGACTGCCATGTTACAATAATCTATTAATAATGCTGTCATATTAAAATAACATATACCGAGCTGCATATAAAGCTATGTACATATATATTTGCAATGTAAATTTATACTTTATATATATTAGTAAGGATATGTATGCATATGTATAAAATATACTTAAAATATAGACTGTGTAAATACAATAATAAAAAAAATAAATACGAGAATACAATTTATTTTGAAAGTTTCTAGTCTGAATGGCCAGATAATCTCACCATTTGAAGGATGAAATCTGCTTGAAGTTCTACCAAAAGCTCCTTCTGGTGACCCTGTAAGAGGCAGAGGTCTGTGTGCTGCCAGGTTAGGCTGGGCTTTGAACTTCACTGAATGGGCTCGCTGATGTTAGATCTTGCCAAGAAGAAAAGCACGAAGTTCTGTCGTACTGTAGTGCTCGCTGTGGTGAAATGGACCTCGTAATTATATTTTATGATGCCACAGATTTGCCAAAATGAACTTTATTTTTCAGTTAAGTTTTAATGGTTATGTATTGACCACATTATCTGACAGTCTGCTTTTCCTTTTATAAAATTTTAAAAATTAGAAGATAAACCTTAGTAGTGTAGCTGACAGTAATTTGTTTGGAGATACAGTACAGCTTCTGTACTAGTCCTCTCTAGGCTTGTTTTTAAGCACCTGTAGACTTGTCTACTAATTTGGTATTTTTAATGGCAATGCAAAACCAAAATTATACTTGGCATGGAGACTAAGAAAGTGCTCTTTACTTTATAACCTTATATTGTTTAAATGCGTAGAGACAGTGGTCTCAGTAGCCTGGGATTGTCACAATGAAATGTTTTCCGTTGCTCATTACACTCTAATGACTTTTTCTTGGCTTATAGTTCTTACTTGGAAATGCAGTAAAGCTGATGGATAAAACATCTGTCACCTTTTTTACTGAAAAATACACTTGATGGTCTTAGGCATCGGAGAATACAGTAGTATCACTGCTGTGTTTGGGAATAAGTAAACAATTATAGGCTTCTGCTGAAGATGTGAAAGATGTGAAACAGCAGGAATAAACATTGTAATCTCCAAAAGATGAAAAGCACAATACACAACACACATAAATTTAAAACCAGCATTTCCCAGATCACTTTAGATTATTTTATCTAATGTAGAGCATTAATATTAAATTTGTGCTGTTCAGTATAGAACAAATGAGGAGAACTGATGTTTGACTTAGTTGTTCACATTACAGAATCGCAGAATAAGCTCAGTTGAAAGGGACTCTGAAGGTTCATCAAATCCAGCTCCTGGCCCTGCACAGGACCATCCCCAAGAGTCACATCATGTGCCTGAAAGTCCAAACGCTTCTTGAAATCATTCAGACTTGGTGCTGTGGTTCTTAGATGTTCTTCATGGGGTCCATGTCCACTTAAGAGAAGCTTTTCTGCTTTTTTGCTGTTGTGATTTAGCCCCTACTGGGAACTACACATCTCAGAGCCTCTCATTGCCTCTCTCCTTGGGGGAGAGAGTCAGAAGAGTAAAGAGGAGAAAATTTGTAGCTTAGAATACAGACAGTATAACAGGTAAAGCAAAACCTGCACCTGCAAGCAGAGCAAAACGGGATGTTTTTCACCGCATCTCTGCAATGTGTAGATGCTTTTTCTGTGCTTTGATTTGTTTTATCTGCCATTATTTTCTTCCAGCCTTCCATCAGACTATGTGCGGTGCATGCTGCTATTTATTCTTAAGTGAAAAATTTTTAAGCTCTGTGAACTCTTGTTATTTGAACTAGATGTAGCCAGACATTGCCACATGGAAACTTCCAACAAAATCAGTAATTTCACGATTATAAGCCGCACCCTTTTGACTAAAATTTTGGTCCCAACCCGGAAGTGCGGCTAATAATCCGAAGCGGCCAATATATGGACGAAAGTCAGAAATTTACCAACCCGGAAGTGTGAGCTGCAAGCCGAGCCGCGCGGGGAGGGCGGGAGCAGGCAGCACCAGCCAGCGGGAGCCATGCAGGGAGGGTGGGAGCAGGCGGCTGCAGGCGGCCCCAGCTGGCAGGAGCCGTGCAGGGAGGGCGGGAGCGGGTGGCCCCCGCCGGCAGGAGACGCACGAGGAGAGTGGGAGCGGGCTGCTGTGGGCAGCCCCGACCGGCAGGAGCTGCGCGGGGAGGGCAGGAGCAGGTGGCCGTGGGCAGTCCCGGCAAGAAGGAGCCACACGGGGTGGGCGGGAGCGGGCAGCCCCGACCAGCAGGAGACGCACGAGGAGAGCGGGAGCGGGCAGCTGTGGGCAGCCCCGGCCAGCAGGAGATGCGCGGGAAGGGCGGGAGCAGGCGGCCACAGGATCTCTGAGCTGTGAGCCGCAGCCACCCTGACCCAATGTGGAAGTGCAAGCCGCAAGCCGCAGCCACGCCACAGCAGCTGTGAGCTGCTGCCATGCTGCGGGAACTGCGGCCGCCCCAAGCTGCAGCAGCCCCAAGCCGCAAGCCACGGCATCCCTGAGCTGTGAACTGCGGCAGCCTTGAGCCTCAAGCTGCGACAGCCCCAAGCCACGGCCGCACCATGGGAACCACAGCCACCCTGAGCCGCAACTGCTCTGCGGCAGCCCCGCATTGCGGCAACCCCGAGCCGCAGCCACCCTGAGCCAACCCGGAAGTGTGAGTCGTGGCCGCAGCAGCCCTGAGCCAAGCCGCAAGGGGGAGGCAGCCCCGCTGCAGCACCGAGCCGAGTCCACACGGCCCCAAGCCGAGCCAGTAATCCCCGAGATCCCACGATTCTGTTACTAATTGGCAACTCGCTGCAAACAAAAGTGCGGCTAATAATCTGGTGCAGCTCATATATGGACAAAGAATGAAAAGTTGCCGACACCCAGAAGTGCGGCTTACAATCAGATGCGTCTTATAATTGTGAAATTACTGTATATTGGGGTTAATTTATAGTAGTGAAACATGCTCTATTTTGTCATATACAGTTAAAATGTGTATTGTAATTTGTCATTCCAATTAAATCAACTTCTGTATTATATCAGAGCTGGAATTTGTTTTTGTAGCTTGGTTATTGTATGTATGTGTTACTGTTGCAGTATTTCTCCTTCTGAGAAAAAAAAACAATTGTTAATTTTTTCACATAGAGCTGTAGTGAAGCACTTCTGTTCTTTCCAGGAAATTTTTTGGAAAAGAGTACAAAGGTCTAAAAAGTTGTAAGTAGCAGCATTTAGACTGTGACCTGTGGAAAGGACTCAACATGGAAAACAAAAATGGCAAAAACTAAAGCAAGTCTTCTCTTCCTGGATTTAAAAAAAATCCATTAAAACTTTAGATTTTAATTTAGGGAAGAACCATCGTGAATGATAAATAGCGTAAAGGGTATAAAATTACTTTTCCTAGAACACAGTGTTTTTTTCTGAATATACGAATATACTAATTGTATGTTACTACTCAAATCTTCCAGAAAAATACATTGAGATACTTTTTTCCCAACTGCTGTTAAATTTGGAAAACTGATAATGGCATTACCAAATGGTGTTGCATTGATATTCTTGAATTTTAAGACTTGTGTTCTTGTTTCTCTTCAGCCTCAAAAAAAAAAAAAAAAAAAAAAAAAAGTAAATACCTAAATAGTTTGGTGCACCAGAAGTGTTGGATGTGTTAACTGAGCAGACTTTGTGCAGCAATAAATACTGGATTCTTTATATTAACAACCCTATGAAAAATAATGCACTTGCACTGATAATCCACCATTTTTTACTGAATGTTTTTCATGGGTGCCTCACTTTATAATCTGCAGTGCTGAGACCTATGTCACTTCTGCTTCTTGAAAAGACAGCAAAGCAATCAAGATGCATTATCAGAGGTCATGGAATCATAGTCAGATTCCTTGGTGTAAAACTTTTAAAGGATTAGATGGTGTTCCCAGTACAGATGGATTTTTCCTTGCAGTGTACACTCATTGTCTCTGGCAGTGGTAGGAGGTACTACTTCCAATATCGTAGAATACTGGCACTGACAGCAAACAAGAAGTGATTATCCTGGGAGTCATCCCATGGCTGAATCCTTTGTGGTTAGGATCTGTAAGACTGTATTGTGGGAGTAATGGGGCATCTTTGTTCCTTCTTCATCCCCTGTAGCCTGTGGGTTAGGTCACTCTCCCTCCATAACTTCCAGGAGCAGCAGACTTCATGTGAGAGGCTACTCTGGCAGCAGGAAGCAAGACTGCTTCCATTGTTGAAGCAAAGGGGCTGCTCTGGGCTCAGCTTTGAATGCAGAGTTAGAAGGTGATGAGTAATGGAAAGCAGACACAGTGGCTCTGGGCCAGGCGGCATGGGGATTAAATTCTGGATGTGGTATTAATAGGATGGAATGAGACCCTTCCATATGGTTCAGTAGTGTGTGTGTGTGACTGCGTATCACCTCGATGAATTCACGTTACCTACATCCGGTTCTGGCATCAGAAATACCCAGCTGGTCTGACTAGACCACTGCAAGTGGATTTAAAAGTTCCTTGCAGTTCTTCAAAGGGTGTAGAACTTCATGCATACAATGTTCCTTACCATTCTGGAAGTCACACTTTTAATTGTGGATAGGGTATTGGTACTTCAGGCTGTAATTTGCAAAGAGCAGAGACCATTAATAGTTTTCATAAGAATTTGAAGGTAACATGCTAGCAACACTATCCATGCCTCACTGCACTATGCATGCATCAGTTGAAAAAAATTTTTAATATATTTTTCTGAAATATTTTGCTGTGTGAAACTTCTATAGGCAGTTCAAAAAAGCAGTTGTTCTGCTTTTGCAGCAAATATTTATTTTATTCCTCTATAATATTGGTCCTATAATATTCCTATTTAATGTAATACTTTTATAGTAGAGAAAGCAGGGAATGAGAAAATGGATCTTTTCTTCTCCAGGGGCTTCTCTACTGTATTTTTGGAACTGATGTATGCATAAGGCACTGAGGAAAGCACCCTGCATTGTTGCAGTTGCCTCAAAAAATATTATTTTATGCAATAAATGTATAAAATAGCATAATTAATTTTCTATTGTTCATAAAATAGATATCCATGAAATGTCTGACACTAAAAGAAATTATAATGCTGTTATATATATTCATAAGTAATTTGCATACCACATAGCAATGGTAAAACTGTGCTTTGACAAGAGAGTAAGTGGAACTTCATGGTAGGGTGATTTAGTTGTAAAAGCATTCAGAAATCATAAATCAAGCCTTAAAATTGAACTGGATGAAAATGTAGTGGTTTTGGTTTTGTTTAAGGTTGTCTGTATTCTTTTTATTGGTTTTGAACCTCCAGGCTTGAAACTTCTGAATCATAAGGACTGGAAGATTTAAAATGGACAATGAGATACTTTCTCAGCATTGTGAACAATTACATGATTTTTGTAGAATTGTAGAATATTAAGAGTTGGAAGGGACCTTAAAAATCATCTAGTCCCATCCCACCTGCCATGGGCAGGGACACCTCCCACTAGACCCGGTTGCTCAAGGCCTTATCCAGCCTGGCCTTGGACACCAGGGATGGGACATCTGCAGCTTCTCTGGGTAGCTTGTTCCAGTGTCTCACCACCCTCGCAGTAAGGAATTTCTTCCTAGTATCCAGCCTAAATCTCCTCTCCTCAGTCTGTGCCCATTACCTGCTGTCCTATCACTACAGTTCCTGAGAAGAAATCTCTCTCCAGCTTCCCTTTGGGCCCCTTTCAGATACTGGAAGGTTGCTGTGAGGTCTCCACACAACCTTCTCTTCTGCGGGCTCAGCAGCCCCAACCTTCTCAGCCTGTCTTCACAGGGGAGGTGATCCAGTCCTCTTCCCAGCTATGTGATCCCCTCTGGACTTACTCCAACAGTTCCACATCCTTATGTTGGGAGAACCATTAGTGTAATGGTCTCACCAGAGCATAGCAGGGGGACAGGCTACCCTCCCTCATCCTTCTGGCCATGCTGCTTTGGATGCAGGATGCAGTTGGCTTATTGGGATGCAAATGGACATCGACAGCTCATGTTGAGTTTTTCATCAACCGTACCTCAAGTCCTTGTCCACAGGGCTGTTTTTAATGATGCCCGTTAATACTTCATTGATATCAAATGCTTTGCTGATATTCATTATGAAACTAAGTGGAGGGATTGATGTATAAATACACTTTATGTTAGAGTTTAGACTTTAGAGTCAAGTGTAGGAAGAGCCTTGATGAGTTCTTTGCTGGCATTTGCTACATCACCAAGGGAGAAACTTCACTGAAGTGCCAAGGTGCACTACTTAATTGTGAAAAACAAGCCTATAGTAATAGAAGAAAGGCTGTAAAAAGGCAACTGCTGTAATCTTGCGGAATTCATAGTTGACTATCCATTTAATATCCTACTCCATTCCTGGTAATATGGGCTTTGACTTATTTTTGTGCTTTGATGAGGACTGGTGACCTTCAATGAGAAAGGGGGAGAGATCACCTCCCATGCAGAAGCAGCTTGAGAAATTCTTGAGTTTGGGGAAAAAAAAAGGAACTTTTGTTGTGTGGAGATAGTTTAGAAATATAAACTTAGATTGTCTTAATGTCAATTGTTTTTGTAGTGCCTTGTATGTTGAGATAGTTTTTAATAACAGGGTTCTCATATACTGCAACAAAACATACAAAAACTTATGATACCTGAGCTATGAATCTATGAACTGAGATTTTGCTCTGGGAATAAAAGTTCCCCCTTGTTGTTTTGTTTTTTTTGTGGTGGTGCGGGAGTGTAGTGTCGCAATTCAGTATTTTTTCTAATTCTAATTAGCATAGAAATGAACAGCTGTGTTCATAATGCCAGGCTTGGTGTAGTTTTAGTGGCCTTGTTAAAAACAACAAGGCTGCACCTCAGCATACTGATAACTGTGCTAGTGAGTCCTGGGCATGCACATTTCTGTAAGGAAAACCTCAGACTCTTCTGGAGTAGTAAGTTTGCTGCAGAATGGGCAGAAGTTTTTTTCAATTGTTTTTTTCCCCTTGAAAACAAAACAGGTGGTTGTAGTCTGCAAATTAGGAATACAGTTATTTTGACAATATTAGGAAGATTTCTATTGCATAGAAGAGAAATCGAGAGAAGTAATTTTTCAGAATAAGAAGAGTCTGAAAGTTGGGATACAAACTACTTACTCTCAAACCCATGATCTGGATACAGCCAAACACAAAATTCAGTCTGCATCTTTCAGATCAGATAAGCCTGCTATAAGCCTACTATCAACCAACTTGTTCTCTGTATGATTTATTTAAAAAAAACCAAAAGGTGCTTTCTGGAGAGTTGTGTATTTTTTCCCAAGTAAAAATATTGAGGTTCTTGTGGTACTGTTAGTCTGGGATAGAAATATGATTCTTTGGAGACCAGAGTCAAAGACAGACACAGAATTTCAAAGGTACACTATTTCTCAACCAGATTTGGGTGCAACTGTGTACAGCAAATACCCACAACTGAAGAAAAAGCAAGTCAGTTTTGAAAGGAAATGTATCATTATCTTTTCTCTATCCTGTATTTACTAAGAACTTCTTGATAAAGACTATTTTTTTTTCTGAGACTGTCAAAATAATTGTTTTTGAGTCCAAAAGATTTGTTTTTTTGGAGATTTAGAGAATTCTTGTGCAGATAACTTGGTATTCAAAGTACAGGTAATTCAGTGTAACTCATGTAAGCAACTGTGTGAACTGTATTGTTAGTTTAATTTGCTGTTTTTAAAACAGTAATAGATTAGCATTGGGAAAATAGCACAATAATTTACCAAGTGCTAAACTGGATTTAAAATCCTCCTTAATGATACAGCCTAAAGTATGCATCTCAGTTGTGTTAAAGATACTAAAGATAAAAATAAAGAGGAGGAGGAAGGGCGTATCTCTGGCGTCAGAGAGGCATGTGGTAAGCTGTTGTATAAAGGGAAGGTAATGGATCTGCTTGGATTCCAGCCAGTGGTGCCGGACACTGGCATTCTGCTGAGGCACATTCCAGGGCATTAAGAGCAATCCCTGAGTGTGCTGAGCCCTCTGCATAATTCATCTTCCCCGTGGTCCACTCTGCCAGGGGCCAGGCACTCGGTGGAGGTAATTTCATTACCAGTGCAACTTGTTGGTAGTCATTTCTCAGTTCAGGACAGTGTTTGTTTTCTGAACACTTGGATGTGGATGGAGAGCTCCATTTGAATCACCTGTGCAGGCACCATCTTTCATCTTGCTGTTACTTTGAATGGGGTGTTGGATCTTGTTTCTGCTCCCAGTTTCTGGTTGTAGGCGAGTCAAGATCTTAAGAAGATGACTCTTTTGATCAATGTCTTACAAGCTCTATTGGGCTTAGTTGCAAAATTAAGTGGTAGTGGGATTGCCTTTTATCCTTTTTGTCATGTTAATAACTTACTCTGATAGTAAAAGCTGTTTGCTACTTTAGAGTGGCATTAGAGGAAAAACTGTATGGTGCATTTTTCTAAACTCAAAGAGGAAGAGCAGAAGGAAAAAGGCATTATCCATCAGTGCAAGGCACCTGTATATTTCAACAAGTGATGAAACACAGCAATAAAACTCACACCAGGTGTCCCCAGTGGGAGTTTACATCCTCCAGCCTTTGACATCATTCCCATTTTCTCCACCAACCTAGTTTCCCACTTTTTCACATTTTCTTGGCCAGTTAAAAGCCAGATGAATTAACCATAAAACTTCGTGTTATGTCTCCTAAAGTACAAATGTTAAAGACACCCGGAAATGTTTGCAGGGTTGGCCTCCTTCTTCTTCCTATGCTGAGATCTCCTGATAACAAACATACACCAGTTTGTGAGGTTAATTCCTCCAAGGTTGTCTTTGGGTATGGGGATTATTTGGCCATTTGTTTTATGGAATGACCAGAGAGAGCCTGAAAGTGTAGACTATAGCTTTGTATGTTTGATTGTGTGCAGCCTCTTTACAAAAAAGGTATGTTATGAAAGCATCTAACAAAATATAAATATTTATAATGTTATGGCCTTTAATTTTGACTTCTCATGCTAACTGCTATGATTACTTTTCACTGTTATTGACAAGTTCTTTTGTAACAGGACCTTTCAGAGAAACATTTTGTCAAGCTGGGTGGAGATTATCTAAGGATATCAGTATGCTCAAGGTAACTGTGACCTAGACTTTGTTGAGGTACCATGCCTTGAAAATATAAAATGACTTGCATTTCCAGCATGAGTATTTATATTCACTTTATAAAAGCTTAGTGACCAAAATCTGTTTTAAAAATAACTTGTTTTTCTGATGTGTTGATAGCAATTAATCCTTATTTAAAGAGGTACTCTAATAAGTTAAGCTTGTTAAATTAAACTGATCTGCCTTTAACCTCTCCTGCCTTCTTAGAAAATCTTCCTACTTTGAGTGCTACGTAATATTGCTTGTAACTCTGAATGCAAAGAGCTAGAAATACTGGACAGTGGAAAGTCTAAAGGAAGGGATGGCACTTTCCTTCTCTAGCACTGGGGACATAGTACACTGATGTCTGTCCTCCTCCACTCCCACAGCCTTTCTTATAAAGAAGCCGAAGTCCAAAAAACTCATGGTTAATTCAATGATGTCATTTAACATTCTCTGTGGTTCTGGAACAAAGCTATTTATGTGTGAGACCTAAATAGTCATTCACAGCTGCTGCCAGCTTATACCCTGCTGGATCTTTATAGCTCCTCATCTTCACACTGGAAAGACTTCTTTTAGATATCATATTTGAAGAACACCGTGTTTCTTGGTTAGAGCCCTTGTGGAACCCTGTTCATGTTTCACACATTTAGGGGAACTGACATTAAGATCATCTGTGTTAAATATAGGGAGCCATAAGCACTGGAGAAGACAAAGAGTCTTTAAGAGCAACTAGATGTAATTGAGCAATAAATAGTATTGTGAAATGGTATCAAATAGGCCTTAGAGCAGATAGTCTGTTGTGCCAATAGGAGAGTCATGCTTCATTTTTGGCAAATTCCTCTGATTCTGAAAAGAGGCATTTTTTAAAACCATAGTTGCACTACTTTGTCTAAGCTGTGTAACTCTCCTTTTAAAGTAAATTTTACCAAGCTTTCCCAAACATTTAGTGCATTTGGTGTCTCAACAGAAGTTCATTTGAAACTGAACCAAAGGCAGTAACGTTTACATTTTTTAAAAAAGTAACACTGAGAAATAGCTTCTCATGTATTTCTCAACTCTGTTACCTGTTCATTCATAGTCTATCAAAATAAAGATAAGAAAATAAATATCCACATCTTGTGTTGATGCTCTTGTGTAGAGTAGCTTGGGAAACTGGCCTACTGGTGCTTCTGACACACTGTTGAACAACTCTCTCAGGCACATGGTGTGACTCCTGGGGATGGTGCTGTGCAGGGTCAGGAGCTGGAGATGTTGGATCTTGTGGGTCCCTTCCAATTCAGCTTTTTCTGTGATTCTGTCTTCCCAGGTAAGAATTTTCTAACTCTCTCTTCCAGTTCACTTTTATGCGATCTTCCTCTTGCTTCTCAAGAGCATTCTCAGCCACCTTATTCCCACTTTGAACTTCCAGTCTCTCTTGGTACATTTTGAACTAAACAAGCATCTGTTTGAGGAAGAATGGAGAACTGTATGCTATTTTAAAACTAAAAAATATCGATGAAAAATGATTTAGAGACAATGGAATAATTTTTTTTCTGCAGTAAGTAGTATAGCTTAAAGATCCAAAATATATGTTTCATGGTGTCCATGCACAACAAAAGCAATCAACTTTTAGAAAATTCTTGCACCTAATTTGTACACATACTGCTTGTACCAAACAGAATGTAGCATTATGTGGTTTACATCGTGAAATATACAGATCCCTAAACTTCAAACTTCTTTTATGTTGTAATGAATAATGAGCACATATGTTTTAACAGACAGGTGCAAAATGTTAAATATAAGCGATGAAAAGACACGGAACATATAGTTTGGAAAGGAATGTTATTTTTTTATTAAGAGTTACTTTCTGTTGACACTGAAAGTAATTGCATACATTCTATTTAGTTGCCTTCTGTAATTCATTAGGGCTTTTTAACTACTGAGTTAAAGATAGCTTGAACTTCCTTCAATAGAAGCTTAAATTACTGGCTTGAAGCCATTTTCTTTCAAGGAATTAGTATTTAGACATAATATTAGCTATGGGGGTAATTAACAGGTTTAGAAAAATTAATTAATAAAATTTCAAGGACCATAAATTGCACTGCTTAATATAAACTGTTAAAGGTTTCTATAAGGTTTTCTCTAATTAAAATGCTAAATTGATTTTACTTCATGAACAGTGTATGGAAAAAATTGCTGTAATTTCTTTGTAGGCTCCATTAGACTTGACTCTTCATTGAAATCAATCCTGGGTTAACTGAGCAGACACACTAGACACTCAAAAAATCTCATTTGGTATTGCTTATTGTAAAACCTCTAAAATTTCACTTCATTTTTATTAGATGTGCTTGGGGTTTTTTTAAGAAATAAATTCTTTATAATGTGTATTGGTGGAGAGAAGAGGAAGGAGAGAGAGATGGGCTTTTGGATGGGCGTTTGTGTCTAAACCAGTTCCTTAAGGGTGGAAAAAGCCTCTTTAACTGAGACACAACATATTTCATTATTTCGTCTTGGTTGGCACACTGTATTGATGTTCGAATTGAACTAAGTTGATAACACTAATATCTGAGAAAAACTAGAAGCACAACACATATTACAAGAATACACATTTTACCAAACTTATTTGGTATTCCTCTAAACTCATAATTGCTTTTAGGAGGTTCCTTTCAAGTCTTCCAAATCATTATTACAAATGGACATTGCTAACTGATGTGGGAGTGGCATCCCAAAGCTTCTGATCTCTGATGTTAAATATTTTGATGTGGAAAAAATAATAGCTTAGAAAAATCTGATTAAAGATTACTTGAAGAAAAACGGATTTAGTATGTGATTGCTAAATTGACATATGACATATAAAGTTAAGAGATGTCAGAGAGCAACACTATAGTGAAAGGACTAGGCAATACTTTATTTAAATAATGCTTTCAGATGCTATCATACATACAGACTGTAATCAAAATGACTATTTTATCTAAGCCCGGATAGAAACTATAAGAATCTGTATTTTATCAGTAAATTGCTCCAGTTATTGTTCAGTGCAGCTAGTTGCCTTCTTTCTATACTTTCTTCTAATCAAAGAGGAAACAAAAACTTTAACCCAGTAATGGCCCATATTGTGTGGTAGGAACTGTCACACACACTGGTGTTTCATCAGAGAAGTGAGTTTTGTGCTACCTGTCTGAATGAGGTGCTTTGGTTAGGAGGTATGAATATTGTTGGGTGTGGCAGGATCTTGAATATTTGTTTGGGACAACTCTTTCCCAGCCCTAAAGATGTATTGATCATTTGAAGTTGCTTCATTTGTAGAATATTTTTACTTTCTATATATAAATGTATTAAATGACAAGGGATTTTTAAAAAAATCTTTTAAATGTTGTCTTGCTTCTAAAAAAATGGGTGAGTTTTTACTATGCATGTTTTTACTTGAGGAATAAACTAAAACTTCTTACTTTTCTTGAATTCTGTGTCCATATGTGTCCATGCTTGATGCCTGTCTTAAAAAGCATAAGGCTTGATGATGACTAACATTTTATTAGCATTGTTATGTGATGTGATGGCATGTAGCAGTTGTGAGAGAAGATACTGTTCTCTGACATGCTAATCCTGTGTTATGCTGGGCCATTCACAGACCATTCACATAGTCTTCATTACTTATCATTAATCTTCTGTGTCAGATCTTCTGCCTGTGATCATTCTTTACTTTAAATCCACATTTAAATATACAGAATGTGGAATTTGTGAGTAATGTGATGCCCAGGAAGGATTAACACAACAGTCCTGGGGCTTCTTGATCTAGGTTTTTCATCTTAGTAATTGATTCACTTTTTAGACCAGACTGTCAAATTCTGTTTCCTAGTTTTTCACATGAATTCATTAATAATAGCAGACTTTCCTGACATGACCTCTAAAATTATGCATCAAAGTATAGTGGTTCTTATTTGGTTTGTGTGTATTTAAAAATCCCCAAACCTATGTTGTTTTTACAATCACTTGTTCTGCTTCACTCTCCTAACAACACTCAATGAATTTAACTGGAATCTGTGAAGTGCTTTGTGATAAATATCTGTGCTATTACTGTGTTAGAAGACAAGAAACTATTTCATTTGTAGTAATTAATTTATGAAAAGATTAGTTTTCCTTGTAGCCCATGCCTCTTTCAGTACCTTTCAATGACTGTGTAGATTGTTTTCTTAAGTTAGTAGCTTACATAATTTAAATGAAGATTAATACGTAGGTGCTTTTATTTTAATTATGAGTAAAATTACAGTGCTTTTAACAGTCTGTCAGAAAGCGGACCTAAATTGATGTGGCATATCATTCCAGAAAACAGAAGCATTGGTGCTGTTGTGTTGTGTTGTGTTGTGTTGTGTTGTGTTGTGTTGTGTTGTGTTGTGTTGTGTTGTGTTCTGTTGTGTTCTGTTCTGTTCTGTTCTGTTCTGTTCTGTTCTGTTCTGTTCTGTTCTGTTGTGTTCTGTTGTGTATGCTTGGGGATCAGCAAGATCTTTCTTAGGATGAGCATAGAAAATTAAAGGGGGTTGTACTTGTGTTCCGGAATTCAAGTGGGGGATGAGTTAATGTTTGTGTGGTGTGTCAGTTGGGTTTCTTCTACTGTATTTTTTTTAATGCAATGGCTTTTCATTCATTTTTCTCTTAGGAAGGAATTCTAGTAATTCAAATCCTTTCTTAGTGACAAGAAAAATCTGCATTTGTTAAATAACTGTAAAAGTTAGATGTGGGCATTTCAGGGGACTTAAACCAAATTGCTTGTTACTAAAGGCATATTTAATTTTACTATTAATTGTCAGGTATTTATAAATTTTGCAGATATAATATTATACATAAATAATTTTTAAAAATACATATTTTCTGTTGTGTAAATGTAGAAACTGATATTGGTAAGGTACCCCATTGATTAGTAAGTTTAAACAAAGCTGTGGAACAGAATGAAAAGCAAACGGTATGGATAGTAAAATAATAGCAGACTTAAGGTCAGTAATTCTTTCATGGATTAGATATATGATATTTTGCTGGCATTAAGTTCAAAAAGCTGTTCCTTTTCTATTTGTAATTTGACTTCAGTCACGCACAGACTTGCTGACAACTATTTACTAGCAGTCTGCCTTTGCAAGAGACTGGTACCTTGCTATGTAGCAATAAAGATATTGACATACCTGCTACGAGAACTGTTTTTGAGATGTATTAGTATATCAGCAATGGAAAAGGTGAAAGATTTACAGTTTGAGCAGAAGTGTGCAAATACACTTAATTTCTTGTAGTTACTTGGCTGCCTGATGATTCATTAGAATTGTAATTTTTTCTTGTTTATCTTTATTATATATCAGTATACAAATTACTTTTTTCAGGTTATCGGTATTAGAAAATGGTCCTTCTTAACAGTCCCCTGTGTTTAGAGCCTGTTGTGTGTAAAACTTTCTTGTCAGTGACTTGAGAAGCATTCTACAGTTTTGTCGTTCGTGGAAGTCCTCTTCCACATAGCAAATGATAGAACAAGGGGAAGTAGCCTCAAGTCGCACCAAGAGAAGTTCAGGTTTTATATTAGGAAAACTTTATTCACTGAAAGATTGGTTAAGCACTGGAGAGGCTGTCCAGGGAAGTAGTGAAGTCACTGCCCCTGGAAGTGTTCAAAAAACAAGTAGAAGTAGCACTTCATTATATGGTTGGTATAGTGGGCATGGTGGTAGATGGTCAAAGGTTGGACTTGATGGTCTTGGAGGTTTTTACCAACCAATGATTCTGTGATTCTGTTCTGTGATCATTTGTAATTTCTTTTTCCATGTGCTTTCTTTACCATTTACAGTAATTTCACGATTATAAGCCGCACTGACTATAAACTGCGCTTCCGGGTGCCAGCAACTTTTTGTTCTTTGTCCGTATATAAGCTGCACCTGATTATAAGCCGCACATTACAATACAGAGTGTGATAAAAGGTATCTATTCTATCACCATCTGTTGAGGGTGGGGGCAGTGATCCTTATCTCAACGGCAGATATTCTGCTAATGGGCCATCCATTGAAACCAGGCAGGGCATTGTTCTTTATCTTTTCACAACCCATCCTTCCTCCAGAGAGTCATTTTCTGCTAATGGCCCATTGAGTCCCACTGTGTGACTGATAAAATTACTGCATCCCATTGGAAGTTGCTCCAGCCAGGGGGAAGAGCCCAACATTTCTTAAAAACAGAGGTTTTGGGACACTAAGGGAGCCCCTTTCTCCACTGGACTTGAGGAAAACCGGATTTCTCCACATCACCACTGGACCTCCGGAGGGAAACTGCACCTTCTACAGGAGCACTGCTCCAGCTGAATCACATCTGTCACCTCAGGAGGATGCAGCCACCATTTAATGGGACTGCTACCAACACCCTGCCTGACGGGGTGTCAGGTTGTACTCTGACTTTGTCAGGGTTTGGAGTTTGTTTCTTTGTAGTACTGTATTTCTATTTTAATTTCCCTAGTAAAGAACTGTTATTCCTAATTCCCATATCTTTGCCTGAAAGCCCCTTGATTTCAAAATTATAATAATTTGAAGGGAGGGGGTTTACGTTCTCCATTTCAAAGAGAAGTTCCTGCCTTTTTTAGCAAACACCTGTCCTCCAAACTAAAACAGCAACTTTTCGATTTTTGTCCATATATAAACCGCCCCTGATTATAAGCCGCACTTTGGGTTCAGACCAAAATTTTAGTCAAAATGGTGCAACTTTTAATCGTGAAATTACTGTACATGGAATTTTATCCTTCAGTCATTTATACCTCTTGATCAGATTTTTTTTTTGGTCATGCCAAATAATTTTGTATAGTTACTGAGCCTCTTACTTTTTTTTTTTTAAACTGACTTTCTAGATCTTAGATGTGCTGAATCACACTGGCTCTAGGAATTCCACTGGCAAAATCTCTCATAAAAAATGCTTTATTTTCACTCTTGTTTGCAATTGTTTTAGCTCGTTATTTAGTTCTGTTGGATTTTCCCTTTTGTCTTGTGTTAATACAGTTTCTTTGGGAGGTTTCTCACCTTTCGTTAGGTAGCTTGTCTAAACTTCTTAAAAATTCATATGTGTCCTGAAATTACATGCAGCTGCTTATTGGTTCTTCAGCTGCTACTAGTAGTAATTACTTCCCACTACAAAAGCTGCTGGTTTTTCCCATGAGTTTATCCTTATGCTTAGTCTTGCTGGCTTTGCTACGGTTTAAATTGTTTTCTTTGGTCCAGGCCTGGCTTATCTGTTCCAAACTTCCCAGGTTGCTCCCAGAAAGCTTATTTTTCTATTTAAATGGTATACTATTAGGGTATCTCTGCAGGCTTGTAGAGCGCTTTTAAGGAATAAATTTCACACCACAATTCTTAGATCAACTGTTAAATATTTTACTTGGGAAATGATGCATGAATACTGTCTGATCTTGATGACTTGTTAGTGGTTTTATTAGATTAACTTATGCTGATTGCATAAATGTTAGAAAGTTAACTAGAAGTTGCGGCAAATTCCATCTGCTCTTCTATAGTGAGATCAGGGAGAAAAAAAAATGCCATTAGCTTTTTTGGCGCTTTTGTTTGAGGGCTCCTTTCTTGTTTTGATTACGTATTTGCCTTACTTATTCTTTCTTATCTTAGCGTTTATTCTTGGAACAATTGGTTTTAATTGTGAATTGAGAAAGTTATTAGAAAGTTGGTTATAATACTTATTCTGCTTTCCTTTTTTGCAGTTTCTAGTTAACCAGCTAAAGTTTATGAGAAATCCTCCCCCATCCTGTTTTTATTGTTAAGGAGCAACATCCGTTTTCTACCTAAAATAACATTCTGCAATGTTATTTTTAATCAAGCTGGTTTTTCCAGGGCTTTTTTTTGTTATTCTTGCTTACTTGTTTTTAATAAGTGGTGTGTGTTTAACCATTTTGGTAGTTTTAATGGATGATCCCTCTCACATGCAAGCATTTACGCTTTGATGCACTTCTTTTAAATAGCCTCTTCATTCTTATGTCGCTTACTTTAGTGAAATTTAATTTTATAACAAACTTTATTCCAAACAGGTTTAATATGAGTGTATTACAGTCATGATTAGTAACTCTTTGATTCAGGATGTAACTGGCATTCTGAACTATGTGCTCCTGCATCAGAAGCAGTTTCTAATTTTTATGACAGCTTACAGAAGGAGAACAGTAATTTCACGATTATAACCCGTACTGATTATAAGCCCCATCTTCGGGTGCCAGCAACTTTCCGTTCTTTGTCCATACATAAGCCGCACCTGATTATAAGCCGCACATTACAATACAGAGTGTGATAAAAGGTATCTATTCTATCACCATCTGTTGAGGGTGGGGACAGTGATCCTTATCTCAACGGCAGATATTCTGCTAATGGGCCATCCATTGAAACCAGGCAGGGCATTGTTCTTTATCTTTTCACAACCCATCCTTCCTCCAGAGAGTCATTTTCTGCTAATGGCCCATTGAGTCCCACTGTGTGGGTGATAAAATTACTGCATCCCATTGGAAGTTGCTCCAGCCAGGGGGAAGAGCCCAGCATTTCTTACCAAGATAAAAACAGAGGTTTTGGGACACTAAGGGAGCCCCTTTCTCCACTGGACTCTAGAGGAAAACCGGATTTCTCCACATCACCACTGGACCTCCGGAGGGAAACTGCACCTTCTGCAGGAGCACTGCTCCAACTGAATCACATCTGTCACTGCAGGAGGATGCAGCCACCATTTAATGGGACTGCTACCAACACCCTGCCTGACGGGGTGTCAGGTTGTACTCTGACTTTGTCAGGGTTTGCAGTTTGTTTCTTTGTAGTACTGTATTTCTATTTTAATTTCCCTAGTAAAGAACTGTTATTCCTAATTCCCATATCTTTGCCTGAAAGCCCCTTGATTTCAAAATTATAATAATTTGAAGGGAGGGGGTTTACATTCTCCATTTCAAAGAGAAGTTCCTGCCTTTTTTAGCAAACACCTGTCCTCCAAACTAAAACATCAGCTTTTCATTCTTTGTCCATATATAAGCCACACCTGATTACAAGCCACACTTTCTGCTCGGACCAAAATTTTAGTCAAAATGGTGCAGCTTATAATCGTGAAATTACTGTAATTTGACTGTCTAAAATGCTGCAGTTCTCACAGTTGTGTTCTATTTACCTATCTAACAGTGAGAGATTACATTTTCTGAGTAGTTACTTTTCTGCTTTCATTGTTTCTGCAGTTTTCATTAGTGAGTACTGTTATATAAACTCTTGTTCGCATGGTTTACAGTACTGCTCTTAATTCTATGCTTGGAGAATGCTGTGGGTACATACCTGTTGGTTTTTCTGTGGATAAGGGGAGAACAGTGGGAGGTATTTACTTCAAATGTTTGTGAAGCCTTCAACACTGTCTCTCACAATATTCTTGCCTCCATGCTAAGGTACCACAGTCTGGATGGTGGACAAGATGAGTGAAAGAAAGGATCAGCCTCAGAGGAGAGGGTAAAGGTCAGTGAGGTCAGTGGAAGTGGAGTGCAGGGGTCTGTCCTGGGACCAGTCCTTTTAATATCTTTACCAACCAGCCAGACAAGGTGACAGGGTTCACTTGGCATGTTTGCAGGCAATGCCAAACTGCAGAAAAGCAATTGATAGAAACAGATCTGCTGTTTGGCGAGAACTAGATAGACTGGAGGAATGGGACAACAGGAACCTCAGGAAATTCTAAAAATCCAAAGCTCTACAGCTAGAAAGAAAGAATTCCTTGAGCAATACTGTCTTAAGGAGAGTTCTGTGGAAAAGAATCTAAGGGTTTTGCTGTATAGCATCCTGAACATTAGTTAGCAGTGTGTCCTGACTGCAATGAGAGCAAAGTATCCTGGATTGTATCAGTAGTATACTGAGGGAAGGAAAAGGATTGTCCCTCTTCACTTGCCGTTTTTCAGACATACATAGTCCAAGATACTTCCAGTCTTAGACTCCCAGGTACAAGAAAAGTACTGACAAACTGGACTGAGTTCAGTAGAAAGCCACCAAGGTGGTTGGGGACTGAAACACTTGACGAGTGAAGAAAGATTGAGGTGTCTGCACTTGTTAAACAGTTAAGCAGTTAAACTTGTTAAGCAGTTTCAAGAGGACCTAATAGCATCCTTCCAGTGCCCAGGAGGATGTCATCAAGAAGACAGAACCAGATGGTTTGCGGTGGTGAATGGTGGAGATGACAAGATGCAATGGGTATGAATTGAAATAAGGAGGACCTAGATGGACTTAAAAAGAAGTTTGGTGGAAGTACACAGTAGGATTTTGTGGCTCTTGAATTAATGTTGAATTTTTGGCCTAGTTAACTTTGAATTAATTGACATGGTAATTCTAACATTCTTTTACCACTGTATTTCCTAAATTAAAGGAATGGGTACTGGGAAAAGTTAGGAAGGTATTGGGCTGTTGTTGTTTAAATTAGATGGTATTTGCATTCCACAGAACTTGAGTAAGAATCTTGTTCATGATGTACAGTCTCATAGTGTTGTTGGACTGTACCTGGCTCTGTGGTTTTTGGGTTTGGTTTTTGCAACTTATCTGTCTTGCTGCAAAGGACAGTAATTTCATGACCATAAGACGCACCGGACTATAAGGCGCACTTCCGGGTTTGAGGGAAAATTTTAGTCAAAAGGGTGCGCCTTCTAGTCGTGAAACCACTGTAATAACTTTTGGTATTGTGAAATCCACAGCTAGTCATTATTTCAGTGTTAATGGTCCTGCTATTCAGAAAACCAATTTATAAAGAGCGTCATGAATACAGATGTGAAAACAATCTTAACAGAAAATATGTATAGGTAAAAACAATTCCTTTCAGGCACTTCCAGACTTGCAAAAATATAAGCATAAATGGAGGGATGGAAAATATCATTAAATCTCAGTAAGTATCTTGGAGACGTCAAATAGACATAAGCCCTACCTTTATGTGTTGTGGAAAATCACATACTATTTAGTCTTTCATTTAATATAGAAACTTTATTCAGACTATTAGTGAAACTTTGCTGTTGTCTGAAATGTCTTAACTTGTCCTCTGTTATCCTCAAAACATATTTTTGCAGTTGGAGTTCAGTTCTGTATGATTGAGCCTTCTGAGGAAGCTCTCCTAACTTCTGATGATAGTTGTACAAGATTGTAGCCCTCTTTCACTGAATTTGAATTTAAAAGATGGGTTTCACTGTTGTTCTTGCTTGCCTTACGGAAAGTGTATCACCTGATAGTCTCTGTAAGACTTTTTTTTAATCAATAATTTAAAGAAAATTACTCATGTAGCTCAGTGTTTTGTAGTTTGTGCTCTTCTAACTGAACTTCCTCGTATTTCTCATTTCACTGTTGAGAAGTGATTCTTTTCTCAGAAGAACGTAAGAAGAGCCGTCCAGGTTCAGCCAAGGAAGAATTTATGAATGGGGCAAGGGTATAAGGCACATTTTGTAGTATGCCAGCCATTTGAGGTTGGACAGCCTAAGGAGGAACTGTCTTACTCTGTGGATTTACTTTTTACTGTGGATTTACTAGCTTTCAGGATTCTGGCTTTTTTCCTCTTTTCAGTGAACATTTCCAGATTTCACTTAAATGCAAAAAGTTTTAATGCCAGCAGTATAGAACAGCAGCATCTGACAGCTGATTATGCCATGATCCATCTCCTTTTGGTTTTGAGCATTTGGTGTCTAAGACAGCTCTCTTTTATGTTTCAGGTAGCTAGAAGTGGGCTGTAATATTTTATTCAAAGTCTGTTATTGCAATTGAATACAGTGCAAAGTATCTCAAGTGTATAATTAACAGGTATAAAGTTAAATTAAAAACTTATTTTTAACAAGAAGGTTCTCTTTTATAATGAATCATATTTGTAATAAATAATGGAATTGTCAATACAGGAATCTTCCAGAAATCTAGCACATCTGATTTCAGAAATATGCAGCAGCAGATTTTTATGCAGCATTCCTTTCTGTTTGTGAATATACTTGTTCTATCCAGGTTGGATGAACATAATGATGTGCATTTCTTCATCCTGTCTTCAGTAGTTCTCTTAGAGCAAGAAATAACACAAATTACCTTCACAAGATTAGGGTAACGTGTTCCTCAAATACCGTAGAGAAAATTACAGATTTCTCGAGGTGGGTCTACATTGTGATCCCAGAATTGTAAACTAATCAAAGGTGCGGAAGTGGTGCTTTAACTGGCATGCTGGTGGCCCAGAAACAGCTTGTAGCTTGTAAGCTAAAGTAGCTTGTTTATCACCACAGCAAGACTGTTTGGTCCCACTGAAAACTTTCAGCAGAAGATAAACTTGGGGAAAGTCTGAATTGTCTTTAATTGCATTAATCAAATGAAGAAACAGCTGCATTGGAGTTAGAGAGTACTGTATGCTGTGCTGTCCATCTGTAAACTCCAGGCAGCAATTGCTAGTTCTGGATCCTGCCATAAATACCAAAAGTACAATCGCCAGCATGTTACCTTATTAAAAACAAGCAATAGGTTTAAGTTAGGCTTTACCTAACCAGGAATCTTGTAGGTTCTATGAGTGTAAGTATTGTATTTAATTTCTGTTGTAATTTCAACAGAAATGCTCAAATAATTGTTACATTTGGTAGAGATTTCAAAGCCAGGAAGGATTGCAGTTACCTGCAGAACAGCACATTTTGCACAGTCCTTTGTTAAAGTCAGCTGAACCAAACCCGAACAGTAAGCTTTCTCAGCTAAGCTAAAGCCTTGTTAATACATCTACATCTATAAGGGAAGCAGAATATGTCATTCCTGTGTTGTCAGGTGAACAAGGATATTTTATAAATTCTAATCTTATTTAGAAACCGTATGTGGTCCAGGATTTACTGCCTTACTGCCTCTGAGGGATCCTTAGGAAAAGGAGCAGCAGTGAGCATGCTGCAGTGAGTGTAGTGATTTAGTCTGTCAAACTGTGCTGCACTTTTGGTAATACGTTCTTAAGAGTGTCTTAGAATTTGAACTTTCTTTGTTGGATATAATGTTCTTATGTAGGTAATGTCTACCAGTTCTTATTTCAGTAATAGATTTATGTTGTTATATAAGTGGTCTTTCAATGTAAGTTTCTGTCACCAATTTTCTCTATTAAGAAATTAATGTTCTTTAATGCTGAAAGTGATATTTTGCCACTAGGATTTCCCCTTATTCCCATTTTGTAACCATCTATGCTTAAAACCCCCAAAATCATAGGGGCTAGAGTCACCAGTATGCTAGAAAACTACAATACAATGAAAAAATGTCCCTGCCTTTAAACAGTTTTTCTGCTTAAAAAACTTATTTATCATTGTTTATAGACTCATGTATAAATTTACCTGCCCTTACTTCATATTCAGCATTAGTACTTCTGCAGAATACTTTCATTTTTAGTCCATGCATAATTTCTTTCATTTTATAAAGCCTCTCTTCTGTGTTCAGAGAGATGTTTTTTACACTGCTTGTTTCCCCTTTGAATGGCATTCCTTGGTCTGGCATTGCTGATTATCAGTCACTTTCCAAGGCATAACTTGTGAAGGGAAGGAAATATGCTTAAACTTACCTCTCTAGGACTGTACCTGATTCTGTACAATTTCTTCTTCCCTTTAATTTCACTGGACATTTTTTCCTTTTCTTTTGTCAGTGGTATTTAAAGGCAGGCCATTGCTTGCACTGTTTTGTTGAATATTAAAGTTATGCAGCTGCTGCTAAGCTACAGCTTGTTGGTGAATAAAACCTGAAACTCTTCAAAACCAGATACGTCTTGGAATGATTGTTTGTTGCAACCAGGAGATCTTTTTCATCAGCTCATGAAGTCTGCTTGGCTGGGCTGCAGTACTTCTAGTCAGTTTGAGAATGTGTGCCTTTATGGATCCTGATTAGTTGGTAGTGTACTACTTCCATAGTATATCACTCTTTATTCTTAAGCAAAAGAATTGCATTTTCTACCTTGGGTACATTGTTTAGCAATTTGTATTATTTGTGACCATTGCTGTATCTTCTCTTTGTTCTTTCATATCACTTAGCATTTCCTTTCCTTTGCTAATTTTTATGTATTTCTGTCTGGTTTTATGCATTATGTCCCTCCATCCCCCTTCATTAATTTACATTCAGCTTATGTACGTTGAGTTTCAGCTGTTGAAAACTTTTTTTGTGTGTTCAATGTGCAGTTGGCTCTGCCTTGTAGGAGCATTAAAAAATTTGTGTCTCAAATTCCCTTGTCCTTATTACTGTCTACTGTGGAGCACAATTTTTGCCAAAACTGAGTTGAACTACCTGGCTGAACTTTAACTTTGCAGGTAAGTGTTATGGCCTGGGAAATGTCAGACATTTACATGTCACATTTTTTAACAATGACTGTCACCTACCTAATTCTCTTTTTCTGATATCCTTCTTGTGCCATACAATATTTTGTTGTAGTTGTGGTTTCTATTTGTCATACTGAACTTCTGTTTAAAATTTTTATGGAAAAAATGTGTATTTGTGTTCACACATTTCTCTACTAGTTTTCTATCTGTATAGACTCTTTCTGTTCACTTATTCCTATTACTTGCATTTCTAAAGATGTCTAATTAATTAATTCCTCCTTTGATTTCCCTCTGAAACTGTCCTAATATTTCTGAAGATCTGTTTTCATATTTTGGTTCTGAATTACTTCTATTTTTTCCAGTTGTCTTCCCTTTCTAATATTGTCTGATTTGCTGCCTTTCTGTATAGCTTTTGGAACTGAAACTGCTGTTGTTAATTCTGTGCTTCAGCAGTTCTCTCTCAACAATGACAATGGTTTAATCAAATTAGAGCAGATAAGTTTAATGGGAGGTGCACTCCCATTGTTAGAAATCAAAGAAGGTGAACATTTTCGTATCTTCATTTAAGATTTTATCCTTAACTACATTTAGTCTGGTTTTCTACCTGTTTCTCAGACCTTCATCAGTTGAGAACAAACGACTGAGTAATGTCTTTCTTGTGTATTTACTCTTTCCAGTGTATGTATCTTTGGAGAAAATTACGTGTAAATGTGGTTTATGATGTAAGGTTACAGCAGTTTTGTAGCAGTTGAAGTCACAAGAGTGTTCTTGTGGCCCAACCCTCTTGGCAACTTTAAAGGGTTGTCTGGGCGATTCAGGGCGGAAACAACAAAATTCTCTAGAGATTCAATAAGAAACTTTTAGTGAGCTTAGAACATTAAGGTAGAATAAAGTACTTGGCAAATTTTAAAATGTAGCTGGTTTGATTGCTGTAATTATCTGTAGAAGTTTAACAATATAACCTCCAGTGGTGGGTTTGCACCTCTTCTGCACCTGGGCTAGTACTTTGGGCATTGTCAGCAAAGCATCCGCTGCTTTTGGAAATGATCTGAGCCATTAACTTGCCAGTCTCTCACAGTTGCCTTGTCCTGCAGTGAAGTGGAGAAGACAGGACACATAAATTTTGTAAGCAAATCCCCAGGTTAGTGGTTTCTGTGACTTTGTGTGTTTGATGGTGCTTGTAGATATGTTGCTGCTCTAAATTTGAAATATTCTGTAATGCAGATTGTCTGAGAGTAAGAAATTGCTGGTTTCCTTGAAAAAAATTATGCAATTCACCTATGTATACCAAAGCAATATATATAGAACCCACTTAAAAGTCTAATGACCTTTTGCCAAATGTTATAAAGACTTAGTATCAACATGACCTCTGAAGTTCCTGAACTTTATTCTAGAGTTTTTATTTCTAATAAAATTTTACTGCTCTGTTTCAAGGATAATTAGAAAGCAGGTATATATTTTTAAAGATAGTGTTTTTTATTTTCAATAAAATTGAGAAAAAACATACACAAAAAACATTTAATACTATGTACTTAATAAATTGTTTATCCCAGTGCCATTATTTTCCAGTTAATAGGATGCTATGTGCAGATGTTAATATGCAGCTCTTCGTGTGTTTGTGTGTTTACACAGACACAGAGTATCTGACTGTATTTAAGTCCTCAAAAATAACTGTGATATTTATCACAAAAAGAATCTCTTGTGCCCTGTATGTGAGAGGGCAAGAGGCATGCTTCAGGTAAGGTAGTTCATGGCTTAAGGCAGCTGCTTGCTGTGGTTTCAGCTGTGTGTGGGCATATGTGGCAGGGGGCTCGTGTGCTCCCAGCCCTGGGCAGATAGTGTGCATTAGCCTTTAGATTTATAGGAATTTTAGTACTTCAGCCAGTTGCAGTGATAGTCTTTTCCAGTGCTGTCTGTCTTAAATTATTTTTACAAGGCATGAGAGAGCAAACTATGTACTGCCATCTTAAACTTAGTTGTTTTTTGCTGGCTTGTTGTATGGCTTAACAAAGCCATCTTCATTGCTATTCTTACAGATATCATCAGTTCACCACTTTACTGTTGTTGTTTATGCTCCCTCCCTGATCTGAAACTTGCATCTTCTTGTTGTTTAATCTTGTTAGACTGTAAATTATACATGTCAAAACAAAGAAACTTTAATATTTTTCTAGGTGAGAACAGCACTAAAATAAATTGCACTCTGATCTTTTTAGATGGAAGAAATAGATTCAGTTCTAGATGTGTTTTACAAGATAGAATCATTATTGTAGATCTTCTTGGAACCTTATCTGCTGCCTTGTTTGATTTTTCTTAACAAGTTCCAAAATTAGCTTAAGTATTTATGGTGTCATGAGCTTGTGTGAGAAGGCAACATGTTACCCATAGTCTAGGATTTTTCTTCCCAATGACAGAAGTATTAAATCTATAATATTTAGCAAAATACCTATAATAAGCCCTGAATCAAAATGTCAACTCCTGGCCAATAAATTTTCAATGTGCAACATGAAGAAGTTAACAGTTCTAAAACTTCAAATCATATAGGGATAGGATTTTACAGAATGAGAATCATATATGTGGACACAAGCTGAAAGAAGAGCATTATGCTGTGTATGTGGGGTGGAAGTCTCTGAGTTGCCTTTTGTGGCAGCAGATGACATTGCCAGTTTTCTGCTGAAGTGATGAAGCTAGTTAGTGCAAGTTGTGGACAATGGTTGGAGCCAGGTGTTGATGTTCTGGTGACTTTCTGTCCCACATCTTAGAGAAGGAAGGTCAAGATAGAGCATAATCAGGAAGTCTTTGGGATAGTGATGGACATTTGGGGCTCTTCAGTTACTGAAAAGCAGTTGAAAAAAGATGACACTGATACATCCCGGCTAAATGCCCGAGACAAATTGCTTCTCATTCTGGGACAGAAGGTCCAATATAAACTATATAAACTAAGAGCAAGGAAGTAGTTCAAAGTTTGAAATTATGGCATCGAAGTTTCCTTGCCTGGTATTTTTACAATGGAGGAAAAAGTTAATCAAATGAGAATATAGCTGTAAAGGAAGAGATGAGAGTAGGACACAAATGGCAAAAAGCAATAAATAGGTGAGATTTACTTTATGGGAAGAGTTTCTCTTCTGTACTAAGTTTGATGAAAACATGACCACCTCTATTATTTATTTCACCATCGTGAAGAGCTGCTTCCCTCCCTGCAGCCAAGCTGTGTGAGCATTCTCCATCCAGCTTCATACAAAATTGACTAATCATAGAAGCATTTCCCCAGTTATTAACTGGCAAACAAGTGCTAATAATAGTGGCAAAGCTTGTGCAGTCCTGGGTGTAGCAGCAGTCATGTTTTTTTACAGTATAGCTGTGTACCTTCAAAGGAATGTGCTACTTGCAGGCTAAATCTTCTTCAGTGAGGATGTTGTAGAAGCATGACTAAAGGTATATATATGTTAAAATAAATTTGAATGTAGAATAGTGATAAAATTTAAAAATACATAGGAGGTTTGGTTTGATTTAGTTTCAAATTCAAGCATAAACTTTGAAAAATTAAATAACACAGTGATTTAAGAGCACAGGACCTCAGTTATTAAGCACAGCAACTAGAAACAGAAACTTCACAGGAAGGCTGAGAGAGCCTTTTAGAGGCTTGTAAGAGTAATGGGAACAAACATTTTTAGCAGGGCCTGTAGCAACAGGACAAGGGCTTATGGTTTTAAACTGGACAACTATTTTATATATAAGAAGTTATTTACAATGGTAGTGGTGAAACACTGGAACAGGTTGCCCAGAGAGGTCTGAAGATGGCTCATCTCTGGAAACATTCAATCAAGGTCTGGTTGGGTGGGGCTCTAAGCAACCTTATGTAGTTAAAGATGTCCCTGCTCACAGCAGGGGAGTTGGACTAGGAGGTACCTTTAAAAGACCCCTTTCAACTCAGACTATTCTGTGACTCCAAACATAAGGGAAAAATAAGCACCTCAAAAATGGGAAGATTTTAGCAGGAGCTTGAGTACAGTAATTTCACGATTATAAGCCACATCATTTTGACTAAAATTTAGCTCCCACCCTGGATATGCAGCTTACACTCAGGGGCGGCTAATATGTGAAAAATTTTCTGAAATTTCCAGCCCCGGAAGTGCAGCCAAGGTGCCGAGCCAAGCACCTGCCAGTAAAACCTGGCATTTCGCGATTGTTACAAATTGGTCACTCTGTTGCACGGCGGGTGGGGCCGGCTCAGTGCCGGCAGCGCAGGGTGGGGAGGGAGGCGGGGGCTCCCTTCTTTGGGCCGCGCAGCCCAGGGGAGAGGCGGGGGGCTCCGTGCTGACGTCTCCACGGCTCGGGGGGAGGCAGGGGCTCCCTCCTTCAGGCAGCGCAGCCCAGGGGAGAGGCAGAGGGCTCCGTGCCGGCAGTGTGGTGGGGGGAGGGAGGCGGGGGCTCCGTGCTGCCCTTCCTGCAGCTCGAGGGGGAGGCGGGGTGGCTCCCGCCCCCGCCTGCTGCCGCAGGAGCAGGCAGGCTCCGCCCCCGCCTGCCACCACTGGAGCGGGAGGGGCTCCTTCCCCTCCTGCCACCACCGCCGCCGGTGCCAGCGGGCTCCGTCCCTGCCTGCCACTGTGGGGCAGCGCCGGGCCAGGGCGAGCGAGCCCGGCGGCAGCAGCGGCCGACCCTGAGCAGCCCTGCCAAGCGGCCTCGCTGAGTGACCGCGCCGAGCTGGGCCACCTGGCCCCGTCGGCAGCCCCGAGCAGGCCGAGCCCGCATGGCCCGAGCTGAGCCAGTAAACCCCGCGATCCCGCGATTCTGTTACTATTTGGCAACTTTGTTGCATGCAGGTCCTCGCTGCAAAGGACAGAGTGGCTTATAATCAGGTACGGCTTGTGTATGGACAAAGAACGAAATGTTGCCAACACCTGGAGATGCGGCTTATAGTCCGTGCAACTTGTAATTGTGAAATTACTGTACAAAAAAGGTGAAAGGGGATAGTGAGACATGCTAGAAGTCAAGCAAATTAAGCATTATGAAAAGTATTTAAAGACTCTCTTATCTGAAGGTAATGAAAAGGATGGTCTTCAATATTTATAAAGCTGAATTTAAACAGTTGACTAAAATGGAAGTGAAAGTTTTTGTCTCCATTTTAGATTAGGAAAGTACAATATGACAGAATGGAAAAGGCAGAAGGTTTCTATATGTGTTAACACCTTCAAGGTGGAAGCAAAGTTCAGATATTGATATGGTCCTACCAGAATTGTGTGTATCTGAATGCCCCTGCTATGTGACTGTACGCTACTGGTGCTGGAACTGAAGTGGGAAAGGTGGTGGAGGTATTTGTAATCCTGTTGGATTTACCTCACCAGGTTATTATTTCCAGAAGATACTTAACTGAAGCAAAAACTTAGTAATAATATAGATGCAAGTGAGATGCATGACAAAAAACAAGGAATTACCAAGTTTAGATAACTTTAATGCAGTATTTTTACGGTGGTTTTCTTGAGCGTATGGAAGCAAATAGACTGCTTCTTGGAAAGCCTTGCCTTTTTTTGAGATTTTTTTCCAGTTGGTGCCTACATAGGAAATATGAGAAGGGAGGGTAAAACTATATCCTCTAACTTGTCTGGGAACAGTGCTGCCAACGTTTTCTATTTGCATTAACAGATCACCTCCTAAGCTGTCTTAAAGCAGCCTTATCTCTGAAATATAGTGCAGGGTGGATTAAATACTGGAGGACTGGGAAGATAAATGTACCAGTAGTCAAAGGGGAGAAAGGAGTCAAGGAGGGAGCGTTCAGCTATCCTAGTACTGATGTCCTAAAAAAAAAAGTTTGTTAAACTGTTTTTATTTATGTGTGAGATAATGAAGAGATGAACAATTGCTAGCATGGGCTTCTCAAATATAAATAATCTAAAATTAGTTTAATTTTTCTGTATGATAAAACAGAAACCTGTTGATAGAAACAAAGCAGTAGCTGTTATATATTTTTATTTTGTTTAAAGCCCTTTATAAGTCTGTCTTTTGTAAGATTTTTATAAATATTGCAGAAAAATGTGATCTAGGAGAAACTAGTGTACACACAGTAAGGACAAAATTGATTGGATTATTATTTCTGTTGATTATCATCAAATGATTGCTCTCAAAATTAAAAGGTGTATTGAGCAGGAGTTTTGTATAGACCTGCCTGGAGTCTGGTTCTCTTTATGGTTTTTTACCTGATGTACTTAATGGTAGCTGGAATCACTCTTGAGATGACACAAAACTCGCAGAAGACTGGAGAACAAGACCGTATTTCAGAAAGATCTTGCAAAACTGGAAACATAATCTGTACATGAGTAGGTGAAAATCCAGTGAAGATGAGTAGACGTGACTCCCATGAATAAATCATAGCAGTCCTTCAGAAAATTATTTGATAGGATTTTTCATTTGGTAGCACTATAGTATATCAAGAGATAATCCTGTTCCACTGGGTTGTATGGGTAGAAGTGCTGCAAATAAAATGAGCAAAGTTTAACTTTTATTGAAGTGTCTACTGGAACATCTTGGGGAGAGATGTTGCAAGGAAAACTTGAACCACTTTGAGTCTGAACAGAGGCATCACAGGTGATCAGAAGATGGGAGGAATCCTCTCGAGGATGTTTAATTTATTTAACCTGTGGAAGGAAAGATGGTGAAGAAGAGTGTGGTTTTCTAATATGTAAAAGGCTGTTGCATAAGAAGAAATAAAGAAATAGTTGCTTGTGTGGATGGTGGCCTTTGATAAGTAACATTAGTCTAAACTCTATCAAGAACTCAAAGGAGATATTAGAGAAACCTTTCTGAATTGCAATTAATGAAATAAGTAGATTGCATGAGAAGGCTTTGAATTTTTGTCATTGCTAGGCTTTGAAGAGCTGGTTAAAGATGTGTAGCACTAGATTTCTCCACTTTTGAGAGTAACGTGGGTATTATTTTTTTTAAAAAACATTGTTTCTTTAACATGTATTTTTCCAGAAGTTTCTGATTAAATGACTGCTCGGAACAGAAGTATACAAGTTGAAGTGAGATAACATCAGTAATTACATTTACACAACACCCTACCTGAATTCACATTTGAGAATAAAAGTGGGGAAACCTTTTCTTCATAGTAATGGGGAGAGGGAGGAGGAGTAAAAATAACATTAAAAGATTACTGTAGAGATCTTATTCATATTGGACAGTGAAAGTGATAATATAATCAAATATAATATATTTAATTCAAGAGACATTTGTTTTGAAATATCTCTTTAATACTTGTGCACAAATTTGAATTCTAGCAGTTGTTATCTTCAGATGAGTTTTAAACAATATATTTGTGTTTGTATTATCATGCTTTCATCTGTCCCTCATCTTTCTCTGATTTGAATTTGAGAGGTAACTCTTCAATATGACTGTCCAGACTGTTTTAGTCTTTTCAATGAACTTTGCTTTCTGCATTTCTTCAAGGATGGTCATCTGTGTGGATTTTCTGCTGTAAACTCTATAGAAAAGAATCCCCATATAGGTTAATTAAAAATTCATTGCCATTTTATGTTTGACAAAAGGCTAAACAATGCATTAGACTAAATTGTCCATTACACTTTTATGCAAGACAGTGTAATTACATGAAAAAAAGTCTTAACAGTGAGAATAAAATTTATCATAGGATAATGCTGATGCATTTATGTGCTATGAGAGTCAGTTTAATTATAGTACATTTAAGACTGGTATGCCAAGGGCAATAAACTTTATAACAACATACAAAAGTTTAATAAGCATGAAGCATCATAAGAACAATGTAGATTAAACCTTCCTTGCATCCGAAAAGCTGAAATGCAAAGAAGTTTTTATTTATTGCCTCAGGTAAAAAAGTCTGTAGGAACAGATAAGTGATGAAAAAGCTTTGATGTTAATAAACCCAAATGGAAGTAAAAATCAAAGTGTGTAAATGGCTAGGTTATAAAAAGAAAGATGACAGAGTTATACCCTGTAATTAGGTGTAATTTGTGCTTTTGGTGCACTATTTGTCCTGCATGAATGAGAGGTTGTCTTGTTTTCTTGTCCCTGTATAATAGAATTGCAGTATGGGCACATCCCACTTAAAACCTCCCTAGGATTTTTTTTTTCAAATAAGTATTTGATCACACTGTACATACTGATCCCCTTCTGGGAGCACTATAGTCAGTTTGCCTTTCCTAGTACTTGAAAATAATCTGAAGCTGAGTGTTTATAAAACACTTTCAGCTAGAAAAGTAATAATTTAATAAAAAAATTGAACCAAATGACAAAATTAATTTCTACCTTGAGTAAAAATTACGGACTTATGTGTCATACAAGTAAATTACATCAAAACTAGAAAATAATTAATCCAATTAAATTATTTAATGAGTTGTTCTGTTCAGCAGCTGGTTGTCTCATCCATATTTTAAACTGTTGTAGAACAAATTACTGTTAATTAAATAATTTAATTTAATTGATTCGTGTCTTTGTTTTATGTTATCTCTACACAAGACATCAAATTTTCAGTGCTTAAACCTCTTTTACAATCGTCTCTTGCTGCCATGTACTGTGAAAATTTATAACAAATCTTTCTTTCTATGTTGTAAAGAAACAGAAAAAGTTTTGATTCAGGGAGAAAACAAAATATTTTACTAAAAGCTATATTTCTACAGATATCAGGTTTTAAACTTTCCAGTTCAGGAATAATTACTGTATTTTTAGACACACTGCATTCTCGTGTTTTTATGAAATTACTGCAAGGTTTGATAGCGATGTGTGGTTTTGATCTGTGGTGTGAAGTTCATAGCTTTCATTTGACGGCATGTGAAATACCCTCACAGAGCACCTTTCACTGAGCTGCATTACATGTCTGATGTTGTGAGTCCAAGAACTGCAGTGCAAGAATTGGCTGCTCTTGCGCTGCAAAGCCACCTGGTGAAGCTTGTAGTTCTCTTATACATAAAAATGAGTGAAACAAAATGAAAAAAATTAGTAAAATTCCTTTTTATTTTGACCTAAATATATCTTTTCTTTCATTTTTCTTTTTAATTTGAAAGTTGAGTCTGACATTCAGAAGTTCTCAAGTGATTTCTGTAAATGCTGCAGCATGGTTCCATGGCAGTGTTCACTGGTAGCATGAGGTGACCCTCTGCTTCTTGTGGGTATCCTTCTGAATTCTGATGGGGCATTTGCTTGTCCTGCCGCGCAGAAATCTACCACTATTTTTGGAATTGTTTTTCCAGTTCATGAAGTCTTTTTCTTTAATTCTACCCTCAAGGACAAACTCCCTTGTGGGAGGGCTCTTTGAATGATTCAGACATTTCCTTTCTGTTTGGGCTGGGGGGCTGCAAATTCCCTTTCTGGGGGTCTGTGCTAATTCAAGGCTGAGGGATTCCCTCCTCCCACTCCAGTGTCACTCCTGACCTGTTACATGCCTCTCTTCCTACTGATGTCACGCCTTGCTCTAGAACTGCTATGGCTATATTGGGGAAAAGGATTTGGCAAGTCTGTACTTTCTTCTACTATTAAAGGAATAATCTCATTGTTATAAAACCAGTTATGTAAGTGTTTCATTTCAGAGGTCACATTTTGGTAAGCTAAAAAGGTTGGCTAAAATTTCTGAACGCCTACATGGGATATTAAATAAAAATTTTAAAGTGCAAATCCTCAAAGAGTGTTTCAAGTTCTGCCCATGCTGCCAATACTTTAAAATATCTTCAGAAGATTTAAGTGAAAAGTCGTAGTATAGGAATAAGACGCTACTGAAGTAACTTCATCTTTTCTGTCAAGAAGTGCAGTTCAGTGGAATTTCAAACCCCTGTGGCCTGTGATGAGAGCAGAACTTCTGATAGAAATTGTACAACAGTCCTGTGATTTAGTGGTTATAAAAGTAGATACCTGTAGATAGGTTTTTAACTGATTTTTCCCAGCATCATAGGGTTTCTGCAGCCTTAATCTTCAGGAAAAATTTAGAAAACCTTGCCTACTGTGTATGCTCAACAAGTGCCAAAGGTGCACATTTTTCTACCTTATCTGTAAAACCACTCTGTCTCTCAAATATGTGCTGATCATTATTTGGTTTTTCTTTTTAAGTAAATTACATTATTAGTTACACATGCGTGAATATTTCTCTTGCCATCTCAGAAGTGAGGAATTGCTTATCTCTGGGAGGGTTCTCTAAGTGTGGTTTATCCTGGTCAGTTACTTAAATATTTTTTTGTTTCTCTCCTTTCCACACCATTGAGATCTACCTTTGAATTTTGTGTAGCTTTTAAGTGGCATTTTCCAGCTGCAGTGGAATGAAAAGATGTGACCTGTACTTCTCTCCTAAGTGGTAGAGCTGTGTGCTCCAAATGGCTCCGTGCATTGTCTTTCTCCTAGATGGACTGATTTTAATTTGTTTCTTGGGCCCAGATATCTGCTCAAAATCACTGCTATTCTTGAAGTGCTGGTGCTTGTTGAAAATTATCACAATTCATTCCCACTGGCATTTTTCACTCCTAACGAGATGACAAATGATGTTTTCTTAAGCCCACAATCTGTAGCCAAAAAATTATACCCTTACTTAATCTCAGTATTTCTCTCTGTGTTTCTGATGATTATTTGCTTTCCTCTTTTGTTTACCCTTTCCCCTCAATTAATTATAAACTTCTTTCATGACTCTCAACTCTCCAGATCTGTCAGAATGGAGGTTCTCACTGTCTCTGACTATTCTAAGCCAGGTTCAGTTTTCTACTGAACCATTTTCCACACCACACAACAGAGGTGGGAATATGAGGCACACAGTTCTTGGACCTCCTCTGGGGCTGAGCAAAACCGTGACCCTTCCAGTTGTGCCAGCTGCCACCTTTGTGGTAAGATGGTGTGATTTGCAGGATGGAAGTGCACAGAATGTGGCTTCCTAACCAGACACCATACCTCACCATTTCTTCAGCTCAGACTCAGCATGGAGTGCTTTGGAGGAATGGTTAATAATTGATTTGGGAATTCCAAGTAGTCATGCTGTAGAGAATTTGATTTGCCTGTCAATTCCCTGAAATCACTATTTTGTGGGGAAAAAAACCTGAAAATTCTTTTTCCGGAATTTTTAGGCTGAGGTGAATGAGCTTGTGGAATTTAATTCCAGTATGTAAACCAGAACTTTTTTCTTGTTTTTGAGTGGAGCCATTTCAAATTAAAGCATAGTTAATTCTGAATAGAGAGTATGGAATAGAAATTGAGAAGTATACTTTAATAAGATTTCCACTGTTTGGAAGAAATGCTACTCTGTAAATCTGAAGTGTTTGACAGCCATGAAATTTTTGTATCGTTTCTTCCTAAATTGGTTTATACACAGTATGATAGTAATGTTCTCTATTAAAACTGACTATTTCCATTGTCCTCTGACTCTGTTGAGGTGCTGCTACTTGTTAATAACTGGCAAAATGCCTTGAGGTGAAGGAAGAATTGGAGTTCCTGTGTGCAGAATTGTAGCTTTGCTTAGAGACTTAATGTTAATTTTTAATGATTGTAACACTCATCTAGATGTGTGTTTACAAAGATTTTTTGGTAATGATTGGAAGAAGTGTATGTAGACTAGAACTAGAATACTGCAATAAATTATCCTGTTTTCAAGTATTTAACTGCAATTATGTTAGATTTGTAGATAGGAGATATTTTCTTTCTACTTGCTCTCTCTTGGAAGCTATACTCGTTCCGGAGTTCTTTGCCTCTTTTTGTTAGTGTGGTTTTTTGAGTCATTAATTCGATTGATGTCAAAGCCCTGTGTTTGTTTAAAGTGTAATAACATCTTTACTTGAGATGGGGATGTTTTAATCTAGAAATGACAGAATATTTGTGTTCTCTAAAGCACTTTTCCTTCAAATAACGATTTTCCTTCTAACTGGTACTATGAGCATATGGTTAGGCCAGTGGCTGCAATTGGTAGTGAATCAGTTCTCTCCAAAAGATAATGACTGCTCTGAATCAGAGCAGCTTGGAACATCATATCAGTTAGATGAAGACTGCTGCAGTCCCTGGACCAGTGGAAGGAATTAAGTTATTCTTTGCCAGGGAAGCCTTAATTGTTTTAGGCCAAGGAACAGAAGGTGTGTACTTAGGGACTAGCAGGAGCTGAAGAATTGTGGCTTACTTACCAGTTGTGACTCAGTAGTAACCCATAGTTTGGATTTCATGACCAAAAATTAAATATATACTAATTAAATTCAAACTTTGTGCTTTTTCTTTTTACTGTATTTTCTGTAATTATGTGTGTATATTTGGATTAAAGATGAAGTAGTTGAGAAAGTACAGTAAAAGTTGATTTGCGTAAGGATTCATTTGATCCTCTTAAAGTTCTAGGTATGAAGTGTTACAGTTGAGTTATAGTTTGGTTTCTCTTAAGTGTACTAATCTTTTAAAAAGTCAGAATACATGTTCTGGAGCAGATAAGCAGGTAAGTTGAAACTATCTAGAAGATACAATGGAGAATTTTGAGTTATGTGAAGGATTCTTCTAAAATATGTCACAGTTTTATGTTTTTAAAATAAAATTAAAGATTTGGAATGAAATTGTGCAAAACCACAATGCGATTTATTTTAGAACATTCATACACTGAGGTGTTAGAGTACTATATAGATAATCCAGCAAAATCAAGAAACATATACAGTAATTTCACGACTATAAGGCACACTCTTTTGACTAAAATTTTTCCCGGAACCCAGAAGTGCACCTTATAGTCCGGTGCGCCTTATGTGATGTACAAAATTGCGACATTTGCCACCCTGGAAGTGTGAGCCGCGAGCCGTGAGCCATGGGTGAGCCCGGCAGTGCCGCGGCAGCGAGGTGGAGGCAGGCCCGGGGGCCCATGGCTACCGGGTTGAGGCGGGCCAGGGGCCCGCGGCACTGCCCTTCCCAGGTACAGGCGGGCCCAGGGGGCCAATGGCTGCCGGGTTGGGTCGGGACCTCGGCCAGCAACCGCGCGGGGGGAGCTGGGGGCGGAACCTCGCTGCAAAAAAAAAGTGCATCTTATAGTCCAGTGCGCCTTATTTGGTCTACAAAGTTGCGAATTTTGCCGACTCCTGGGGGGTGCGCCTTATAGTCCGGTGCGCCTTATGGTCATGAAATTACTGTGTATGTATAATCTATATGTATGTGTGTATATGTTGGTACTTTCACCCTGGAACCTGCTAAGTAAAAAGATGGGATGCTTCCCATGGCTGTTTTGCATTGTCCCAGTAATATGCATGCCATGGAGGAAACACCTAACTAATTGTGGATAGATTGGCGTGGTTGTCTTACCTGCTCTGTCTCTGCCTTTCCTGTTGAGGTCAGTAAGAAAAGGGTTAGGTTTTCTTTGTTTAAATTAAAATCCTGCTCTGTTCTAGAAGCATAAACTTTTGTATGAGAATTGCTCTGTAATTTTTCTGGTAGGCTCTAACTTGGCTTTCTCGTGCTTCGATCTCAGTGTTTTGTTTCCAGACTGTGATTCTAGATACTGTAAAAATGTACTGATAATAGTCTTTTCAGAGCATCTTTTACTTGTTTTGGTTATGAGAAAATGTTTTTCATTGTTTCAGAGAGAAAGCACCTCTATTCATCGCTGTGATTTCAACTGTTCTGTAATTCCATTATTTACATTTTATAGTGTCTTTGGATAGAATCCTGGTGAATTCTTATGACATTTTTACATCTAGGCTTATATATTTATGTCTTTTAAAAATCAGCTTTCAGAATTCTTGTTTTACACACTTACTTGTATCTGCAAGTTTTAAATGAGTTGTAAGTATTCTATTCTGCTTTTTAGAACAATAAGAAATCTGTCCCTTTAAATGGAAGTGAGAACGGCATTATATAATTGCTCATTTCAGCTCAAATTCTCGGACTGTACTGCAGATAAAATCCTAGCTTTTCTGTGCCCGTTGAAAGCGTCAAGCAAAACATAATGACCTTGATGATTTCTGACAAACAAATGAGGGTTACTTATGGCAAGCCAACATTGTTGAATTAGTAGCTATATTCCAAGGCTGCTTGTAAGTCTTCACAAATCCTATCACAATGGAAGCCATGGAATAACAAAAATATTGTGAAACAAATACCTCCTGGGTGGCTAATTATTGGCATTCCTTCCTTTTTTCCTCAAAGGGAAGCTCTGTGTCTTCCCTGTAAAATGCTGTCTGACTTGACAACAAGAATGTTTTGGGGTGGGAAGTTGAAATCTTTTCAGTGGCTTATTTGCCAGAGTTTTCTTATTTATGCTTTTCTTTTTAAAAATAGTTTTTTAAAAGAACTTCATGAAATCTTTATTGTCATGAAACGCTGTTAATACCATGGCTTTCTCTGTTACTAATATCACATAAACAATTATTGCATTGTTTGTGCTGTTTCATGGATGTTGTTCCAGTTTGAAGTAAATGTTGAATTCAAAAGAACAGTTAATACACATTCTTAATTTCACATATTTTGTTTAGATGAACTAATGGAGTAAGAGGGATTTTTGATTTATTATGCTTTCCTTTTAAATGAATGCCAAAGGTTTTTTTTCTGATTTGAAGTGATCATATTACTGTTTCTCATTTGCTATTTATTTCCTTTCTGTGAACATTCCGGTATCTGCTTGATTATTAAAAGCTTTAGATACCATAATGCTAATTAGAAAATTGTAGTAATGTAATTGCATTCTCCTCATCATGGAACAGTGGCAATTCTCAGCAAAGGAAGGAATAAAAGTCCAATAAATGCCTTCTGATGTCTGCCTATAGGTGGTTCAAATTATAGAAGCTTTTCAATAGGCATGAAAAATTACAGCCTTAAAGTTGAGGAGAAATTAGAAACGTAGAAGATAAGCTCTCTCTAGGACGTGTAAATCTGAAGGAATTAAAATAAATTTCCCCAAATTATGCTTTTACATTGGCCATGCAAGTCACTAGATCCTTTCTCATTCAGGTATTTCTAATAGGCCATTGCTAATGTTCCATTAACTTCAGGTCTTTACAGAATCTGGGGAAAGATCACTGTATATGTGAACTATAACCACCCCTGGTGGTACCTTGATGGCCTGACTTTCTGTTTTTGGCTTTCTTCAGTTGTGTTGTGCTTCCTTAGGAGATTAGAAATTCATTGTTGTATATCTTGTCTTCCTTCTTGGTGGAAGCTGTCAGTCCAATATTTGGATTAAGGTTATGGTTTGGAGGAAGAGATTGTTTATTGTTAGGGAGGAGGGTATCTATTCTGTTCTGTCCATGCTGCAAACAGCTTTTGTTACAGCATTTTCCTGTCATAATTTTTCAACCCCCCTGAGAACTAAAACAAAAAGACAGTGATCCAGCATTTCTGACATTGGATATGAAGTCTGTCTGTGTTACACATAGCTTTGCTACATTTATGGGCATTCAGGGAGTTTTTCATTATGTTGCTTTTCTTACTCCTAGGATACTGAAGCATAGAAGTGCTTTACTGCATGTCAACAAGTGTTTTCTTGTTCCAGGAATGTGCAATACTTGTCCTAAATCTGTTTTAAACAAAACAAAAACAAACCCAAAAACAAACAAACAAGCAAACCAACCACCCCCCCAAAAAAACCAAACCAAAACAAAACCAAAAGAAAATAAAAGAAAACCATCATGTATTTTATAGGAAAAGCTTAGTGACACAGCTGTGATCACATCACTGGCTTGTTCAAAACTGCACCAAAGGAAGAGGGTTTAGCTGTAACTTCACAGAGTAAAATAGCTTGCATCATCAGCAGAAAGCTCTCATAGAATGACAAAAACTTACAGCTTGCAGCTATGAAAAATCTTGAAATTCTTGCTTACATATTTTTGACATTAGTGAGAAACAGGTTTATAATCCAGAATGGTAATTCATTAATGTAATTGTAGAACATATAAGTAAAAACCCTTTCCTTAAATCAAATAGTGGCTTACAGTATTTATTTTAAAATCCTCAATCAGTTCACTGTGTGTTCAATTTTTAAGAATATTAAGAATATGTGTGTATATGTGTATATATATTTAAAAATGAAAGCATTACTGCTTGTCCAAATGTGTGTGTTGTAGCTTAGACTGGTGCTTAGTAGTCTCAGAGCACTACTTCAAAATCAGCCAGGCTTGTGATTTTTTTATACATTCATAAAAATTAAATAGGTTCTCTGATCTATAACCAGGATAAATCCACTGACTTCGTCTGAGTTTTCTGAATTATACTAGCTTCACCTGGTTTACGAAAAATTTAGCAGAGACTAGCTAGCAAAAAAATGGGATACAGCAGGTGGGACAAAATTTAAATGTTCTACAGCCACTGTGAAGATCAAATATAAAAAGGCAAAAAGCCAAATCAGGAAAGCATGCTCCCTGACCTAACTTTGGAATGCAGAATATGGGGAAAAGGCAAAAATGGCCTAGGAATTTCTCCATGCTATGTCATTGAGAGAGACCGATCTGTGTGTATACACAACACATCATTTTTATACTTAATTTTCAAATGTGGTAAAACAACTCAGCTAAGAAAGCCCACTAAAAGACTTTTTTGAAAAAGAGATCTTCAAATAATGCTTAATCCCGGTCTGCATAAATTCTGGTGAGCTTAATTTCTTTTAAGTGAGTGTAAGAGTGTCTATAGGGCTGAACCCAGACTTAGGTGTTTTGTCAAATGGAGACTTAAACAAGTTTTGCATGTGTTCAAATGTTCTGATCTGCTAAGTACCTGTATTCTGAGTCTAGTAAAAACCAGTCTGTTAGGTTGGAGATGCAGGGTCAAAGGTGTTTGGCTTTAAGTTCTTATATTCTCTTCACATTCTGTAGCAATAGGCTACCTTTGCAGTTTTAAAAAGCAGAAATGGAATCCTGGTGAAGTGTGTGGTATTCCTATAAACTGCCACCCTCAAGACTTCTCAACTGAAATGTCATCATCAAACATCAATGTTTACAAAGCTAAGTACAAAATAAGTTAATGAGTGAAAGTAGAAGAATTTAAAATCCATTTTCAGTCTCTGATATTTAAATACTTTTCTAAAATTCAGGGAGCTGTGATTACACACAAACATTAGAGTAACTGGTGAAGCTCGATGTAAATAAACAGTCCCACTGAATTGCTTGGAAAAATGGGGTGAAGGGTTGGCATGGAGTTGGGAGCACATTCACAAAAAGCTTGAAAATTATAATAATTTGATATGTAGTCACACTATTCATTTAAATATTAAAGTGATAAAATGATGCCCTGTGTTGAATGTTCCTGCTGTGTGTTTGTGTATGTGTACATGTATAAAATGCAGTACACACAGAGTGTGTGTGTATCTGTTTATGTAAACATACACTATATATGAAAATCCCAAACTGACTATGTGGGATGTTTTCTTCCAATAGTTAAAATTCACCCATTTGAGTACATTTCATCTCCTCCTTCTCCTCCCACCATCCTCCCCCAAATATTTTCTTGCTTCCATATTACCAAATGAAGTATATCTGTTCCAAGAAAGGACCAGTATCAGAAACAATGATCCCTTTGCAGAAATAACATAGCTGTCAAAAGTATTAATAATTTGATGAGTACATGAGTTATTTGTTTACTTTTGACCCCTGGAAGTAAGAAATTGTAGTTATTCTGAAGAAGAATTTCTTACTATTTTTAATGGTGACAGTTTCCAGACTAAATAGGCACAAAAGTTGAGTTAGGAGCAAGACATTGAGATCAGGTGGGTAGCTATTGTGAAGTGTAGTCATTTCACAGCCACCAGACCTGCTTGTAGCTGCTGTTGATCATTAAAATTTATAACAAATTTCCCAGCTGCTGATGCTGTTAACTGAGGTAATAGCCTCTCTTAAGCTGTAATTGGACTCTCCCTGCATCCTCTCTTGCAAGGTTTTGAATTCTGTTAAACTTTATTAAACTTGTGACACCCTGTGGCAGTGGTGAGCCATTGCATGCTATGTGCACCACAAAAGAGGTGTTTTGGACACCCTCTTGGTGTAACCTTCGCCTGTCAAAACTAGAGTGACTGCAGATGTGTTTTGGTCTCCCAGCAGACACTCCCCTCAGTGGCAGGAGTAAAAGTCATGCTTATTTGCACCATACTGTGTTTTACAAATAAATGTATTTGCTGGACCAAGCAGACACACTGCATTTTGAGAGTTTTGGTTTGAAACTGCCTCTTTATCATTGATGTTTCTGAAACAGCCATATGTCTCTCTGTGTGCACAGCAGCAGTCCAAGAAGCAGCAAGGGGAGCAGCAAGGACAAGCAAATATTTCTTAAAGACATGGTCTTCAGTGAGCTTTGTTTTGTCATAAACTCTCAAAGTTATTTCATAAAGCCACTGTTAGCAATACTTGTACTACCAATTAGTTGGGCAAGGTAGCTAAGATAGACAGTGTTTTATGGACTTTCAGATCATTATTTACAGTACTCTTCAGGGATTTGTGAAGGAGATGGTTACAACCACTTAGCCTGTGTACTGGCAGACATTAGAGGTTGGGTGCTTGTGAACAACTCTTAACACATCCTGAAATACTCACCATTATGTTTGAACCTCTCCACTATAAAAAAATGTTTATCTTCCTAAATTGTGTTTTGCTGAAGCACGTTAGTTTGTGAAAATGCTGTATTATCATGTGCTAATCACTATTTACTGGTGATTTAATGATTTGGTTTTATATCACTCTCAACAAAAGAGGCTGTGGGGATGTGGTTTAGTGCCTCCATGGTTAAACCCTGGTGTTCTGATACAGTCTGGTAAAGTACCTGACATTTTTTGCCGATAAATATTTAACTAGCACAGAGGACAGATAACTTGTGGCATTTATGTGTCTGCATGCACATAGGCACTTAATTGCACACATATGCCTACTTTTAAGTGCTGCTTCAACAGTTGTGTCCTGACACTTCTATGGGGCATCATTAAAATTAAAAGGTTTCTGAAGTCACAGATGCTTACAGCTTCCAGGTAGCTCCAGTGACTTTGCTGGTAGATAAGGTTACTCAACCTTTCCTCTTTACAAGCCTGTTTCCAATTGTTCGCAAGTGTAAAAATGTAATTGCACACTCTGAAATTCTCTGTGCTGGGAGTCAGCCTTAGCTGGATTTTTCTGACTGTTCAGTGAAGGTATGGAAGGTATGGGCACCTTAGAATCCTATTGCTGCATCTTACATGTAAGAAGGAAGGCTACATTATGACTGAACTAGTAGTTATAATTAGGGCAGTTTTCTGTGTCCTTGATTTTGAAGCCATGTTGTTCAATACAGCATTTATGCTACAGTATAAAACGTAGTGAGTAGAAATATGACCCACGAAGATACTGGAAATTGAAAACAAAGCTTGAATTAACTGTGGTAGATGGTGGGTTGGTTGTTTTTTTTGAAATCGTTGAAGAGTTGAGAACGGGACACTAGACAAAACATTTGGCACAATTCACAATCTTCTTGTTTTTTCACCTTGATTCTAGATTGATTTCTTTACCTTTAGTCTTACTTTCCTCTCATGAATATATTCTGTGCCAGGGATATAGATTCTTCATTACAGCAGTGCTTTTGTCTTACATAGTTAATACATTTGACAGTCAGTTTTCCTGTTGACATGTATGTAAGTATGAGAGGAGGATTTTACTGGTTTTATTACTAAATATTATTTTGATTATGGTAGTAGGTACTTACAGGTGCAGTAGGTGATGGTATAGCTATTTTGTCCATTTTTTCATTTTTGTACTGCAGGAAGTTACTGTGCAATATCTGTGTCCTCTTGGAAAAAGTAGCTCTTTTCCTGCTGGGAGTATTTTTCTTGGGCAGAGCTTATCCTTAGGCTGATTAGGGTGTGATGAGTGGCTCTACTGAGAGCAGAAGTGCTGGAGTTGCTGGTTTTATGTAGTTAAGTTTGTTGGCCTGTGGGCTCTTTGCTTGTGCTAGCAAGGTGATGTATTTTGCATGTCTGTTGCAGTGCCTAGGGAGCTGACCTTAGAGCATGACTATTTGGTGAAGAGAGGAGGTTGCTCTATTTGTCATGGAAATCAATGAGGAAGTTTTTAGGTGTGATTCAGATGATGAAGAGAATAATTTTGTGTGTCTGGTTCCAGTGTAATTTTGCTACTGCAGTTAGCTAGAAAGTCATTCTTGAGGTGGTCCACCAAGAACTGGAGTATTGCGTGCTTGTTCTGGTCTGTGTTTTGAAGAGCCTCAGTTGTTAATCTTTGGACTCCTGATTTCTGTGCCTTAGGGTGTGTCAAAACTGGATTTGACAGATTTGATTATAGAAGAGGTCAAGTGCTGGTGGTAAATCTTAGGTGATTTCCATTCATGAGTTGCATTCATGTATTAGGGCAGTGGAAACCATAAAATAGCTGTTATTTTCTGAACTTTTCTGATGGTAAGCTGTGTAGCAGTTCATTTTATTAAAATCTGAAATAACAAAGAAAAAAATATTAATAAGCTGCAATGTATTTTCCATTGGCACATACTCTATTCTTGTCTGAAATATCTTCAGCATAATTCCTTTCTTGATAACTTAAGAATCTACCTTTTGTTTCCTCTCTATTCAGGGAAGACTGGGTTAAGTTGCAAGGCTTTTTTACTTCTTGTCTTGCTTTCCAATTATATAGTATTGAAAAAAATTACAGGCACTGATTCTGCTACTGTAGTTTCAGCCATGAATTAATTTCTGATAAACGTATAAATACTGATGGGCTTAAAATAGGGGAACATTGTTAACTGATATTTTACTGTTTTCATCTGTCAAATTGGATTTGTGCTTATGGTTTTAGATTAAGTACTAATTTTTTATTAAAATAATTTGGTAAATAGCTGATAGAGTTGATTTTTTCTGAAACTTTTTCTGAGTGTCTAGAGATTATTAACCACAGAAACTTTTTAAATGGCTAGCTGGCTTATTTCTAGAATGGTTTCTTTTGCAGATGGATTTTGAAAGCTCTCTGTATTTAAAACCCCAGCATGGATTTACAATGGCTTTGAAATATTTTTCAAGGTGGCAGGATAGAAAGAGTGTGACTTGACTACTTAATCTCTAGATGGGGCCAAGGGTTCCTTTTACACAATCCCATCATTCTTACACTTTGCTAATGCAATGGACAGAGTAAGTGACCAGTGGTTGCAAAAAAATTTATTATAAACCAATCCATCATAAACTGGGCTGTAGTATACAAGAATTTGTTTTTTTGAAGAGCTTTTTTATTGGTAAATTTAAATGCACTTCTTTTTAAAAAAAATTATTTCCTTTTTTTGCTTACAGATGACAATTAGCCAAACATTGTCTTAAAGGTGAAATAAATAAATAAATGATGTTCCTTCCACTAATTTTTGCAACCTGGTACCGGAAACGGAACCATCAACATACTGTAAAATCACAATAAATAGTACTTTAAATAGTGTGTTGTATCTACTCTTCCACCATAAACAAAAAAAGGACTATTTTCTAGTGCAACTGTAACTGTAAGCTGAAATGTAAAATATTTCATATTAGAGATTTGTATGTTGATACTCCCTTTAGTCATGCATCATAATTCTTAGTTTAGTTTTAGACAAAAGTCTACAATGCAATTTTCACTGCACCTCAGTCTTAACTAACTTTAATAAAAGTTAATTTTGCCAGATTATTACTGTGAATCTGTCACGATCAATATGTTGAAAATTGTCTAAAGAAAAGTAATCCACATGAACCTTGAAAATCAGTTCTACAAAGGTGATTGAGTATTTGCTTTTTCTTTAAAGATCAAACTTCCTCTAATAATTCCCGTATAATCCCTGTGTATTTAAATAGCACAGTAGTCATAACATGCTTGAAATGTATGCAAGGCACCAGCCCAAAAGTTTTAACTCTTAATAACAGAAGGATCAAAGGACTTCACTGACAATTTTATTTAAAAATAAAACATGATACAGACATAAATGTTAGTATAAGTAAAAGGCTTTTATAGCATACATTTTAGATATTTTGTTGCACATTTAAATCAGTTCTCCTTGTCTTAGTCAGAGAAAGAAGTCTTGTACACCTTCATAGTCACAAAAACAAATGTTGTAGTTTCTCTAGTTTGTTCTCTAGTTGATGTCTGTTCTGATGAACAGTCTTTGAGGAAAGGGAGGTAGGTGATCTGTCACCTACAGCTTTCTTCCCTCTGCAGACCTTTATATGTCTGTGGTTGAAAATGTGCTTTGATATATTAAAAATTGCTCTTAGCAGAGGGATCTTTATGTTTTAAACTTGCCATGTAACTCAAGTAACTGCATTGCTTTAGGGTGCTGAAAATAAGGAAAGCTGTAATATCCCATTAGCAATTTGAGTGAGTTATAAAGTCAGATGTGTGGCTTTTGCCTGAAATTTGTCTTTTGAGGACAAGTTGTGTGGGCTTGCACAATTGGCTTCAGGTCTTTAGATGACTCCTGTTAAGATGTGCTAAATCACAAATCTACTTATGGACATAGACTTTAACCGGTGTCCCATTTTGGTTCATTTTAAATGACATGCTGTGTTTGTAGAACATTTCCATCCATTTTTAAGAGGCTGCTGTTCTGAAATGTCAAACTACAGAATAACTTCTACTGTGATGAGGTGTATTTCATCGCAATTCTTAAAGATTTTCAGTTTCTTCAAGTGTATCATATCATTAACGTTGGCATATTCTCTTTTTCAAGTTAATGCAGTGCCAAGTTTATACTTTAATATTTAAATTAAATACCTCCTATCAGACATCCAGAAAGGCAGCTTTTGATATTGAAGTGTGAAGTGATTCATCAGTGTGGAAATCACCTTACTGTTAATGACCAGCAAAATTTTTTTCTCTGCTTTACCCAAAGAATATCACATATGCAGTTGATTAATTCCCAGGTTTTGTAGGTGAGTTAGATTTTATCCTGCTAAAGCATAATGTTCACATTGTTCTTTTAAGTAATGGTAGTGTGTGAATACAGTGCTAACAATTCCTGGGTAGAAGATTGTTTTCCAGGAAGAGAGGAAAGGATATTAACTGCTTGGAGCACAGTGGTGTCTATCAGGCACGTAGGTCTGACTTTTAATTTTTTTTTTAAATTCTCCAAGCTAGATCTTTATCTGCCTGTCAATTTTCCTTTTATAGTGTGTTTGAAAAATAGGTATTGTTCTTCACTCATGCTTAGCTTCCTATCTTCTTCAGGCAGAATATTATGCTGGTTTGATAAGGGTTTTCTTACATCACTCAAATTTTAATTAGCCAAACTATACAGTCTTTTGGATAGTAATTCACTGTTGGTGACTGGGTCCTTAGAAGCTGGTAAAACATGCTGGCTTTTTAATAATGTTACTGCTAGTAATGGAAACTCAATTAATCTGGAAAAATGGATTTTCATTTTTCATTATATTTAACATATGAGACATATAGAATTATTCTATATTCAATATAGTAGATGTTTACAACATGATTTTCTTTTCTCTTGAGTAAGGGGACTGTTTTTAGTATCCAAAGACCGTACATTCCTGTTTTTATAGCAACTCAAAAAAAAAAGATACAGCACCTTTTCCATAGTTAATGTAAATTACTTGCCACTTGGAACCACTGGAAATTTCAGATCATTGAGGATAAAGAGCAGTGAACCAACCTTGCCTGGGTTCAACCTGAGCTTTCCGTTGATTTTGAACAGAGCAATGCTTCACAGGGAAGCCACAAATCTTGAATCTTTTTAGCAACAGAAACAACATTTCTATATTCAAAAAAAGATTTTCCCAAATGCTTTTGTGATAAATGGAAGATAAGTGAATTGTTATACTGAATATCATTTCAGTCTAATGTCATATTATCAGTACATCTGGTTATATTTGTAAAATCCATGCAATATGCTTTTCTAGTGCTGATTAAGCTATGCTGTTATATTTAGTATGTATTTTTTCTTTTCATCCTGCTATTTTTCTAGGATTTTATCCCCTCCCTCCCAAATTTTCTTCTCTCTCTAGCTATTTTCTACTCATAAATAAAATACCTGTTCCAGTTTGAACATAGTTCTTAACACACCTATAAGATTATTGTGATGACAGGAAATACATTCTTCTTTTCTTGTTAAAAATTTAAAATCAACTAGTAAGTAGAAGTTCAGATCTTTACAGGTCAACTTGTTCACTTGACCAGTCCAGAAAATAACTATTGACTTTCTCTTAGCTTGAATGTTTGCAACTAAAAAGGAAAAATGAAATGCTTTGACTGTATGTGCACTGCTTAGAAAAATGGTAACTTGTGTTGGATTCTGTTATTTCAAAGTATTACACAGATAAGGTTTTCTCTAATAGGAAAGTTGTGGTAAAGCTTTAGAAAACATCACAGAGAAACCCTACTTCAAGAAGTCAGATGACAGGATAGTTCCCTTTATTTCCTAAGCGGGAGGGAGATGGACAGAGAAAAAAATCAGCACAGTGCAGAGATTGGGCATTGTAAAGGATTGTGCAGATAATGTGTAACATGAAGCTGTTTCATTTGTATTCTCAGAGAAGTCCAGAGGTAATCAAAACTAGCTAACACAATGAGTTTTGTTAAATTTATTAGGGTGAAAAAAATACTAAAAGCTCTTAAGACTGCTTTGAAGTTTTGCTTGAAAACAGTATAGCATCATGATAGCCATCAGGTGTAATTGGGACAAAAGGGACTTTGATCTTCTTGGCATTCCAGAGTGGACCACCTTTTGAGGCAGGATCTCAGCTCTTCTAGCTAACAGATGCTCAGAGGAGGGATTAGCTTCAAATTTACTTCCAGATTGTGCTTGCTTATTTCAGACTTTCTGCATTGTTACTGCATTGTCAGTTTTGTATTTGAAGACTTAACTCTTTGCTGGCATAAAATTTACAGGGTTTTGCTTAGATTGCATAACAATTTAATAAAATAACTGTTCTTAGATAAACGTGATATATAACTGGAATTTTAGCAGAATCTCTCCAGGGTCTGACATATTTTATGTCTGTTCTCAAACTGTTACTGGTAAAACTCAGCAAAATAGATTTTCACATTCAACAGCTGAGGTTGTATCTATCACAGTCTGCTGTTACTTTTCCTATCACAGAGTGAAATTCTTTGTTGCAATGTATGAGAAACGTTTGCTTTCCCTTTTGCTGCATGAAAATATTCAAGTAGCGACCTTCCAGCGTCCTATAAGGTATATACTGCACTACATGAAAGGTTCCCAAAATTCATGTCAATGAAAATACAGGTAATAGTGGATTTAGGAGTTGTGTCTACCTTTGACAGCTCTGTGGACATCTGCAGGAGGGGCTCGTTACTCCATCCCATCAGCATCCTACCCTTCAAATTCAGAACTATGAGATCACATCTGTACTTAGCCTAGCTCACACATCTGTACTTAGCCTGACTTGGTGGGTTGTAGCTGCCAATGAGAAAAAAAGCTTTGACTACACACTTCAAATAGACCAAATAGGCTGCATGTGTCAGGCTGGGCCCTTCAGTATTATGTTCATCGAGTTAATTCAGCATTTAAATGTTCTGCCTTGATGCCAACAAATTGAGAATACGCAACTTATTATTTGATGTTAAAATGTCTTGACTCCCTAGCATTGCTGAAAGTTGTGTGTTGATGCAGAGAGGCTCATAGCACATCTCTCTCTGAAAATGTCCCAATACCACTTCTGGTAGCTGATCTTTCTTCCCTGCTCAGCATGTTTCCTTTTCCCTAGTCGCTTCTTACATCGCATCTTGTGAAGGCTGTCTGAGATTTATTTTCGAGTTCCAATACTATTAGAGTTTGTAAAGTATTTTTTACTCCTCCAGATAAGGTTATTTTAAATAAAGTTTGAAAGCTACTGTGTCATGGCTTGTTAATGTGTTTCAGACAGTGAAATGTTTATTGCATTTTTCATGGTAATTTATTGCAAAAGATGTAGTATAACACCACATCTGTCTTTTCAACTGAGGAGTCAGCATTTTTTCATAGGTAATGCAGGAACTCTGTGCACTTCATTTGCGTCTTCTATGACTGTGCAGAAGGTATCCAAATATAAACATAAGCAGTGCTGTGCTTATCTTTAATTTTTCTAGATTTTCTGAAAGCATATACCTCCAAGAATGGTTGGTCTCTTTTAGTCATTTAAATGAAGTGCTGAATGCTGAGCATGTAAGTGTGGGTGGTAAGTATGTGCTTGCTGATCAAAGGACCTAGGGAGAGTGCAAGTCCAATAATGACTCAGATGATTTTTCGTTATGAAGTCCCCAGGAGCCCTAGGCTTAATCAGACAAGATAATTGTGCTTTGAACACATGTAAACTCACCCCGTTGTCCGTGTTTTCTTCAGATGCACCTAGTAGCTCATGAAAAAGATAAGCAAAGGTCTTAGAGGTCCTTACCAATCCTATTAGTTAATGTGTCTAATTTTTCTATTGCTATCCACTGTTTAATTTTTCTTCTTTTTCTCTTTTTGCTAAAAGTGCTTCAGAAGGTGGAACAGAGATATGTGGAGATATCTCCTCTCCCCCTGCTTCCCCCACCACCTCCACGATCTACTATAACTGTTCTCATTTGGTTCTGTGTGAAGTTTTTGTACTGTGTCAAGGTTTTTAAGGCAGAGATGTGCTTGCAATGTATTATACTAGATGCAGAAGGAATTCCTGTTGAGTTTTTCACCCATTTCTGGCTGCAGAAAGGAATTTAAAGACAATGAGCATGTAAATCTTAGCTTTGTCTCTTGGGAGAAAGGCATGTTTTCTGTCAGATTATGAAATTTGAAAATGCATTGTCATTGTCTAAGACTAGCTAAAAAGTAAAATATGCTATTCCAAATAATGATTATGGAACATTGTAATACTCTCCAGTGAGTATGTTTCAATGCTCTGATTAAGTTGGGTGTACTTTTAGGGGCTTGGTAAAAGCTACCTTAGTCTTCTGGCAAGTGAGGTGTTTCAAGGCCAGTTTACTTGCTTTCAACAGCATCCTATTTGAAGCACTTGATTCCCTTACCAAATAGCCTGTAAGTGCATCTTTTTGATATTGACATAGGTGTAAGAGCAAAACATTACCACTGCATTTGCAGACACCATTGGAGTGGTCTTGCCCAATAGCCAGAAAAAACCCCTTAAGTCAGTCATACACGAAGCTTGAAGTCTGTACAGCTCCTTTGTTCCTGGTTACAAAATGTCTGTGGGCTCGTACAGCCCAGTGTCTTGCAGTGTGCATGGATTCTCCTGCAGCTAAGACGGGGCTATCTCCCATGGGACAGAGGGAAGTGGCATCACACATCTGTCAGTGTGTCTCTCTTCCTTTCATTGCCCAGGTCCCTGGGGGTGCTCAGCGGGCTGCAGTTGTGTTAGTCCACTGACTTCTCCATGTTTGAAAGGACAACCATCATCTGCTTGTCCTGCTGAGGTGTGTTTTTGCAGTGGTGTGGTGGGTAATGTTCACTCTTCCAGCAATGCAGTCAAAAATGGGACATTTAGTCATCCAGCACATTGCTTGGAGTTGCAGATGATTGTCATTATAGAGTTTATTTATGCTGAGTTCCAGACAAATTGTGTCAAATAATGAAAATGAAGGCAGCCTTCTATTCAGAGACATAGGTTATATTTATGATCCAGCATCTGAATTACAAAAGAAAGAATGACCTAGTATTTGATTTTAACCAAAATAACCACAGTGGTCAACATATGGGTTTTCTATATTTAGACTTTTAGAAAATACAGCATGTATAGGTCCTTAAAAATAAGTTTAAAAAAATTCAGAAAAATCAAAAATCTTTTTCTTTGGATAGTGAAAGTAGGAGTTCATGCAGGATTTTCTGCTGTTTCTTATAACTTTGGGATTAGAAAGATAGAGGACAGTATTAATTCTTGATGCAATTCCTTTGGGTTTTAACCAAATTTATCCAAAACTGAGTAGTGCTTGCTTCTAGGATGTATTCTCACACTTCCATAAAGAATAGCAAAACTAGTTTTTAGTGCAGGAGCAAGTTGGAATAGGCGTTCCAATTTTCTTCTCTGTCTGCAGAGCTACAACTGCTGTGGTTGCTGTGGTTTGGATATTAACTGTTGTCTGTTCTTTTTCTTGGGTTATGGCAAGTGATAATGCTTGGTATTTTCATTTTTATCAACAAAGATTTCCTGCCTTTCCCAGGCAGTTAGACTTATTAATGTGAGCCACAACTTATTATGTATTATTATGTAAATATGTATTATTGCTGACTTCTGTGCTGTGCCTCATTTCTGGCAAGACTTGGTTAGTAAGGAGTTAAGGCAGACATAGATTTGTCAGAGGAGAAATCAAATTTCAGGTATCCAAATACTGTGAGGAGTGAGACACCCATCATTCTCTACTGCATCCAGGAGGAGTCGGGGTTAACTGAGTTCTTACTTTTTATTCTGGATCTGGGAATTTGTCACAAGCACATAGACAGTGAGCAGTGAACAATACTCTGTGGGTTTTGAGCAGTGACCTGTCTGTCATCTGAGATGACCTCGCTTAACTGTTGTTTGATATTCAAATAGAAATTTAAGCTAATTTCAGATAAACTCATTTCTTCTTGTTTGCTGCAGTGGACAGAAGTTAGTGACTCTATCTCCTTTCCTTATACTTCATATTCTGACAAATTAATTTTTATTTATCTTTCACTAGTGTGACTTTTGCCTCAGTATGGCTCTCAACTCCTTTTGGGAACTTCTTGCGCTTTATTTAGAGCCTCAAGTACTTTAAAAAGTTGCACCAATGTCACACTTCAGTGCCCTGCCAGAGGAAATGGTCTTTGTATTTTGTAAACAGGGAGTATAAAGGGGAAGTCAACGAGTCAATGAACAGCTCTGTTCATTGGTTGAACTTCTGTTTGCGGATAGCTCATGCTTAGTGGTTTCTAATAAAACATTGAAGTATTGGTTCATGTTTCCCTGTGTTAAAAAAAAAAAAGTTAAAATAACTAACCAAAACCTACCTGAAATTAATAAAAATGCAGCAGAAAGCTGATTCATGAAATATCAGACAATTGACAAGAAACAGATTCTGTAACCTTAATGGATTTCTGGCAGAAGCTAGAAGTAATAATTAAACTAAAACCTTGAGGTAATTTTATTTTGGTCTGTTTAAGCACAGCCCGCCATTTCAAATTGTTATAAATAAAAAGCAGAGCACATTTAATTTGGGAGTTGGTGATTATTCTGCCGCATTTCTGTAGTGTAGGTGGCCAAATGCTGATGCTCCACTGCATGCAGTCTTCAAAGCTAATTCGTGTTCCACACCATTTTTGTCAGGAAATCAGTACAAGTTTATGTCAGGTTTTAGGTTTGACTAGTATTTATTGTTTTCAAGTAATTTTATTGTAATGCACAGGAGTGGCATCGCAAACATACAATTTGTGGTTCTTTGAAACATGTCTTTGATAGTCTCAACAGTGATATTGTTTTATGAAAGAGGAATTCTATGCAGAGAATAAGGATTGGATGGAAGAAATCTTGGAAACCTGCACGGTCTGTTAAAGCATTCTCTGACCTGCTAGCACAGAGAGTAGCCAGTGCCATAGCATTATTAGCCAGTGCTAAAATGTTTTGACTCAATAGTCTGAAGAGTCAGCACATGCTTCTACTTTGTTGTTTTACAATGAAAGAAAAGCATGATTCTGTGGTGATGCTGGAGGCTTTCAGCGACTAGATGAGTTCAGTGACTTGCCCATTGAGGTAAAAGGTGGTAGGGTATCATTTAAATTATGAGTTGTAACTGCCCAAGCTTGGAAGTGGGAATATTTGTTGCATTAATACAGTGAAAAACTCTGCATCAAGCTTTCAGTGTTTAAAAAATCACAAGGAAGTGGCAATTTTTGACTTCCTTTAAAGAAGGAACAACTGTACGTAAAGACCAGGCTGTATGAGTGGTAGCAGCTTACATGATGTATCTGCCCTCCCTTCATAGGCACACTGAGTGGTCAGTGTCCCTGATTTACTGATGACATGAGATGAGCAGAGACTCCTTTAATATTGCATCAGTAATTAGGAAGGAAGATGAAAATATTTGAAATATTACTAAAAATTGTCTTGCAAAACACTCTTGTTTGAAGTTCTGGTAGTTTTCTTGCAAATAGAATCTGGAAACAGCTGTTGGTTTCATGCTTAGGTAGAGTTTGTGATTGTTTGGTGAACCTGGTTCCCACCTCCATCTTCAAGGGTTCACAGAAAGAAGCCATCAACCTGTCCCAGATCCTAGACAGAATATTGCTGGCTATTCAGGGTTGAATATTGAACTTCAGGTAAGTGTGATTTGAAGTGGCAGGATTACATTTGGGAAAGTAAAAGGGGGTTTTGTGGTAGGTTTTTTTTAATGGCAGCTGTATGAAGCTGCTCAGAAGTGTGGAGTGATCGAAGTAGTCCCAGCAGAGATGGATTATTGGAAAAATGCAAGTGAGGTGGGCAAAGCTGCCTGATAGATTGCAAAACCATATGATTAATTATACTGATCACATGCATATGGCCCCCTTATAACTAATGTATATTTGTGTGCAGAGATTTATCCTCCCCACCACCCTTTTTGTACTAAAATTCAGAGCAGTGAATTAGGAACGATACAATCAGATATAAAAGGATTTAGAACTGTTTAGGTGACTGGGCCAGCAGCTGGCAAACGTGGTTCACTGTGGAAAAATGTAAAATAATTAGTCTGGGAGCAAGAAACCAAAGGAAATACAGTGTGTGCTGCAATGGAACAATCATTCAACACACTGACTAGGAAAAGGATTTGAAGGTTATTGTGGAAAAATCATTGAAACCATGGGGCTTATGCACAGCTGCAAGAAAGTAAGTTACTAGGTTGTATCAGAGGGATAAAATACAAAATAAGAGGCGATAGGGTTACAGGAGTGTTAGGCTCCATCTGGAATACTGTGTAGAGTATTGGTCAACGTGCCACACAAGAAATATAATGTCTGGGAAAGAGTGAAAAGGCAGTAACAGAGATAAATATTTTATGTGTAAAGATTAGGGAAGATGATATAGGAAAACAGAGAAATACATACATAGATGTACATATAGATGATAGATGTAGATTAGATATAGATACATAGATATAGATATTGATATTTATATTAATATAGATATTTATATTGATATTAATATAGATATTGATATAAATATTGATATTGATATAGATATCCTTCTCTTTTCTAGGATTGAAAATTAGGAGTAATCTTAAAAATGAGGAAATAGAACTGCATACAAAAAGTAGTAAGGGTCTGGAATAAATTATTATTTCAGAAAGTTTGTTGAAATATGAAATATACATAAATTCTGTAGACTTCATGAAAAAAATTAAAGGGAATGACAAATGAGATAAGCCTGTGATTGAGGTTTTTAAATTTGAAGGCAGGCAGATTAAGCTGTTTCCCTTCCCACCCCTCTTAAAGGTTTGCGACCTGAACAATCGTAGTTTTCAGACTTACTACACCTTGTAGTGAGGAGGGCACATCATTTTTACCTATGAATTATGCTTTTTTTGTCTGCTAAGACTAGTTTTAAGTACATTGGGAAGCACCCAGATTCTTCATGTTGTGTATTAGGAATAATGTGTTCATTCTGCCAACACTTTTCTGTTATTTCAGAGACCTTCAACTAGTATATAAGGTTGCTTGTCCAGTGCTTCTGCAGTGCCATGTCAGGATAATGATGCACATACTTAGTTTGTCACAGGTTTGGAAATGCTTTAGAGCATTTACACTTTTGTCAATCCTGGTTCTTCCATTTAAAAAACTCAAGAGAGAAAGGCAAAAAGGCAAAGCATATTAAAGAATGTGGGATTTAGAGTTTGTGTAAGTGGCAAAATTATAGTTAAGATGAAAAATATGCTAAAGCAATTAAACTATTTGAAGTAATAAAACTCCCCTTTTTTCAGGATTCAGCACTTGGCTGGGTGGGATGCTTAGCTCTTAATATCTGGCTAGCTGCTACAGGAGCAGTAAGACAGCATGTGAATAAACGAGAGATAACTCTGTGGAATTCAGTTCTGTGGAGAAAATTAGCTCTCTGCATCTTTGGATCTAAACCAAATGCAGTGGGTCACTGTACTGAAGTTTCAGAAAATAATTTATTAAACTTGGTGTAAATTGCTAACTTCGCCAGGCACTGTTTTCCATACCCTGCTTTGAAAATTTTGGAGTTACAGTAATTTCACGATTACAAGCTGCACTGTTTTGACTAAAATTTTGCTCCCACACCGGAAATGTGGCTCAGGAGCGGCTAATATGTGAATAATTTTCTGACATTTACAACCCTGGAAGTGCAAACCGAGGTGCCAAGTTGAGCACCTGCCAGTAAAACCCAGGACTGCGTGATTGTTAGACATTGGTTACTCTATTGCACTGCGGGTGGAGCCGGCTCCGTGCAGGCAGCGCGGAGGGTGGGGACGGTGGGGAACTCCCTACTTCAGGCAGCTCAGCCCGGGGGAGGCAGGGGGCTTCCTCCTGCTGGCCCCGTGGCTTGGGGGGAGGCAGGGGGCTCCCGTCCCCTCCTACCACCGCTGCCGTGGGTGCCAGCGGGCTCCTTCCCCTCCTGCCGCCGCAGGAGCGAGGAGGCTCCATCCCCACCTCCCACCACCACCACGGGTGCTGGCGGGCTCCATCCCCGCCTGCCACCACAGCACAACGCCGGGCCGGGGCGAGCGAGCCCAACGGCGGTGGCAGCCAGCCCCGAGCGGCCCCGCCGAGCAGCAGCGCCAAGCTGGGCTACCTGGCCCCAAGCCGAGCCAGTAAACCCCGCCATGCTGCGATTCTGTTACTATTTGTCAACTTTGTTGCATGCGGGTCCTCCCTGCAAATGACAGAGCAGCTTATAATTGGGTGCGGCTTATTTATGGACAAAGAACGAAATGTTTGCCAACACCCGGCGATGCGGCTTATAGTCAGTGCAGCTTGTAATCGTGAAATTACTGTACTTGGTCCCAACTGCTGCTTCTCTGTTGTCACATAGTTGCGACAATGAGGACAGTTCTGCTGTAGACTTTGTATTTGATGTGCTGGGGCCATTTCTCTCTCAGGACTTCTGAGGAGGTATGTAACAGAGCCCAGTTGTGATTTTTTTTTTTTTTTTTTTTTTTTTTTTTTTTTTTTTGGTGTAGATATTCATGAGACTACTTCTGAGGCAGGCAACCAAATTCTATATACATTACATATACATTACCAAGGGAGTGGAGGAACTCCAAAAGGGAGTTTTGAAACCTGGGAGCTTTGTAGATAGCAAAATGAAATCAGTGTGAATGGCAGTACTGCTTTTGCTTTAACTCTGAATGGCGATTTAGTGCAAATTGGAAAGTAGTCTCTTGTTAAAGCCAGTTGTTGAATGTTTGATAGTATCATTTTTGTTTGAAGAGCAGCTGACTCTTTTGTCAGCTCCCAGTGACTTCCAGACCGCCAGAATAATCAGAAGCTGTGTGGGTATGTATGTCAAAAGAGATCTTGGGAGGGTCTGTGTGTCAGCAGAAATCTGACTGGATGCTCCCTCTGATTGCTGGGATGTGACAGTGCCTCTTCACTCATCTCAGCTGGGGTGGAGCCACGACATAGGACATTTGTCTGTGGCAAGGCAGATTTAGATGGCTCCTTACAGCATTCAGAAGCAGAACTTGAAGGACTTCAAAATTAAATGCCAGCCTTGATATCTGCATCTCTCTTCATTTTTTCCTCATAGATCATGGCTTCTAGACATACCTGTTATTTTCAGTTTTACTTCCCTTTATGTTTCCATCGTCAAAGTCACCTCACTGAAGAGCCTGATCTTTAAGTCACTCTGGAGTCAGTGGAATTCTTGCAGTTTAGATACCAGAAATGTATTCTGTTATTAATACCCCTCCTACTTAGTGTTTGAATTCTGGAAAAAAAATATATCCTAAAGATGTATTTTAAAATGTTAATCTTTACTAATTAAACAAAATCTGGCTTTCAACTATATTGCTTTTGACCTGCTGTTAATAACACAATTTCTAATTGTTTCCAAGAGCTAAAGAGTGACATGCATAATCATTAGACCTAGGTTTGAAGAGCTTCAGATGTTACCTTAAAAACAGTTTGGCAATAATGAAGCTTTCTAGCTGTATTGATGAGATCAGTGAAGTATGAGAAACTAGATCAGTCTTGAGTAAAACTATGTATAGTTTAATTTGAAATGTGCAGCTGTAGGTTTGCAGAAAACAAAATATACAGCAGGCACAATGCTTATATTCAGCCTGAAGTTAAAGAATTTTTTTCCAGCTATCAATTTACAGCTTAAGATAATGGATTTTGGCAGTGTGTAGAGCTATTAAGTAATGTTTATTAAAATGGATAAGAAAGGACTTAAGAGGTGGCCTGTGAAAGAATTTTAAAGGGCTGGTTAGTGAAATAAAGAAATAACATTTTCTCCTAGAAATAAAGTTTTATATCCCTGGATAAGTCATTAATGAAAAAGATTGTGGTGATATCATCTTATTATTTAATGCAGTTTGTGAACTGATATGGAAACTGTACTTAGGATATTTTTTTCACCTCCACTGCGAGACTGAAGTGTATTAAACATCTATACTAGAGAGAGAAATAATCAATTATGTTTAAGTTTGCCTCAGTCACAAAACTAGCATACAATTTGACATGACCTTAATATTCCCAGGGTCTATTGTGCTGTTCTTCAGACTAGGCAATAGATGTGTGAAACTCCATGCCAGAAGTCATTAAAGCGCTAGAAGTTTGCGTGGACTCACGGAGATGTTGGGTAAGTGCCAAGGGCACTTACATAGCCAAGGGTTGTTAAATGCATAGAAACCACATCCAGCTCAGGATGTCCCCGAGCTCAAAATAAATTACAGTAATTTCACGACTATAAGGCGCACCCTTTTGAATAAAATTTTCCCCCGAACCTGGAAGTGTACCTTATAGTCCAGTGCGCCTTATATGATGTACAAAGTTGCGACATTTGCCACCCCGGAATTGCGAGCCCGCAACAGTCCCCAGCCGAGCAGAGTGCGCCCGGCGGTGGCATTGGGCCAGCGCCGGGCCGGGGCGAGCCCGGCAGCATTGGGGCAGTGCTGGTGGAGGGGGAAAGATGGCGGTGACAGAGCAGCCCAGGCTGGGGGGGGAAAGCCGGTGGCATCGGAGGCAGCGGCCACGTGGGGAGGGCCCGCAGGCATCGGGGCAGCGGCCGCGTGGCAGTGGGGGAAAGCCGCCACATCGGGGCAGCAGTGGCGCGGGGTGAGCCTGCTGGCATCAGGGCACCCGGAGCACCAGGGGACTCCTGGAGCACCCGGGCTGCGCGACGTTCCTGGAACGCCACGGGGGCGCAGAACACCCGGGGCACCAGGGAACTCCCGGAGTACCTGTGCAGCATGGGATTCCCGGAGCGCCAGGGGACTCCCGGAGCGCACAGGCAGCGCGGGGTTCCCGGAGCGCCAGGGGGGCACAGGACACCCTGAGCGCTACGGAACTCCCGGAGCAGCGGGGCCCCAGGGACGCTGCAAGGAGCAGCGGTGGACATAGCTCAGTCCCAGGGACACTGCACAGAGCAGCGGCAGGCATAGCCCGGCCCCGGGGACGCTGCAGGGAGTGGCGGTGGGCATGACCCAGCCCCAGAGAGGTGGGGCCGAGCAGCGGCGGGCATGGCCCCGGCCCCGGGGATGCTGCACAGAGCAGCAGCGGGCATAGCCTGGCCCCGCCGGGTACAGGCGGGCCCGGGGGCCCATGGCTGCCAGGTTGAGGCGGGGCCTCGGCCAGCAACCTCACAGGGGGAGCTGGGGGCGGATCCTTGCTGCAAAAAAAACGTGTCTTATAGTCCGGTGCACCTTATGGTCATGAAATTACTGTAATACTGAGAGAATATTTTTATTCCTTCCTAACCATTTGCTTCTGACCAATGCTTGAATTTATGCATACACACTGCAATTGGACTTTAAGTACTATGTTGAGCTCACTGAGATGCTCTAACCTTGCAGCCACAGATGATAAGGAAAGAGAAAGCATGTTGGATGGAGGTGGACCTTTGGTCTGGCCCAGCACAGTCATTCCTCCTTTCTACTGAGATCATCTCTGACCTAATTCAACCTTAAATGTTTTCTAAATACTTTCAAGATAGGACTAGACACATGCATGAGTTCTGCTCTGAGCATGAGCTTGAGTCTCATAGTGTCTATGTGCATTTTTTTTTTCCTGAATAGAATGCTTTTGAAATCTGTATATCTGCTAACAGGTCACAAAATTGACTGCCAAATGAAGGCTATGGAGCCTTGGGCAAAGGGATGCTAAAGCACTTTTTCCACAGTTAGAAGCAGGGTATCAGTGTAATTGCCTTAAATGAAGGCATGTCTCTCTGGAGTAAGGGGTGCCTTGGGGTCCCATTTTTCACTGCAGGGGTTCCCCAAAGGCTGCCTGCCTGAATGGACATGATGGCAAGGAGAGTTTGAGCTTGACAGAGCCCATGCCCCAGATGCAGTGATGACCTAAGAAGTATACATTTCTCTGTCATTGTCTTTCAGAATGAGCAAGGTTTTTCCTAAACACAGTGAGAACCACCCTGGAAAAAACATACACGTACCTGAGGTCTTAGAATGTCTAAGAAGTCATTTTTTGTTGAGAGAAAAGAGTTTGGACAAAGACAGCATTAATTTGACTCAATCTGGATTTTACGTAATTTCATTCTTCTTGTATTAAATGTCACAGTCAAGCTGTTTCCCTAGAGAAGTCTGAGATAATGATAATCTTAAAAACTTTGAAGAGTAGAAGAGAGAATTGCATCAGATAGAGTTTTGGACTCCCAAAGAAGTATAAGTTTTGTGCTAATGGCACAGTCTGCTTCCAAGAGTATGGCAGATTTGATAAATGAAGCAATGCTGATAATTGTGGAGGTCTTGAAAAAGAAAATCAGCACATGCTTGATGACCTGCTTAAATGGTTTTACAACCTCTGCAAAAGCTGTTTAAGGTACAGCCAGGATGGCTGAAAACAACTTTATCTGTGGTACAGAGGAATGTACCACAGAGAAGTGGATACCTGCTAGGTACGGGGTTTTTCTAGATTCAGATGCTGCAAAGAAAATTTTGTTTCTGGTTGTGACCCTGCAGTCTCACTGAAGGTGCAACAGTAATGGGCTTTGAAGGATTGAGAAAACATACTTGAACTTCCATTATAGAAGAAAAGTAAAAACTAGAGAATGAAATTTATAAATACTGGTAAAAAAATGAAGGGTCAATACAACTCTACTGTTACCAGGAATACACTGGTTTTACACTCTAATAGCTCCAATTAAAATAAATATTTGTCAGTGTTACTCTAATCACAGAGTTTGATACTGAATTCAACTTTTAGGATAATTCTTGAAAATTCTAAATGGAAAAGTGACCTTTTGAATTTCTCTGATGTAAATCTAATATTCTGCACAACATCTCCTTGATGTCCAGTTGAAAGGTAGCAAGACCTCTTTGCAAATACGGCCTGTGTGTAAATGAAATTAATTTAACGCTTCAAACTTCCATTACCTTGTGCTGGTGCCCTTAACGATATCTGATCTGCTCAGTTTTCTGTGCATTTTCTATTAGGGGTTGTCAAAAACTGATTTCGAACATTCTAATCTACACATCAGTGTGCTGGAACTTTTGAGATTGTCCTTGCCGGTTTTGTGTGCGATGCATTTTGCAACCTATTGAAAATGTCAGCTATTACACAAATCTTTTGCTTAAATTATGTGTGCTTAGTTCAAAGTAAATATGTTCTTTTGAATGGGAGGTATTCTAAATTTCTGAATTATTTTTGAATATTTTGAATTTGTTGTGAACTTTTTACAAATTAATGCTGATGAAAATATTTCATTGGTAAATATGAATACCAGAATTTAGATAAAACTTTCACTGTGGCTTCTGTTTTTCTGGACAAGTGGCACAGCAGAACTGTTTTAGCTGTCTCTTTTCATCCAGTCTTTCCATATGTCATTTCTGTGTCAAATGGAAATGCTGTAGAAGAAAAATTCTGCATAGGTAGAAAGTTTAAAAAAATAAACAAGTCTAGGAAAAATATGCCTGGCCATTGGCAAATATAGTGAGTTTTAAGACATTCAGGTTTTACACGTGACATTGTCACAAGATCAGTGACTCCTACAGAAAACAAATCATTTGTTTAGAAGGGAAGTCAGCAGCTTTATGGAGAAATAAATATAATTTTACAACTTAATTACAGTATAAACATTTCTTGTGGATGCAATGACTTTGTTGTTATTGTTGTATTAATCTTACAGAACATATGGATATTTGTTTTGGTATCTCCTGGGACCTGCTAAATCCTCTGAGCTTAGCCCTGACCACTCTTCTAAAGAGCCTAACTTGTTAGCCATTTTTCATTTGTGTGACTAAATGTTTAATAAATAAAGGAGAGGAAAGGGGGAAAAAGACAGAAAGAAAAGCTTTTTTTTTTCCTTTCTTTTCTTTAGAAGTTGTTATTCTCTGATTAATTTGCTACTCTGGAAGTTTTATCTAATAGTGTTAGTTCCCTGAAATAAAGTGAAGAATTTCACACTTCCCAGCTGCTGTTGAATGCTTTAGGAAGGTTGGTTGTTGTGGGTAGTCTTTTCTATGGCAACGTAATCAGTTAGCGTCCCTTCACTTATGGCACCTTTTTAAGTACCAGGCTCTCTGAGAACTGAGAAAATACCTTGGTATAACATAGCTAATAATGGGAGTTAAAATCTGATAGAATTCTTGTAGAGTAAAAAGTATATTGTGACTTTCAGTTAGGGATTCCTTTTGTTTTCAATTTGGTTGTTTATGCGAAATAACCTGGAGTGTATAGATCTGCTCTTTTTTTTTTCCTTTTCAATTTGTGCGTGTCTTTTTATAAAAGGAGAAAGGCTTAGAAAACTTCACTTCTCCCTCACACATTTCTTGGAAGTTTTCAAGCTTTTGGGGGAAAGAGTAGTGTGATTAGCTCTGTAATGTTGACATTATCACATTATCTGACACTTTCTGAACACAGGTTTCTTGTCTTTCCAGCAATCTTCCAAATCTAGGATTCTTAGATATTTTTTATTCTGGGAATCATATGTTTTGAGTATTGCCTACTCTTTGGAATCTTCTTTATTTTAGACAGTGATTTCTTTTCTAAATTTCAGAATATTTATAACAAATGCTTGTGTGGTTACAATGGCCTCTTCTATTTTGTTGTGTTTTGATTTTATTGGGGATTTGAGTGGGTTTTGCTTGTTTTTTATTTTTAAAAAAACCCCAGCAAATCACAAACGGTAAACCTCGTAATTCCTTTACAAGTATTTACTGAATTTTATGTGGCTTTGCTGTAGAAAGCCATCCTAAGAGTATGTGCACTTGTATAATGTACAGTGACTTGTAACACTCTTAAATACATGTGTGAATTAAAACAAGAGCCTTGAAGCACAGCCCTATAGATCATGCTTTTCATGAAGAATAAATTAAGGACTCTTGTCTCAGCTGAGCCAGCAGAACTTTCTTATGAGTATCATCACATTCTTAAACTGAGTTTTCTTTCTGTCAGAGCCTTCCAAAAGGGAAACACTGAAATTTGGATAAATTCATAACAGCTACAAGTTTCATTTAAAGTCTTTGCAGGTTGACTGTATAGAAGCACTCATTTACAGAAACTGATGACAGCTAGCATATATGATAGTTGGATATTTAATATTTTAATTTTTTAAAATTTCTTTGATAGTGTCATATAAGCATTTTTAGGCTTTATGTACATTTTCAGTTTGGTTTGAGTTCTGTTTACTCTTCTGTACAGAAACATAGTTCTTAGTCCAGGAAGATGAAGTCACAGAGTATTTCCACTTAGGAGGGAGCTTCTCTTTGGTAGAGAAATGGTTTTAAATCCACAGGTTCTGCTGCTGCATGGTTGATTTTGATCAATGCTGTGGTAGCCTGGCTGGCAACTGCAGCACTGGTGTATTTCTTGTAATGCTGTCTCAGTGTCATGATGAAAATTCCCTGGCAGAGCAAGTGCAAAGTACCTAGGTTAAAAATTTTACAGGATTTGTGTAATTGTATTTGGCACACAGCCTGTTTCAGGGAGTGATACAGCAATCCAAGGCTCTTCTACATGTACTCTTGTTGGAGGCACCGTGTCATCAGCCACTGTTTAAAACATTTTGGATGTGCAAACATGTTAAGAGTAGTGCTTAAACAAGATGTATATTCTGAAATGTGTTCGAAAACACACAAGTGACATGTTCTCTGATGACAGAGAGGCAGTTTCTTTCCCAGTGTTTCCCTTGAAGCACATCCATTGTGTGTAAAATATCATGCCGGTGCAATGATTTTGAGGGAATACTTTTGGCACATTTTTGCAAACCTAGGGTATACAGTACTCTTGAAAGTGTGTGTAACCATTGACACAGGCACTTTGAAGTTGTTTTAAAGAGCTTGTGAGACCAGTTCTGGTATGTTTTGGTTCTTTTTATCTCCCTCCAGTTATCACTAAACTTCCTACTGTCTTAGTTCCTATTCCGTTGTATTTACCACTTCTTCTCAGCCTTTACACAGATTAGAGTAGCCATCTTCCATTCTAGTAGTAGCCATCCTAGTCCCTTTTATCCATACATGAACATGGACATATTTAAATATGCACCACCATTACATGCTAGTGCAATACATTTGTTTCATTACAAACAAACAAACAAAAAAAAAAAAAAAACTTTGCTTTTTATTATGTAACTTGACTCTCTGCTGCATCAAATCTAGGACCCTTTTATCCTCAGAGTTTCATCTCTTTAAACTGGAGTCTGTACTGCTTAGTTTACCTATTGGAAAGTTGCCTTCGCTTTTTGTCCTCTTCTTCCAGTCTGGGTTTTAAACATGCCTTCCCTTAGGTTCTTCTGCTTAGGTCACTATGTCCAGCACTAAATATTTACTCCTATAAATTCTTCTATAAGAGCACTGAGTCCAGAATTTGTCTTTTTCAGAAAGAAAGTAGTCTAGCATTCAACCATCTATTATTAAAGCAGTTAACTTTTTTTTTCTGTCTGTGCAGTTGTTGCAGGACCAAGCACTATGACAATAAAAACCTTTTAAAGCTATAAATCATTAGGTAATTATATGGCACCATGCAGCTGGCATGAGTTGGACCACAAAACTTCCCACAGCTTGAAGTTGTACTTCCCAAACACAGGCATATATAATCCCATTTTCAAGGGTGTGCAGTCAAAACTGAATCTCATGTAATGTATGGATTATCTCTTGATACAGTTCAGAATAGATGAAGTAAAACTTCTATCTGAGTTACCCAATGAAAGTGAGCAGTTATTTGAAGGGGCATATGGTTTCCTTCTGCAGCAAAAGTACACTTAAGAGGTAAAGTCCTATCAGCTTGAAAATCCTAAAGATCTGCAAGCTCAGGGTAAGCAAAATCAGATGGCTTAGAGGCTTTTCCAGCTCTTGCTGAGAAGGTGTGTGGCAAGACACTCCGTACATCATTTGAATTGAGAAAGAGGAGATAAAGATATTACGGCATTTCAAAACAAGCTTGATCAACAGGTCAAAAATTTCTACCCCTCTACTCTCTCATGAGACCCCAAGTAGAGAGTTGCATTCAGCTCTGGAACTGAAGGACATGGATCTGCTGGAGTGACTCCAGTGGAGGGGTACAAAGACGATTGAAGCACTGGAGTGCTGGAGCACCTCTCCTATGAAGCAGCTAGGAGAGGGGCTTTTTACAAGGGCATGTGACAAGGGGTGATGGTTCTAAGATGAAAGAGGGCAGGCTTAGGTTAGATATTAGGAGGAAATCCTTTAGTATCGGTGCAGGTTGTCCAGAGAAGATGTGGTTGCTCCTTCACTGGAAGTGTTCATGGCTGGGCTGGATGAGGCTTGGAGCAACCTGGTCTAGTGGGAGGTGTCCTGCCCATGGCAGGGGATTGGAACTAGGTGATTATAAGATTCCTTCCCACTCAATCTGTTCTATGATTCTATGATTTTAAAGGCACCTAGTTAAGCATTATATTGTTACACATTCGCACATAGTATCTTGCAAAAATATCTAGCTCCTTTCACTTTTTAAGATAAATGTAACATTTTAACTGCACTTTAATGTGAAGTGATTGACTGAGAAAGATCAGTGAGAAGGAGATATAACATATTTTTCACCCAAGTCTACTGACTATCAAATACAATGTAATGAGCTCTCCCAGAAAGTTGTATGGACATGTTTCCTGGGTGTGTTGTATTTGAGGCATCAGTGTGGTCGCTCTGCCACTCTGTATGTATTTAGTGCTTCTGCACCAGTGTGTTTGAGTGGTGTGTCAGCCTCAGTAGGGGAATGTGTAAGTAGGCTGGTGTGATAACTTGCAAGTAGAGGTGAAAATGTATGGTTTGTTGAATTAATTAACTGGTTCCCTGGCTTGTTAGAGCTTGGGTACCTTATCTGCCTTTCTTATATTCTGTTAGGGGAAATGTGTTCATTTCCTACTTTGTTTTAAACTTATGTTTAAAAATGAACACTGGTAAGACAGAAAATCTAGAACTAAAAGCTGAAATTAAAAACCCGTATTAACTGGGACTGTTTTCTGTATTATCCTCATGTTTGAATTAATTCTCTGTTTCATATGGGTGCTTATAACAGTAGATCTGCTCTGTGTGCACAATTTATTCTGAATTTATTCAGTGAAATAGAAAGGGAGGGAGAGAAAAATTAAAACCAAAAATGGCAGGGGTTTAGATGGAAATAAACTCAGCTGCTGCTTCAAACATAACCATCACTAATTAGTACCAGCACAGCAGAAATGACTGAGCAGCTATTTGAAAGAAAGGAGGGGAGTGGCACCTGTTAGTGCATAGAAAGGGCTTCATCTAATTTTCAAGTGTTTATATTCAGCCATTAAGAGCAGCCAGACATGAGACTTTTGCATTCTCATTCTTCTCTTGTCCTTATTTTAGCAGTCTGTTCTCTGTCTCAGAAGTAGCTCCTGAGAAGGTATTTTTAATCTCTTGTCCTCTTCATATGTAGGGATTTCAAGACTGTTAGAGATTTTAGCAGTGTAGTTGTTTGTTAGTTTCAGTCACTCAAAAACTTAGAATTGATTTCCAGGGAAATATGATCTCTATATGAGAGAGATTTGTTTGTTGGTTCCCCCCCCCGCCAGCTAGCAGTTTGATTTGCAAGCTCAGAAAACATAATGTTGAAAAAAGCAATACAGATCAATTCACATCATCAGAACATTTTGGTTCTGATCTTACTTCTTTAACTTGGTGTTGGTTTTGGTAAGTGGTGCATTTGATCAAAGACAGCGCTCACATTCTTTATTGTGAAAGTACAAACTGCTTTTGCACATACTTACACAAGCTTTCTTAAATATTATGATCTTGAGCTTTCTGTAAGTCACATATTTCTGTCAAATGGATTTCTTGTCAAAACTCTTTTTCATCTATCAGTTACTGCATCATATGAAACTTTGAAATATGCAGCTCTAGCATTATTCCCCTGTGCATTCAGCATGTGTGCTGGGTATGTTAACATGTGCAGCAGAGTTGGAGGACGAGTTACATTTTCTGTTATTTGGATCATTTCAAAACGGATTGGGTTGCAATTGAGGTACAGTAGTGACACTAGTTAACTGCAACGTTTCCATCAGTCCTACAGAAATTTGATACAGAATTGCTAAATCCTTCTGTAGATGTAGTGTGAATTAATGGATCCAAACCTGAGGCTCCCAGAGATCCGGCTGGCACCAACTGGGTTTTAATTACATCCCACACATTGGTTTAGTTATTCTTGTAGCAGGTGAAATGAGTGTTACAAGTTAATTCTTTCACATCAGAAGAAGAAAAAAAAAGGTTGATCCTCTTTTCAGATGAGGGGGGGAAAAGGGTTTAAAATATCTTAATTTTATTTTTTCCCAGGGAAAAAGGAAGAAAGGTATGTAGATAGAAATAGAAAATAGAATAGAAAAAAGAAAGACGATGAAAGGATACAAAGAGACAAAATAAGTAGATTATATGGAAAGGAGTAAAGAACGAAAATTATATTGGAAAAAATTAACTGGAAAGTGTATTCTATTTTATAAGCAGAAAATATTAAGATAGAAAAGTTGAAAGGTACAGGCATATTAAAACACCATATTCTGTGCAAAGGGACAAAAAGTACAATGAATGAAAGGGGAAGACATAATTTTAAATTGAATGGAGAAATAAGTGCATATGATATTTTAAAATAATTTCCCTCTAATAATCAGCAGCATATATTTGAATTTGTACTTAAGAATGACTTAGATTTTTAATGGATGCAGAATTAGTGATACCAAAAAACACATGACACTGATCAGCAGTCTTACTGAAAACACAGGTAAGGGTTATCAAAGTTTTATTTATGCAACTCTTCACTTTTATTTCATTAAAAACTAAAATGATAGCTACAGTAAACATAAGGGGTTTCTTTGATGTAAGCTTGCCAAAAAATTTTTCATGCCAAAAAAGTAGAAACCAAAAAAAAAAAAAACAAAACCAAGGATCAAACACCATGAATTCTATAATAAGATCTTGAAATTAGGAGACTGAGTAATAAACAAGTTAATTATATCAACGTGAAAATTAATTGTATGAAGTAATGTTATTGCAGGAAGCCAGGAAGGAAACCACAGTCTTTGGTAATGCTAGTAGATGCCAGTGGCTGGTTAGCTCCTGCTCCATTGCCATGCTGCACAGCATCCTCCTGGAGCCCCTTTCATGTCATTCAATTCTGATTTACCATCAGCTATCATAGCTTTACCATGCACATTCTGGAATTGGCACTGAAGGCTTGACATAAAGCCACAAAGGCAACTAAATTCCAAGTTAAAGCTGAAATTTCATTCTAAATTCTCCTGATGGTGGGGGTGTTGTGGAGCACATGGGAACAGCGAGTGTTTGAAGCCCCGGCTGGAACCACACACAGAAGAACAAGCTGAGAGTGGAATTTCAGCCCAAGCCTTACCATTAATGCCACATAGCTCTTTGTGATTTGATTTCTCCTACATGGCACTGTTAGAGGCAGAAATAAGCCCAAGTCAATCCCAGAGTTATTTTAATCTATGCTTACAAGAGTCTTGTGGTGATAGTAACAGATTCTTCTCACCCATTGTGCCTCTGAAATTTGAATTTTTGTATCCAGCTTGTCTTGAGTTTGCACTGTTGGAAACTGCTGAGGTGTTAGATTACAGATGTCTTAACATCTGAGGTTCAGCCTTAAATACATAATTATTTCTTACAGTATACCTGTCTTTACTTGAAACTCATTTTGTGCAATAGAATTAAAGAGGAAAACTCTGCTTTTTGCCTGATACATGCATTTTTATGAGCAAAATGAGATTTCACGGTGTTTTTAAAAATGTCAGGAATGTCAAATCTTTTTTATCTGAAGGACTCATTGGATGACTCAGGAAAAACTGCTTGGAAATTAGTCAGGATTTAATTGAAGTGGGAAGGATACTGAATTGTGAAGACAGAGCTTGCTCTCCTCTGCACTCTTTAGATTGGTACTTCAAAAGAAGATTAATCTTAATTTTTAAGTGATTGAATCAGCCTTTTATTCAAAACATAATTTTTATTTAATCTTTGGTTAGGCACTTGGAATAATGATTAGAATAGTTATTCAAACATTTCTCTATTCTAAGTACAAAATTGGTGTTATGCTTATAAGTTTTTTTATTCAAAAAACATGAGCTTTCTACTTCTTCCCATGTATTTCCATCCCTTACCAGCTGTCTTTGGTGGGTCTGGCATCCCTGCTGGATGAAGACTTGGAGAGATACGTGTTGGTGAAGAAAATAATAGTGCATGAGAGGGCGGGATACAGCTTTTTAATGGGATGGTAGCTGCTCTAGCTGAGCTCATGATCATATCCTGGAGGTTGTTCTTTGCAGATGACGAATTTCTTTAGTAGTGACAGGTTGAGTTCCCAGCCACCCTCTGTTTTCCTCATATCCAACCTGAACCTCCCCTGACACAGCTTCAGGCCATTCCCTCAGGTCCTGTCACTGTCAGCACAGAGCAGAGATCAGTGTCTGTGATGCCTTGTTTTGTCTAACTAAACCGTGAAGAGAACATGCTGATACTTTATGTGAAGTTTAGAGTTATATACTAATGCAGTACAGAATCTGGAAAATATGAAAATGTCTAGCTTGTGTTTTAGGCACTTAAGGCATCATCTGCCCCTCCTCTTCCCCTCAGGAAGTTCAGACTGCAGTGGGGTCTCCCCTCAGTATCCTCATCTCCAGGCTGAACACACTAAGTGACCTCAACCACTCCACATATGACTTTTCCTCAAGGCCCTTCTCCATATTTGTTGCCCTCCTTTGGACACTCTCTTAACAGGTTAATACCTTTCTTACGTGGTGATGACCAAAACTGGTACCTATGTATTTCAGTTAAAATTGTGGATTGATGAAATTCAGTATTCTGCTATCAGTAACAAATCTAGCTTTGGACAGAATTCAGATAAAATACTGCAAGACTTAAGAAACTTGAAAATCCATTTGGTTTGAACATATTGTAAAATTCACTTTTTGCTTCTCTTCTAAACTTTTTTGTATTTATGCAGAAAGATTGCTTTTCATTACATAATTTTCATTAAAGGACAACTGTGAAACCATTTTCAACTTTTTTTTTTAATTTGCCATTGGGGAAAAATTGCTTATGTTACCGTGAGGAGGATGGGATTTTAATAAGAATGCAGCAACCATGAAATATTCATTTGAGATTTACAGCGTTTGTTGAGTCTTGTTAACTAAGCAATTATGGAGTCACTTGTCCCGTAAAGTTTTAAAAAGAATAAAGCTATATTTGTTGCTACATTGGATGTTTTTTAGGCAGTATTTTTCAGAACACACAGGTCTGAACAGCAGCAGTGCACTTGTGTTATAGGCTATGATAGAGCCCTATACAGCAAGAAGCTTAAAGAAGTTCTGTCTAAACCAAAGCAAGTCTTGGCTTCAGATACTTAGAGGTGGCCCATATTTTCCTTGCTTATCAGAATATGACTGTTTTAAATCTAAATTGTGAGTATTTTGGGGTTTTTTTCTTATTGTTGGTTCCCTCACAGCCTTCATTGAAACCTGAGGTCTGAGGCAAACAAACATGCTACAAGGGAAAGCTAAAATTGACTATAACAGGTGCTTGTAACCTATCATTCAATGAAATATTTTAACAAGTCCTTAATGCTAACAGAAGGGTGCAAGGCATGGGATTAAATAGCAAGTTGTAGCTTTCTATTTAGTCATATAATAGTGTATAATATAATATATGATGATAATAGTTCCATGATTAATGTTCAAATACACACTGTGTGTTCTGAATTTTAGATTTTCACATTTACCTGTTGTCACTTACCATCTCTGAAATACTAAAGTGTAAATATCTCTGCTTCACTGGGTCTGTGTCCTGTTTTGCTGCCAGTGAGTCCTGATGCTACTCATCAGAGTATTGTCAACTTGTATGATTTTGATCCCAAGTCTCTCAATATTTATGAGGAGAGGGTGAAGTTGGAGATTTTTTTCTTTACTTACTAGTTGAATCTTTGGGTTTGGTGGTATGATCTCTGACTCTTTTATTGGTGTTTTCATTGCTTTTCCCATTTTTCTGGCTTCTCTGAAACACAGGCCCATACTTAAACTAGAATATCATTATTCTCCCATCTTAGGAGTTGCTCCACATTTCAATAATTAACTTCAGGAATGGGTCATTTGCATGGATATGCAGCACATTTCAGCCTTTGCTGAGCCAGCCACTAACCTTGGTGGGTTTAGGTTTGAATTTCTGAATTTGACTCAGCAAGAGCCCAACAAGTAGCTGAGCTGGCAAACAAGGAGGTGCAGGACCACTTAACGAAGAGCAGGGGAGTGGGAAGCTGAAGCAACCTTTGGTGACATCCAACCATTAATTTGGCTCACCTGTGTTGTTAAAGCATGCTCTAAGTGAAGCCAGAAAATACTTTGACTATCGTATAAGCACATCATTCTTTAAGGCTGTGCCAAAAAAGCTTTAATTGCTGGTAGCTTTTTGTTGTGGCTACCCACAAAATACTGAGGTTGATTGAGATAGGATATAGGACTTTTTCTAATTCCATCTTTGGTCTACAAATGCAGTAGTCTTTTTTTTCTTTTTTAGAAGGAAGATATCATTCATGCAGATGTGGATGAAAGACTGTCCCTTCGAAAGCACCGCTTCATGCATTTTGCATCATTGGAATATGAAGGAGAATATTACATGACACCAAGAGATTTCTTGTTCTCAGTAATGTTTGATCAAGTTGAACGTAAGTTGTTTTCTCGTCATTGTATTTGTGAAGGAAAAGAAATTTGCTGGTCCCCTTATAGACGTCATTTGGGATCACTGGGATAATATCCTTTATGTTACATAAATCAGCAGAAGGCAGTTTTAAAATGTTGTCCATATGGATTCTCACAGACACTGCTACCCTTTACAGAAGTGAAGTGAGGCTGATGATTTAGAAATCTGGTGACTTGCTGATGACATCTCTGCATAATTTGCATATCTGATCAGTATGTAGTTCCTCAACTGCTTACATGCCACAGAAAATAGAATGAGTGTATTGTAATAGTGTTCATACCATTCCTGGTCCTGTTCTATCCACTTCACCAGTGAATAATTCTGTTACCTTTTTTCTCAGAGGAGTCAGTCATGGGAGTGAGTTAAATGAGAAGAATAGAGCCCACAGTTCAGTTCTGCATTTTTGGTTTTAAAACTTCTTTGATTTTTACGTAACCTAGTTAAGAACAAATCAAAATCACAGGTGTCTTTTCAAGATGTACTTTTAAAAGTGTGCTTTCTGAGGAGAAGATAGGAGCAGCACAGAAATAAAAAGTGCATAAGTCATCGTCCTTTACTGCAGGTTTTCTGGCTTCATTAATTCTACCCCATTCCTTAAGCTTCCTTTGTATCTTCTCTTATTTCCATGATACAGTAATTTTTTTAATGATATCTGCTTTTTTCCTCAAAAAAATTGGATTTTACCCAAGATTTCTTTTTTGCTTTTGAAAGGTTAAGTTTTTCCATTTTCCAGATAGAATTAACACTTAGAGGACAAATACTCTGTAAGTTCATCTGCTGAGGGAAAGAGGGAGAAATCCCAGCTTTAGTAGTTGTTTGCTGCAATCTGTACACGTTGACCAGGAGAGCATGTTGTCCAGAAAAAACCGTTCAAAGTCTGGGATACTCTGTCTACCTACCAGCAAATGTTATAGTGAGCTGGAAATCCAGAAGGGAATTCAAGGTCCTGTGAAAGGGTTTGAGAGGGAGGAAGAAGGAGACCAGAATACACTTTGATTCAAGCCTGTTGAAAACCTAGGACAGAAAGCAGTTTAAAAGAGCTGCAAGTGGTCAAAGAATAGGATGCAAGTATCTGTAAAAAAAGAAGTTTTCTAGTGTCTGCCAAAAATCTACAGCTGATAAGGATACATGAATTCACTGCTGACACACAGCTTCTAATATTGCACAAAGCTGACTATAAATCCTTAGAAGGACTTTATGACCTTGAGAGTCATGGAGAATTTTTAAGTATTTTTAATGTATGTTTTTAATGTGTGGGTGGTAGACTTCATTCCCCCTCAAAACCTGAGTCATTAAGTTAAAAACCTAAAAGGGAACTTATTTTGAGTTTTCCTGCCTGAAAGACAGAGAATACAGAAACTTTTAGTTTTTGAAGGTATGGTTTTCAGACAGTTATGTCTGAAGACAAGATTAGAAAGATAAATGTTTTTCAGTCCTAGCCGTTCATACATATTAATTGGTTACTCCAAGTGTAATAGTACACATGCAGATTTTTAATGAAGTGGTATGTGGTGATGTGTAATGCAGCCAAGTTAATTTCAGTTGCTTTGCTAAACTGAGTAGGAAATAGCATTAAACAGAAAAGAATAAATAATGACAAGGAAAAAAAACCTTTGCTCTAATGCATATTTAGCATTTCAAATTGAGGTCAGGCTTGCAGCAATAACATCATAGATGCTTGATAGAAAAATGTTGACACTTTAATCTAATGTTCCTAAATTTTTTTTTAAACCATCATTGGTATGGATTCTTTGACCAGTAGCTTAAACATAGTGGTAAGCAATTCTCTTGATTTCTCTTGCTTGGGATTTTACAATTTTATGTGACTGCAAACAGACACAGAATTTGATAGCAGAGAAATATGGCACTTGAAGTGTTTTAAAGGAAGTGGTTTTATTCATTGTGTTTAGAAGAGTTTCATATGAGGAAAATAAACAGAACTATCTCAAATGTCTGTCCTGGTATATTCAGAGTCTGTCAAGATAGTGAACTTCATAGTAAAGCAGCAATTATTTTGGAAGCTTTCCACTTATATAATAAAATAATTCTCTTTCACCCTGAACAGTGCCTTTAGACAGGAAAATGATATGACACTTATCTTAGAAAGTGATACCCTTCACTTACTGCATACTTAGATGCAATTTTAACATGTGATCCTGCATCCAAATGGTGAGTCTTACAATGCTGAACTTCAAGCTGCAATGATTTGGTTATTCTCTACCTATTTTTGATTAAGTGCTAATAAGTAAAAAAACTCAAACTTCTCTGCAAAATCTGAAGCACCCTGGCAGTAACCATTCATCTTCATAAAATGTTTGCCTGGAGTTTTCCAGTTGGATGCTGTTTATAGTAATATGGAAGACTTAGGGCTGTTGTAAAGTTTTGTTTCTGCTGTACCTTTTACAGACAATATGCAGAAACTTCTGACCAACCTCATGAACAGTTTAGTTGTGTAGTTGTGAAATAGTGCTGAGGTTGATCTGACTCTATTCAGAGATAAATACTCCCACAAGGGAAAAAGGCAAGCAAAAAGAAGGATGAGAAACAGTTATGAATTGAGAATAGAAGACCTTGGCCAGCCAGCCTTAAGGATTTTTGCACATGGGTAGTTGTCATTGGAGAATTGCTTTGAAATCTCCAATTAGTTTTTAAACATAGTCAAATTTAGTAGAAAGTGAATGTGGTGTTTTGTAAACCAGATGAGTTGTTGGTGCTAGCATTAAAAAATACCAAAATATTTTAACTATGTACAGATTGTCAAGTGAATTTCTGTACACAGTTTGGTGGAATTTATTACTGAAGCAAAAATCTTAGGTGTGCCCTTTGACAAGATTGCAAAATATGCAATAAATTACGATTTATTATGGAACACTTTACCAGATAAGAAAGCAGATGAACTGTACTGCAAATGTATCAGCTGTCATCCAGCCTAAGTGGTCTTGAACCCTGCCTGGTAGACCTTAGTTCACTGCCTCTGTCATTTGTTTCCTGGTGCATGGGTTTCTCTGTTACTCATTTTCTTTAATATAGGCAAAAGTTGTGAAATATTGGCATTCCTGTTAATTAAATCACACCTTCGAAGTTATTTATTGTCAGGGTGATAATGAAGAAAAATATTTACAGTACTTCCATATAAGGAGAATGAGCTGATAACAAATGCAGAGTTTCCTGACAGACTTTTTGTTCTACGTATTGGCAAAGCAAACAGGTCTATAAAGGAATAAAGACACCATCCAAAAAACCTTTGCTTGCTTTTAGAAGCAGTGCTTCACACCAAGTTACTCTGTAAATATGTGCCTAGTTCTATTGCTGTTAGTTATTTTATGAAAGGAAGCAGCCACCTCATTATAAACAGTGGCAAACAGTAAATGAGATGTGGTAGTGTGGCACAACATTTATGCCAATGCAAAAATAATATGACAGCATTTTTATTCTGCCAGTTAGTACAGTGCATACTAAATGTACCATTGGGGATTTTGGATTCATGGTTACATGTCATGTAATCTTGTGTTAAAACTATGTTACCTTGGGGATGTGTGGCAAACCATTGCAAAACCAGCCAAGTTCTTCTGGGTAGTCTGTGGGATGTTCACGTACCTGATAGTTTAGTGAAAAAGTTCTCTGTTAGTGTTCTTATCATGATGTAAAAATACTTCATAATGTCTAGTAATATCTAATACAAATAATGTGAACTTACTGCATTGCATCAGAAATTCTATCATTTTCAAGATCACAAGTACAGAAGGGATAAAATTTTGCTGATTTACACTGAATTTTCATTGCAATGCCAGGAGCATTTTCAAGAGACCCTTCATATAAAATTCATGTCTTAAACAGTTATGCATACTTAGGCTCATATTCCAGATTAGACAACTAATACTGTGTTTGAGCTCCATGGAAATACCATCTCTGATGTGCTGTTGCAGAATGAATAAGAAAATCTGTACTAATTTTTGAAAAGGACTGCAAGAATCTTCCTTCAGGTAATTAAGATTTTGCAATGTGTTGAATCTGAACTGTGCTTATGTACATTTTTTTCTGGAGAAGATTATTCTATTCCTCTTCCAGGTGAAAGACAAACTTTCAGGTTACCTTGTCTGACAACAATTGACACTTACTAAATAAATATCATGATCCTTCTGTATCTGCTTAATCCAGATTTTATGTGTTGCAGCATCTTCATTCATTCAGCTACTGTAAAAGAGATTTTCCTGTGTTCTGATACTAGAGGCAGTATTTCAGAGGCAGTATTTCCATGGTAGAGTCCTATCTGTCAGTGAGGTTTAGTGAGTTCTAAGTTTCCTTGGAGAAGTTGTTCAAGTCAGTTAAGCTTTCTGTGGGAACACAGTTGGCACAAAGTTGTGGTGTGTTTACAGTCTTGATATGATGGGTGGTTTCCTATCACAGCATCAGCGTGGTCCTGGCTGTGAGAGAATCTGAGGAAAGGACAGAGTGCAAGGCTCTGGTGGCTAAAAATTTGAGTTCTCATTGTCCTTAGTTGAGGTCAATGCTGTTGCAGTCAGTGGTGTTAGGAGAGCCAAAAGGGAGAGTCAGTAGATGAGCACTTGGGAACGACCTGAGTCAGTCTTTTTATTTTTGAGTCTTGAGTATTTGCCTTTGGCAGGAGTTCAGGTGCCTATGCTTTAGTGGCTTCGTTTTGACCTGAATTTCATGTGCAATAACAAATCAGACTGATGTGAGTCATGCATCAGTGTCAGATCTAAAATCTAGGATTCAGAGTCAAAGAATAAGATTGAAGCTTGTCTAAATGGAGAAACTTCATATGGAAAGTAGGGATTGAAGTGTTGTATGGGGAGCCATTGATATAGCTAGGAACTGAATTCAATCCTTTCAAATTTCTAATGTGTTAACAATTTTTTTTCTCTATATATCTTCATTTACTGGGTTTTTTTTTAATACAGATATGTCATTGTTGCTCAAATCCCCCAAACACAGAAGAGAACTTTGCAAGCTGAGTATGCACAACAAAGATGACCCCTTGCCCAGAGCTAGATGGAAACTAAAGTGAAGATAAATCCAAAGAAATAACATGATGTTTAAGGTCATTAGATTAACCTCTTCTGATTTTTAGAAAATGAAACAAAATCAGCCATCCCTAGCCAAAGGTTCTTAGTCATTGTTTACTCATTTCTTGAAGTGGGGTTGTGAGTAACGAAAAATACTGTTCCTGTTAAGGAACTGAACATAAAACCAAAAAAACCAAAATAAACGTTGATTGCTGAGAATGTCTTCCATACTGTGGATTTTTCATCCTCAGCTGTCCTTAGTCACCCAAAAAGCATTAGGAAATCCTACCACAACCCTGTCAACGTCTCCAAAGTAACTTCACTTTCCCTTTCCCCAAAGTGTCCAAATAGAACATAAAAACTGGTGTTGTGCATAAAATACTATATTGTTTTGGATCTAATGTTGAGCTTCAACCAATTGTTGGTAATTAAATTAGCTAATTAAGGGATGGGGTTTTTTTTCCTTTTCTTTTGTCCTCATCAATTAGATGTTAACTCTGATAAGTAACGTATATAGGCTGTGTGTTTCTCTAAAAACTAATTTAACAGTAAATAGTTATTTGTTTAGAAATATGGCAGAAATTCCTATGATCTTGATAATACGTATTTATGTCTGGACATATGTTTTGTTGTGAACTCCAAATAAACACTAATGCACTTTCATAATGGTTGCATCACAAGATACTACACAATGGAATCAAAGATGGGATTCTTGAGGAGAAATGCAGTGTTTCCTCTTGCAGCATTCAAATCTGCTCTGCTGGCCAGGCTTCTTTTATGGTGTATTAACCACTGGCCTCTTCACCAACTTATTTCTTTGCCCCCATTTTTCAGAAAAGTGTGTTTGGTTGAGAGTCTGAAAAGCAGCTGAAGGGGAGCAGCACTGAGAGCAGAGGTGTTAGGTGAGTGCTGGCTTCCAGCACTGTAGCCCTGCAGCTGCAGCAGCGAGGAAACGTGCATGGTCAGATGGGAGAGCAGGAGGAAAGGGTACCACAGAGCAAAAACACTTAAAAAGGAGCATGTTTGAGCATATCATTGCACAGGGAAAATATGTCCTTTTTTTCCTCCAGTTCTATTTCCATGCCTTCAACCATGTTGCAGTTACCTGAGATACGTTCCTTGTACAGTCAAATAGGAAAATGTATTTTTGATCCTTAAATTTATACTGTCATTGTATTAATTACATTTGTGTGGTTGCAGGTATGTCTGTGTGAGACAGTAGTAAGGTCATACTGAGTTCATGTCTGTTGTGCTTGATTCCTATTTTTCCCTTTGTGGCATTGATGACTGCATTGAAGAGTGATGCAGTTTGAGAGTTCTTACCTCATTTGACTGCAGTGCTTACTGATTAGGTAGCAACATGAACAAGATAATTTGAAAATACATTACTAGCTATTTAGTCTTCTGAAAAACAGTTCAACGAGAAGACAAATTACAGCTCCTCGATGAATGAAAGCAATTTTTTAAAACTCAGCACAAAAATAGCATCGATAATAAAAGTGATCAGGCTTCAGCAGAGTTGTGAGCAAGAGGCAAGTGGTCTCAGTGCACATCTTGAAGGATTTGGTTATTTAAAGTGTGAAAGTTATTGGTTATTTAATGGCATCTGAATGGAAAACAGATTCCCTGAAACGAATGAAAATACATTGTGCGCGTACAGAATACTTGTAGTGCAAGTAATGGAAAGATCTGGTTATTAATAACAGGAGTCTGCTTGTTGTATAAACATCGTCTGCCTTAGAATTTCAGAAATCTTGCAACAGTTTCTGCTTTAGTCAAGTATTCCAGTTTTGTGACATGCTAATGTGATATTTAAAATACCTTACAGAGAAGTTACTTTTTTTATACATATGATCACATTTCAAGAGCTCGTACAATCATTCTTGGTCTCTGAATATTTTTCCTATCTTTTAAGAATTTTTTTTGTTTTTTAAAACACCTCACACTGTTTCAACTACTTTTATAACATATTGTCAACATACCACAGAAAATATCTCTGGGATTTGTTCTCCCACAGGTTCTGAATAATTTTTGACAGATTACTTTAGTATTTTTTTTTATAATTCAGTGGAACTTAATCAGTTCTGAAACATCCTGCTTAACTGACAATTAAGTCTTAACAGATGTAGCGTGAAAATCAGAATTTTTTTCACTCTTAAGTATATTTTAATTTCTTGCAACGTATGTCCTCAACACAGACAGGTATTGGTTTATACCCAAGAAGTACAATCTGATTTTAAAATTCCTTGGCTTGCATTCAGTTATTTAAGAACTGATGAGGATCTGCAGACCACTGGCGGATGACAGCAGGTGCCAGGAGTGCAGGTCAGGCTCCTGCCAAAATCTAGCACACATTTTAGCCTCATATTTTCAGTTGTTTGTAACTCTTTTGGTGCTGATGGTTCCGTGCTTTTCCTTAGGCCAATGCTGAATTTTTATTGTATTAGTCATATGATTTATCTTTTTTTGAGTAACTTTGATACAGACTACTATTTTTCCCCTGCTTGTTGTCGTAAGAAATGTTACATTATGAGTTTTTAAAAAATGCCTTGGGTAGGACCACAGAGCATCAATCACTTTTCTTCTAGGCAGTAGCAGCAGGCAAGGTGTGCAGCCTGCTTTGGTAGGTGAGAGGAGCTGTCCTTGCTTGCCAAACAGCTGGTGTCTCCAGGGGCACCTTTGAGAAGTTCCATTGCTCCCTGCACTGGCACGGATTCCCTAAGGGAGAAACTGGCCAGGTTATGCTTTGTTTTTCACTCCCCAGCCTTGCACCTGCAGTGGGTTATAGCACCAATTGTGCTCAGTAGCCTTCCTCATCTGCTGTGAAACAAAAGCAAATACTGAGTTCAAAGACTTTTTTTTCCATGTGTAAAACACACAGGTTCCTCTTGTTAGAGCCACCTGCTTATATGGCTGTGCCCTCCCTTGGGTTACCAGCTTCATTACTACAGAGGAGAATGTAGACGAGACAATTTTTAGTAATCAAATCAGTCATCCAGTGTTATCCAGTCTCTCAGAGAGCTCAGGTCCTCACACCATCATCCATATTGCTGGCAAGCTCCTGGTCATTCTGCTGGCTACATTTTTTTTTAAATATCTTTCCTCTCAGACCTGGAAAAGCCTGAAAGTGAAAGGATTTTACAGACACAGCTAAAAAAAAATACTATATTTTCTAACAGATCCTGCCTTGGTTGTTACCAGACAAAAAGTAGTTCAACATTGCTAGTAGGTCCAAATCCATCCTACCTGGCCATTCTTGGTTTTTCTAGCTGTTTTTTTCAGCTGATCAGTATACATAAAATGCTAGTGTCCAGGGACTTTTTTCACCAAGAGCTGCAGTCATACTTGGCTTAATAAAATTCTTTTAATGGGCTCCTTGCATGGAATTTAAATAGAAGACCTGGCCAAGACAGCTACCTTTTGATGTTATTCAGTTTATTCCAGTTGTCTTTCAGGACTGATGTTTGAAGTCTTCAGAACAATGTGGCTCGTTTTCCCAGGCACCAGCCTTCTTTTCAAGTCTTGAATGTGTGAGCTTTGTGCCAATACCTCTAATACTTCTGGAACTACTGAGACAGTGAAATCTTGCTGCTGCATCGGTATTGGCAAGCACGTAGTAAAGTCATGTATCCCACCACAGAAACTGCCAGTTCCAGAAAACAGAGGACTTTTCTCCTTTTCTGTTCCTCTCCAAATGTTGGGTGGTTTTTTTCATTTTTCTTTCTCCTGGGGAAGGGGTGTGCATGTGTTTGTGTGTCGCCCACACCCTGACAATAGCGTTTATTCCTTTTCTGTGGATTTGCTGGCAACATAGAATGTGAGAGCTTCCTTCTGTTTCGCTGTCAGTTTCTTGGGAGAAACTGTAAAATCTAATGCTCAAAAATTTCATCTGCTTCTCTGCCTTTCTTTGAATTGGCTAAGGAGAAATATTTTTTGCCAGCTGTATGGTGGTAAAGGCAGTCTCTACTGCTGAAAAAGTGAGAGGGTCTTTTAAACCAGTATGGTCATTTTAAAGGCAACATAAATTACTCTACACTTTCACTAGAAGAAAGCCGTCCATTGTTTGCTTTTCATTTGTATCAACTGTGAGAATTATAAAAAGCCCATTTAAAATTTGGTTCATTTGTCATTTCAATCTCTTTCCTCTGCAGCTAAAATAAATGCTCATTTCAAGAGGACAGTATTTCTGTCCAGTATTTCTGTAAAAAGGACAGAGGATATATGCTTAGTCAAACCATTGTAAGACCACTCATATTTATTACCACTGCTCACCTAAGTTATTGTGTAATATCTTGTAATGCATTTGTATGGATTTGTATCCTCTTTTAGGGGAATACTTCATGGTTTAGTACTTGTCTTTAATGTTTCATAGCTAAGTGTTTCAACATTTATCATATATGTTCTGTAAGTAAGCTCCTATTTCAGCAGTTTGAAATAAAACAAACTTAAAATATAGACCTCATACATTTTTTCATACTCAATTTAAAATATTTTTAACCACTGGTTATATTGAAAAACAGTGACACAATATTTCTGTTGCTTAAAAACTGTGCTGTTATCCACCCTGTAAGTCGTCACTGTCTGTATAAACCCTCTTGCTTGTATGCTAACATTTCCCATTTCCTAAAATAGTGGATTTTCTTCTTTTGAACCTTAGCTCTGTGTTACATTATAGATAATTAAGCTATCACTCAGCACTGGTCTTGTTATGTTAGCAAACCTGGGTTTATTTTTATCTCCTCTGTCTGGGTGAGGCCATCCATTCCACAGCTTCATGTAGGTGTCTTTATTCCATACTTTTCTGAGTGCGATTTATGTGTGTAACGCCAGCGTTGTTCCCTGGCTCACAGCACAATCCGCTAGGAAACACTGTCGTCTTAAGGAATGGAACAAGGATGGAGGTCAGCAACTTCTTAAATTAAGAAACTTCTGAATGTCAGATTGCAGCTTTAGTTAAGGAGAAGAATGGTTCAAAGCAATGCTTACTTGAGCAAAATGCTGAAATGTGTGTAGCCTGTGCTCTACCCACAGTCACTACGTGCAGAACAGCTTCCAGCACCAAGGGTGCTTTGGTCCTCATTTGTGTCCTCATATTGTCCTCCATAAGTCTGCCAAGCTGAGGATACTGGGGTAGAGCAAATTATTTTCTGCATCCTGAGGTGAGGACATTTTTGACATAATCATTGTATTGTGATTAGAACAGAAAAAGAGAGATCTGGCAAAGAACATCCTCTTAGGAGGTCATGTACAACCAAGGGCTTGATGCCCCCAGGTAAGGTACACTTTTGCTCAGGGAAAGGAAAAAAATGTTCATTTTTCAGTCCACAATTGCTCTTGGAGGAGAAACTAGTTTTTTTATCAGAGAAGCTGAGAATGGCAGGAAGGAGACAACACAAGAATGATTGAAAGTGGTGAACACAGAAGCCCAGTATAAGGCTGCTGTAAGTTAAATAAGACATTAGTGGGAATTTTGATGCAAAGTATGCTTCTGCATTTGTATTTGCCTTCTTAATTATATTTACTGAATAAGTATTTGTGTTCTGTTTCTGTCTTGACCTATTGCGATGTTTCCTCTGGTGCTTAATATGGTCAGAATTCTTCAGAAAATCTGGCTGTAAGATAAAAGCCAGGGTAAAACCAAATGTGTTTCAGAGGTTTGCTTCATCAGATTATTTGAATTCAGGGGAAGAAATTTTTTTTTCTGAGGAAATAAGACAATTCTAGAAACAAACAACTTATTTTTTGTAAGATACTTGTGATCTTCTTTGTCTAGCCTTTTTTTTTCTGACAGACTTTTTTCTTTATCATGAGGAGTTTGAAGTCAAGGGGTCAAGTGGTGGCTTATCTTTTCTTATTCAGTCTGCAAAGTTCATTCTTTAGTAGAGGAGGTGATGCACAAGACTTTCTGTTTTTACTGCTATAGAAGGCTGATGAACATCATGTCAATAATTTTTAAATGTACTATTAGCAGCATTAATTTTTTTAAGTTACAAATTGATAAGGTTGTTTTGATCAGTGCAATAAGGTATGATTAACACCAGTTTTTCAGCTTTTTTGATTGAATGGCAAAAATAGGTTAAACCTTTCATAGCTTAAAAAACAGGAGCATCCTGTTATCATTTACATACCCTTGGAGCCCCTGCTGTAGGAAAGCTTTCCAAACATCTGTTAATTGCTATGTGGCAGATGTTAATGATGTATAAACAAGTCAGACTCAGCAGGGGCTGTTACTGCTTTGCTTAGAGCTTCTCTGTGTGCTAGTAACAGAATGAGATAATCTTAGAAGTGGAAAGAAACTTCAGGCTAATTTAAAGATAAGGGTGAGAATGATGTGGACCATCAACTGAAGGAAAGCAAGTTAGCCACTGAAAGGAACTCCAATTAAGCAAGAGAAGGAAGAAGGAAAGAAAAAGTAGAGATTGCAGTAGTGCTTGAACCTGGAGAACTATGGAAATAGTGAAGTAGGTCTGTGCAGGATCAGTAAATGTTCAAAGCAGTAGACAGTGTCTTCTGTATGAAAATTCCTAAACATGGTTATTAGAATGTCCTTATCTTTCCAGTTGGAAAAAGTAATGTCATCACTGGGGTGTCATCTACACTAAAATGACCTTCCTAAAACTTTCATGTAAGGTTGCACTTCAGAGCCTTTAAAGGAAAAGTTTCCTTCTGGAAGTTCTGCCATAACAGTATTGTCTTTATTCAGCTCCAAATAGCAGCTTCCTTTATCACTATCATCCTTGTCATCCTCAGGAATCTAAAACATCTGAAGTGCTACAATAGCAGTTTTATTTTATTTTTTTTTTTTTCCCTGTCCTTCCTTAAGCTGATTTACTAACATTAATGGGGATTAGTTGCAATTATTAAGCTTCTGCTGAAAAAGAAAGAGATGCATTAGGTTCTGCTAGAGTAGGCATCCAATAATTCAGTTCATCCTTTTAATAAAACTAATTGCAAAATGGATGTGTTTCCTTGGTGAGTGTTTATGTACTCATATCTTTCAGTGGATAATGTCAGCAGAATTTAGGAAGGTGAAAAACAGATGGATATTATCATCAATGGTAAAAATGCAAGGTTTTTGGAGTAAAATTATAGACTAGTAGCAAGTGGACCCAAAACAACCTTGTGTGCTTTCTTTCACTTATATTCGTCATATCTTTTAGAAGTTCCTCTTACTGACATTCAACACAGATGGTAAATAATTTACTAAAGCCTTTCCAAATTTTTAATTAAGAGAATTATTTCATCTCCTTTTTGTCCTCTAATACAAATGTATTTGTATTTCAAGAAAAGTCTGCTGCAGAGGTGAATAGGAGGTGTAACTAGCCCGGTTACCCTGTGCAGTAATTGAACACCATCTAGTGGGTGTTCACTTAATCCTTTAATTCCTAAACTGAATCTATATTGGTTATAATTTACAAAGTAATTGTTCTCTAAACTCAAAAGCAACGCCCTCGGACAGCTAGGCACTGTAAATTGCATGTTCATGAATGGGGCTTTTGTTCTGGAAGCATAATAAGTGTTTGAATTTGTGGTGTTTATTGTGCTCTGGACAGTAAGACAAAATGTCCCAGGCCTTGAGTTTAAACACACATTTCACATTAATGAAATTACCAATATAGAATTGTTTCCTTTCAGTAAAATGCCCCAATTCTCTGGTAAATCCAGCGCTTAGTACTCACATGCCTCAACAAATAAGGCAAAAAGGCTATATTGTAGGTTGTCAGTGAGAACTGAAGCCAGGCTACAGCCTTCAACTGCATGAGATTGTTGTTGCCGTTAGTACAAGCAAGGAGGCAAAAGCCAAAAACTGCCTATGAAACCTACCAACTATTGCATGTATTTGGTGTTAGTGTATGTTATAAAAGCACATAAATGAATATTTTCTTTTTGGAAGGATTGGTCAGATAACTGTATTAAATTAGGGAGATATCTTGTATTCATAACACTTCTAGAAACAAATGTCTGCAAGCACATGCTAAACCAAATGGAACATGGTCTTGGGCAGCAGATCTGACTGACCTTGCTTTTTCCTGTTGTCATCATGAAAAGATAAGGACATTCTAGTTACTGCAGTAACCTCCAGAGCTCCCTTCCAACTTCAGCTATTCTGTGAGTGAGGTAATTTCCCTTAACCATGGGGGAATCCCACTTCATGGGTTTTCCCACAAGCTTCTCAGAAACTCCTGGGACCATCTTTCACAATCACCAAAAAGGTGCTGTTGGTGATACATTCCTTAAAACATTACCACTGGGAAGGAAATAAGAACAATAAGATGCTCAAAAGGATGCATTTGCTCTGTGGGGGATTGAGCCTCAGTTTCTAGACATTTGATGGAAGGACAAGCCACTAGGAGAATGCAGCATAATTACCACCATCATTAGAATGATGCAGCAATAGAAATCAGATACCCTGCTGTTGAGATTTCCATTTTGCAATAGTAGTACAGAAAAACATCAGCCACCTCTTTTTCTGTTTTTTTCTTCTAAAGGTCTGAGTAGGGAGTATTATAATATGATGAATGACAGTTTCCCAAACTGATGTTTCTAGTAAAATTTCATTATACTTTTCCAAGCAGATGTCACCTCTTTGAATATTTTTGGCAGTAGTTCTAAGACCTTTTACTGCATGTTGCTGTAATGGAAGTAAATCTTTAAAAAAAACCCCAAAACATAACAAAAGAGAAAGCATTAATGATGGTGTAAATAATTTTGATATGTGATAGGGTGAAACAGGAAAACCAGTAAAAAAGAGTGAGCTACTACATAAACTGGATCTAAGTAGCTATTTATATTAACAATACTCTTGAGAATCCATGCAATTTATGTGAAATGTCAATGCTCCTGGTTGCTTACCCACTGCAGTAATTTAAATTGCCTAGATGCACTGATGTGTCAGCTATTTACTGCTTGGACACAAGCATGATGAATGTCCTGTATCTGAAGAGAATTACAGTAACCATTGCATTTTTCATTCTGATACCATTAATAAATAAATTTTTTCACTTAAAATTCCTGTTTTAATTTTAAAATTTTAAATTACTTCAAATCATTAGAGTTTTTCTTTCTGTTCCACTTGGAATAAGCAATTTCAACAATATGCTGAAGTTTGTGCTTGGGTGAATAAGTTTGAAGCAAACTTTTTCATAAACAAAGAAGTTGAATTAATTTCACTAATTTTGACCTACCAAATGGATGAGGGAAAGGCTATGGATGTTTTCTACCTAGACTTTGAAAAAGCCTTTGACACTGTTTCCCTCAGCGTTCTCCTGGAGAAGCTGGCTGCTCATGGCATGAGTGGGTACACTGTTCACTGGGTAAAAAACTGTCTGTATGGCCAAGCCCAGAGAGTGGTGCTGAATGGAGTTACATCCATCTGGGGGCTGGTCACTAGTGGCATTCCCCAGGGAGCAGTTTGGGACCTGTTCTATTTAAAATCTTTGTCCATGATCTGGATGAGAGGACCAAGTGCATTCTCAGTGAGTTTGCAGCTGATGCCAAGTTGGTTGAGAGTCTTCATCTGCTGGAGGGCAGGAAGGCTCAGCAGAGGGAATGGCCTCAGATTACAACGAAGAAGGTTTAGGCTGTGTACTAGGGAAAAATTCTTCAGTGAATGGTTGGTCAGACATTGAAACAGGCTGCCCAGAAAAGCAGTGAAATCACGATCCCTAAAAGTGATCAGAAGACTTGTGGATGTGGCACTTGGGGACAGTTTACTGGTGGACTTGGCAGTGCTGCATTAATGGCTGGGCTCAATGATCTTAGAGGTCTTTTCCAACCTTAGTGATTCTATTGTATTTTGATGCTAAATTATAGAATCATAGAATCATTAAGGTTAATAAGATTTTTAAAATCATCAAATCCAACCATTAACCTAACCCTGTGGAATCCACCACTAAGCCATGTTCCTAAGCAACACATTCACCTGTACGTCCAGGGATGGTACCTCCACAGCTTCCCTGGACAGCCTGGTCCAGTGCTTGACAATCCTTTCAGTAAAAATTTTTTTCCAGTCTAAACCTCCCCTTGTGCAACGTGAGGCCATTTTCCAAACTAATTTTAGTATTTATACTTTTCAAATGTATGAACATGTATATGTGTGCACCTAAACTGATGAGATAATGCATGAGCCGAAGTCTGTTGGGAGCAACAGTAGTTGACCCACATGGTTATTTCTGGCATTATCTATAATTCTTTCATGTTGGAATATTCAGTATGTATCAAAGAGTACTTCATATAATTTGATGCAGTTTGAAATTATTTTCAGTTCCTGCTTAGGGGATAAATTTCATCAGAGGAAAAATGTGGAAAAGATGGTTCTCTCTGACATGTCTTCTTTTTTCTTATTCCAGGGTTAGTAAAGTAGCTTTATCCTAACGATAAATTCCCACATAACAGATGAATTCTCCACCTGGTACCTCAGTTATATTTGCTAGCAGGAGAGTCCAATTTGTAAAAAGCAGTCTTTAATATGCTTAGTCTTTAAGTTATTGGGGTTTTTTTGCGTTTTGTGACATGCATGTGAAAAGTAAGTTTGTCATGACAGGGAAGATCTTCAGAACACATATTGTAAAGGAAGTGGCTGAATGAGGCAAAAGGAGCGGCTGCTGCTGTGGTAATGGGTGCTTTATATTGAGTACATAAGCTTAAATCAAGTTTTGCATAGTAAGATAAGAATCACTTTCTGGCTTTGTTAAGACATTGACCTTGTCTTCCTTCATTTTGATTGTGGGAGGATTTGCACACGTTTTCATTCTGAATCCAAATTAATCTCTGCTTATAATTAAGATGCAATTTGCTCCAGTTGTGTATGCCATCAGATTTTTAACTGTGTCATTTCATTGTTGTTGTCCTTACCCCTCTTTATTTGTTCTTCTATAATAATCTTCTCTTGCCATAAAGTAGATTGCAGAACCCTTAGGCCAGGGATCATGACTTCTAACACCACCTAGTAGAGGAACAGAATTAAACCTCCAGTGCTAGGAGGCTGTCATAATAGTTTACCTTCATCTGGTGTTAGTATCCTAACCTAGCATGTTCTCTGACACTGTAGTATTTAAAAACTAGGTTTTGTTAGCAATATGAGATGATGGCTTAAAGGGTCAAAACCACAAATTTTACATTCTTTGTTTCAAAGTTGGATCAATGTTCATTAATTGATTCTTCCTGAAGGCATAGTCTAGCATATACTGTTCTCTTTGCTAGGTAGGACTGACTACAATCTCAAACAATGTAACAGGAATTTTGGGGGGTTGTGGCTCTGCTTGTGTGCTCTTTGTGGGAAGGTCCATGGTTTTGTGCAGTTAGGAAATGCCATCTATACCAGAAGTCTGCACTGCATAGTATCCTCTGTAAATTGCAGGAATTGTTCTCCACCCTTCTGGTCTCAGAAATATGTATTATGTATACAGCTCCTTCCAGGTAACCTTAATTGTCCTTTATAAGACTTAATTGCTGCAATTATGCAGCCATTCCATCTCTTGACCTGTAGTAAACTTTGTCCTTGCATCTGATTAAGTTCCTATTAAAACAGAGAATACATGCCCTTAGCACTGCTAACATCGAGCTGCTAGATAGCAGTTTGGAAAAAACAGGTTACAGATGTAACAAACACAGAAAGCATTTGCAGTATGTGTTATCTGGTTGCATGCAGGAGGACTCACCTGCTCAGTATATTAAAACTGAATGTCAGGTCAGAGGAAGTAATTGTAGCATTTATTTAAAAGAAGGAAACAGGTAAGTGCAAAATCTGGATTGAACACCTGTCTCAACCTGGAACAAATTGTTCTTTCTCTGTTCTGTTTCTCTGTCTTGACTATAAAGGGAGCCTAGGGTCATTAGTCAGGATGAAGTTTGCAGAGATAATATCTTTTATTAGACCAGTTACTCTAAGATGGAAAATCAGACAAACTTTTGGGCATATGAGCTCTTCTTCAGATCTGAAATAGGAGCAGCAGATTTCAAAGTTAATTATAAACCTTTTTCTGTGTAAGTCCTCACACCATCGTGATTACAGCAAAGCACCACAGAGATCACTAATTTAGGCACCTAATTTTTAGACATCTAAATGAAGCCAGAGGAACCAAGCATGAGGTGCTTATTTGGGACTTGCATTTCACATGATACATTTTTTTTCTGGATGCTCCCTCCAGTGCTGAGCTCTGTCTGCCCAGAGGACTGGCAACCTCTCCTGCAGGGGAAATGCTCAGCTGAAATTGTGCTCTCTGCTTGGCTTCTTGCTGCTTCTGTGTTTCCCATGAAGTCTTAGCTCACTTCTCATGCTGCCTTTGCAGGGCTATCCTTACTATGAGCCTTTGAGACTGCTCCAGTGTTTTGGGAGTTGTTTATTTCTGTATCCTGTGTGTCCTTGAAGTACAAGTCTTGTAGTAAGTTTGGAAGTTTGAACACATTCTTAGCTTTTCCTTACCTGCAGCCTTGGATAAGTTATTAGAAAAACAGCAGATCTGGGAGGATTCACTTTCCCTGGATAAGATCCAAGGAGAAGGTGTTCCCCTGCTCTCCTTGCCATTCCCACAAACTCCTGCTACAGTCCGAGGACTGAGCTGTTTGCAAGCACTGTAGTGGGCACCACAGCATCTGCTTTTACCTTAGTGCCTTTGGTTATTTTGGAACTCCTGGTGACTCGCCATGGTTTCTTTTAAGAGGTTTTGAAAACTTGCTTATCTTAATTCTTTTGTCTGTTTCAGTTTCCTAAAAGACTGTGTCATCCTTTGATGTTTCCTCCCTGCATCCATCAGCATCCCACCCTTTTTACCCCGGGCTGCCTGACTCACTGAGAAACCTCCTGGTGTTGACTTGCTCTGATGCAACTGCTCTTCTGAAATGGAGATTTGCCAGTGCTGGCCCCATCCCAGTGCTCTGTATTTCTTGTTTCCTCAGAGGAGCAATTGCTTTAAATAAAGAAGGACAGATGCAAAGCTTGTTTTGTAAAGCATAGCAGAAGCTTCTGTTATTGCAAATTACCTTTTCCACTGGGCATACTTGAATTCAATTCAGGTGGTTCAATTTACTAATTCATGTGACTGAAATTACTTTTATCAATTATCTTTCAATAATTGCAATGCAGTAGTTCAGTAAAAGCTTTCTAGCTGAAGTAGATTCTTAATTCATTTAAATTGCATGCTCATTTATTATTCAGATATTGGTTTGCCAGGAGCTAGCCTAGCAATCTGACCACTTGGTTTGTCGTGCCTTCCAAAGGACTTAAAATTTTTTGCTGTCCTTAATTTATCTCCAATATCACTAGTATTTCAAATTTATCTCCAATATCACTAGTATTTCAAAAGGAGGCCTTAAAGAACTAATTACTGGCTTGAAATTTTGTCCTTTATTGGTTTCATTAGCAGTAAGTACTTTATAAATGCATAGAAGAGCTTTAAAGAATGAGAACAAAAATAAGGTAGGTTAAAAAGGCACACTTTATTAATATAACATATTTGTCCAGTATCATTAAAATTATCTAAGAGAGCTGAGAATTAAATACAAGCTATTGAATTTCAAAGATCTTCTATTTCAGGCTAATTTAAACAGAAATTTAACAGCATCTCCCCAAGGAAATCAACATACACAATTCTTATCTAACCCAGCTCACTGGTGCAGGATTCTCAGAGTTCAGCTTGCATGAAAGCTGGCAACCAGTTATAAAGAAATACAAATTCTTGTTCCCATGGCAGGCAAGGCTGCAGGATGGGCTCTGCTGTAAAGGCTACAGCATGAGCTGCATACAGTGGGTGTGGTTTTTTAAATGCCCTGATCCTCAGATTAGGACTGTGCTGTAATCCCATCCAAAATGAGAGTTTGCTTCAATTGTGAATGTACTTAATGTTATCCTCGTCCTAATTTTTCATTAAAAAACCCAAGTGGTTTTGTAGTACCTCAGCATGACCTTGAACCTGCCAATATCCAGCAAAGATAGCAATAAATGCCATCCAAAATTAAAAAGCTGGGAGGTAATTTTTTCTTTTATTTTTGTTTGTAATTTTGTCTGTTTGAAATGGAGCTAAAAAGAGATTCAGGTCAAACCATCTTAGTGACTTTACTGATAAAAAGGACAGGAGTTTGTTCTTCTAGGAAAAGATACCTATTTTATACTGTTCATATTTGAATTTTAGGCTGTGGAAAAAGATTGATTCAAAAATTGATTTAGATTTCCATATTACAAAAATTAAGCAATCTTGCAGATATGTACAATTATGTTTTCTTGCAAATAATGGTAACTACTTTTGCTTTGTCCTTTGATTATTGTTGTTGGAGTTGTTGATCTTTGTGATTTTGCTTATTCTTTGAATCTAAGCATCTTTTGTCAGATCTAAGCCATTCCGTAGCTCTACAGGTGTAAAAGGGTGTTTACTGTGTGTGCAAGTTCAGCCTTGTTTAATTTAGCCCTTTCCTAACAGTAATCCTAACATTGATGTCAGGTCCATTCTAGGTCTTAGTGTGAAAAAAAGATAGGTGATGGAAACACTTCTGTTGTAAGAAATGTAAGTGACAAAATACCCAGGTTTGCCAAGGGCAAATTAAGACTGATGGAGCTGCTCTTGGCAGTATTTTCTTAATTACAGTTGTCAACTAACTTTCTTGGCTAGCAGCACAGAACTTGTGCGTTAGACTCGGTATTCATACAACTTAAAAAGCTAAAATGCCTTTGTGTCCATGAAAAGTGCCTCTGTACCTCTTTGTTTCACGAATGTGATGTAGGTGGTGAAAATTAAGTGATTGCATCTGTAAAATATGTAGAGACCCTTGAAAATACTCACTGTCATTTAAGCCAGCATTCCATAACAGTTGTGGCAGGTCTGTAGGAAAAAAAAATAAAAAGTTGTCGTCATTTATTCAAGTTCAAAACAATAAAAATTCCAAGTTTCTTTTTTCATATCAAAGTAAGACTCTAACTACTACAAGTAAGTTTTGTACTGTATCATTAATTTTCTAATTAGTAAGAATCTATTAAGGCAAAGCAATAAAACTAAAGAAAATTGAATCATCTTTTATTTATTAGATTACATAGACCCTAATAATTGTATCTATTGCCCATAGTCCTCAGAGACTTAGATCCTGATCTATTTGTAGTCATGTGTGAGGAATGATAGCACCAATATTTGTATCATAGGAAAAAAGAGGCACTTTTTTCCTTCAGTGTACAAACTGGCTAAGAAAACTTTCAAACCTTTGCAGGAGTTAACCTTCTCCTAATTATTTTAGACAGTCTTAAAAGATCTGATTTCTCAGAGGGCTGCACATTTCATATTAATAGAGCTTTCCTTGTTGCTGTTTAAAGGGATAAGTAAATAAAGTAAATAAATTGAGAAAATAAGCACCAAGATCTAACTTAGCATTCAAGAAGTATGTTTCCTAGTGAAAACAGAGATTTGAGTATTCACCCATGATTTATATGGTAACAGTACTGATAAAATATAACTGGATGTAGTTCTTAGAAAACATTAAAATAATTATTGGAGAAACTCATTCTACAGTTTAAAATTATTATATTATTATAAGATTATATTCTAATATCTTACACAAATCCCAGTATGAAAGATAACACTAATGTCTCTTGTGTCGGGATGCTTTTTCCAAAAACTTTCTACCCTCCAGTACGCATGCTTGCTGACATCTGCCCATGTGAGAAGAACACCATTAAAAGATTCCATATTTATTACTTTGCTGTGTTTACTGCTTTGAAAAGTAGAAATCTCTTTGTTTCTCTCTCAATCTGTCTCTTTCCTTCCTACCTTTTTTCCTGTCTGACTGTAGCAGCTGCCTCTTGTCCAGTCACTGCATGGACCAATTCTGTCCCACCTGGTGCTGCCTCTCACCGTGTCCTGGGGTGATCATGACTCTTCTCTCTCTTCTGCCACTCAGCAAAGACTTCTTTTCCTTTACCAGTCCTTTCACCCATGCAAGGGTAGCATGAACATCTCTATATGATTGTTGTTACTGTCTTTTCACCTCTGAAAGAGGTCAGTCAACACGTCAGCATCTTAAATATCCTCCAGAGGGTGGCTGTGGCTGGATGCAAGAGAGCAGATGTTGATGTCTCCACAGCCGTTTCTGTGACCTCTAGGCAGTTGCAGGCTGGTTAAGAGTCCTTACATCTACAAAAGACTTCCCTTCCCTTTTTTAAATTTTTGTCATGATACGGTAATTCTCAGTAAGGATATGTTGTTCCCCAAAACCGTGTAGCTGAAAAGTTTCAGCATTGTTGTGCTGAGTGCGACACAAAGAAGAGAAACACAGACTCAATTGTAGAGCCTCACAAACTTGGCCAACTGTTGTCTCAGCTGTAGCTCCCAGTGCTTTCTCCTTACCTTGCACCACTTATCAATGCCTTTGCTGTTTCAGCTTGCAGAGTTCAGCTTGTCTCCCTTCATCATCCTCCTGAATGTTGGCGAAAGGCCACTCCCCAGTGCACTGCTGTGGTAGCAGGTGTCAATCCAGATGTGGGGATCACCAGGAGAATTAAATGAATGGAGTTGCTGTTATATAAATAAGAGTGTATGGCTGGCCTCAGTGCAGACAGCAAGTACAAGGAGCATGTACAGTGAAGAATATTGCAGGGTGATTTTCCTTTTCTCTTTCAGATACTGTGTTTCACTGACCTACAGCCTATTCCCTTCTGTAAGACTGGTCTCTAGATGAGTCTGCCAGGGCCAAAAAACCAGCTGAAGTTCAGTTTCATATTCAAATGTGCTGTACAGAAACAGTGACATTTCAAAGCTGAGATCTAAATCACTTAATTTGCTCAACAACCATTCATGAAATTGGTCTGCAGCGGCGACTGGTGCTAGATTAACTCTAGTGTTACATCACACTGCTCGGGACTCAGCTGGAGGTAGCTCTTGTTACTTCTTCTCCCAGTCTGTTATTAGTCTGACTTTTTTTGTCTCAAATGAGGCAAAGTAAAGGATTTCTTGCGTTGCTTTACTTAGAAGGTATCTACCTATGGAGCTTTATATATGTGTGTGTGTATGGGTGTAAATGCATGTATAGGCATTGCACAAAAATGTATTTATCCACAGTAACAGGTGGTACTGGCAACACCTGTTGTTGGGGTCACTCAACACTCCAGTATTAAAACCCTAATTTTAGTTGCTTATAACTTTTTTCAAACTTAAACATTTGTGTTGAAATGTTATGTGCCAGGTGTCTGCCTTAGGCTGACTTGGGGGAGGGGATGTGGGGAGAGGAATTTATCAGCAAAGCTGTTACTGCTAGTTGAGGGAGCAGAGGCCAGGGTATTGGTTTGCCTGTGCTAAAAAATGAGCTAGTGCTGGTTGAGGTGTTCTAAGCCAAAAGTTACCAATGGAGATCCCTTGCAGCTGGATACGCATTTGCCAGCACTATCGAAATTCACTATTTTACTGACAAAGCACCTTGGTCTGGCCAAATTACAGACCTTTGAAAATGCTTGGTAGATGTTTGTTGACAGCTGCTCACCAGGCTGCCTCCATCATGTCCATTTCCAGATAGTGGTGCTGCACTTGTGACCATTTGGATGCAAAATGCCTGTGAAGCAGCAAAGTAACCTTGGAGGCTGAGCATGGAGCAAAGCAGGCTGCTGCACACAGGGGCACCAGTCCACAGAGCACATCCAAGTGGCTCGGTTTGTGCTTACTCAGTGTGAATAAGTAGAAGGGAAAGGCTGGCTGGAATCCAGAGAAGTGGTGATGAAGGAAGAGCATGATGGGCTGAGAGTGGTAAGAGTGAAAGTCAACAGGGTCTGGAGAACGGTATGAGAAGTGCTGAGGACATAGACTGAGAAGGGACATGGACAGCTCCTGCAGGTCCATGACCATAGGATTTCTGTGATCCCTGCCTAACCAGCTGGAATGTTCCACTCTTGATATATTGCAGCTCCTCAAATGTCATTTACACAGGAGCATTACATATACTGACAGTGGCTCCCCTGTTTGAGTGTATACACTTGAACCTGCTAAGAAACGCTTAGGAGTTTGCATGATTTTCATCTGATGGTCTTTCAGAAAGCAGAATTGTTGAATTTACTTCTACTTTATAGAAACGTCAACATTTTCATTCTCTTTTTAGTTTTTTTGGTTTGGTTTGGTTTTAGGGTTTGTTTGTTTGTTTGTTTGTTTGTTTTAGTATTTCTTAGCTTTCACATACTCAACGTGCACTTCAAAGACTATCATGTGTGCATGGAAATCCCTTTGTAAATAGTACAGCTGTTCCTTGCTGTATAGTCTTGCTTTGGAATCTGTGCAACATTTGTCACTCGCATTATGCAAAGTCATACTAGTAAGTTGGTCATCGATATGAAAGTGGGCTGTGGTTTAATCTAGGCTGAGAGAACATCTGAGCAGACTGCTCATATTATTTTTAAATCTTGTCCTTTCATGATCATTATGGGAATTAGAAACAAGCTGTCTGTTGCGAAATATTCTGTTTCATATTACTTAGCATTTTCCCATAAAAATCTGAAGAAATGCCACAGAACCTGATCAAAGTTCAAAGTCAGTTTGTTATTGAATAATGAGGATTTTTTTTTATTATAGGCAAAGCCTCAGCCAAGAAACTGACAAAAAAGGTAAGCAGAATGTTCTTTTCCTTCTTCAAAAGAACTTGCATTCTTTCTCTTACTGAAGTGATTGTCTCTTTCAAAACTGGCTTTATATTTTCTTGTTTGTGTCTTTAAAGGAGGTAGATGCTGCACTGGTGCATGTTGCCAAAGCTAAACCAGGACCGAACTTTTTTAGAGAGCTTGGTGATAAAGGTAATGAGCACTTTTGATACTGAAAAATACATCTTGCTTTTTATCTCATTATATGGTATGAGTTGAATGTATTTTTAAAGACATTTTCATGGATTTTATTTCAACCCTATCTTGCCAGTAGCTGCCTCCTTGGCAAATCTCTCAGTTATGCAAGAGAGAGTAAAGAGGCTGGGAATTGAAAGCCTTCTGAGGTGCAGGAGGAGACATGAAAGAAACTGAAAAGCCTATTTGGAAGAGGGCTAAAGGAATGACTTGAATGCAAAATGGACTTTTAAGATTTTTTGTTAATAACCTGACTGTTCATCTATATAACTCAAATGCATGGCAACTTAGAATAAAAATAAAATTTGTACCTAGTTACATTAAGTGGTATCCCTGATTCCAAGAGCAGTTGAACTTATTTCTCTCTTTTCAGGAGTTCTGTGACCCTTCACAGTGTTGATGTGCTTTGTTTTCTTTTCACCCAACATTTCCACTTTATATTGGACTACATAAAGAGAAAACTAAAAGCTGGGATATTGTTAGTATAACAACAGGGGATTAAAGAACACCAAATAAACATCTCATTAACATAAATTAATTGAAGAGAGAAAACAAACAAGAGGATCAAGAAAACCAAATAGATGAGCAATTAACCATTTCACAGTAACAAAAGACCAAAATTCCCAAACTAATGAGAAAGACCGAGAGCGCCTATTCACAAACTTTCTGTATCACACAGTTCAGCCAGAATCCCTTTTTCCGTGGATATTTCTGGAAAATAAAGCTGCTGTTGCCCTGCTGCAGTTCCTTGGCAGGCATGAGCCATGCTTTCTCCATGCACAGCAGATCCTCAGACATGGCTGGAAGCTTGTGCCAAGAGAGCAGCCCTTGATCTCAGCCTACAGCATTTCTCCTATCCTTTGGCTTCACAGTGTCTTCTGCCTGCAGTTCATTTCTTGCATCCTTGTGCAGACCTGCAAGGGTCTCCATCTGCGTGCCTTGCTTCTCAGTACAGTCCTGAAACCCCCAGCACACCTCAAAAGTCCTGAAACATCTTTGAACAAATTAACAATTCTTTCCTATCCTAGGAAAGGCTGGATTTTAAATGACTAAAGAGTTATTCCCTGCCTTTTCCAATCATCACATGCATTCACAGGATTTGGCTTAAAGTATTCTCAGTCTTGAACTTTTGGATATTCTCTCTCTTTACCTGCTTTTTTAGAGCCTTTCTTTTTCTAGTGATGGGCACTGCAAATCCCCAGAGCATGCTGCCTGGGAAAACCAGGAGTCCACAAAGAGAAATTTGCTGAAAACAGCAAATCAGTGCAACCTTCTCTTGCTGCACCTCTCCCAGCTGAGTGCTTGGCAGAAAGTGGACTCAGTGATATGCTCAGAGTTGGTGTCTTCTGCATTCTGGCAAAGATCTGCCCTTGATTAGAACTCTGTCCTTCAAAGGTCAGTCAGGAGTTTAAGATGATGCGGAAACATTCAGTGCAGTCATCCAAATGTCCCCACAACACTCAGAGATTTTACAATTTTTGGTCATGATGCCTGTTCAGTGACTTTGATGCTTTTGCTTTGAGATGCATTTTTATCACAGTTTAAAAGTGTTAATTTTATTTTAAAAGAAAATATTTATGCTTTTTCAAGTACGAGAATAATGAATCTACCGCTGTCCAGGTGTTTAGCTGAGGTTATTTTAACTACCATCAAATAGTTATTTAAATGTCAAGGAGAGGGAAAACTGCCATCACCCTGGTTTGTAAAATGTAATGCTAGAGAATTCTGCCTTCTAGTGGAGAGTTTTAAAATTTGTGTCATATTTTGTAGGTATAATTTATTCAGCAATAAGAATATTGTACTGTCAGCATTTGCTACTAAGCTTGAGGACAGATATTTCTAGGGAGGGTTAGGGAAGGTTCCTTTAGCTTTAGAAAATGACAGTATTTTGCCAATGCAAACTTCACATTCTTGGCTGCAAGTATGCTGAGTCATTCAACAGTGTGTGAAGCTTTTATCTTTTAAATTTTCCTTGGATATGAATTAAATTTTCAGTGGGTTGTTTTATTTAAGGTTTTTAAAGTTTTCTGCATGACATCTTTTAATTTGAGTACTTTTGTAATGATCATTATAGAATAAAAAAGAAAATTACCAAAATATTTCATTTACTTTCTGAATGAGGTAAGCTGGCCACTCACTGCATGTAGTAGAAGGACAATAAATTTAAAATATTTTTTAAATGGAAATTAGTCCACAAATTAAAAAATCTTATGATAAATTATTTTAGTAGAATCAGTCTTTCAGAAAACATGAGGCAGGCTGTGAATTTTCTTTAAAGCATTGAGTCAGGTTTTAAAGAACAACTCAGAATATTTGTACATCTTTTTATTATATTTACCTTTTTATCAATTTCACTATAGCAACTTTTCAGTTAGATTACAGTGAGATGATGAAAACAGAGTCTGTATCTTACTCCTGCCATTTCTTGCAAGGCTTCTCTTTCCAGCCCTCTTCAATTCTGGTGCTTCTCCCTTAACCCAATCAGCAGGGTATTGTCTTTAAATTGATCTTTTCTTCACATCTTACCATCTCTGTAAAAATTTTGCAGATTCTTTCTGCAAAATTTTATGAGATATAATGATCCCTGTCTAGACATAAAGCTAAAACTCTTCAGGGGTTCAGTATTTTGAATCTCAATTATTACAACTTTATTTTTTCTCAGACTTTTTCAACCATAATATACCATGTTAATATCCTTTCAAAAGCTTTGATAAACACGTTTTTCTTGCACAATTTCTTTGAGTGTCTCATCTCTTATTTTGTATCCCCACACCGGGCTCTCCTTGTTCTGTTTCACGTGGCCTAAGCCACTTTGTCTTCAGCTTCCAGGTCTTCCTTAGGCTATCCCCATGCAGAGCATCTCAAGACAGCTGAGGGGCAGACTCCTATTTCTCCTTGCCCAGTAATGCTGTCCTTCATTGCTTGGTGGTTACATTTTCAGTCAGGGATCTTTGAACTGACACCACTGCAGTCCTTGACTTGGAGATATTTTCTATACTGACCTGAGAAGGTGCCTCCTTGTCCTCCTTTATGTTCTTCCTTTGAATATTCTTTTGCTGTGTCACACACAAAACAAAATTAGGAATCTTGATCACTACTTACCATACTAATTGTTTTAATTCTTTTCACCCCCTATTTGTTTCTATCCCTTTTTTGCTTTTAATCTTGTCTTAGGCATATAAGCTGGAAAAATGGGATGGGAGTTCTTTATTTATTTGGTTTTGAACTTGTAGAAACCTAGATGTTTCATCTAAGAATACAATTCCAAGTTTTACAGCAATGAAAATAATAAATTCCATTCTTGCAAAGACAGAAATGCAAAAACTTGTAAGCAAAACTAAGTCTTTGATATGAAAGTGGTTTTTTATTTCCACAGTGTATTGTATGATTGTGGACTGTGCTGATTTACATGATTCACGTGGGATGATGGGGTAAATAGTCCCATTTTGATGGAGAGGAAAGCTGAGCTATGGAACCAGTGTGTTGGCAACAGGGTCAGCATTAGACCTCCTGTTAACTAAGACGTGTTCTTGGATTTTCAAACTCTTGCATTTAACAATTTAATATTTCTGAGCTCTGGTACTTAGAAGTGTTAAGCCACTATCTGAGGTCAAATACAAATGCTGTTGCTTCTGCATAGTAGTTTATCAGAAGTTAATTGTTTATCACTGAAGCTTAAATGGGTTCCTTATCTATCAATTAACTAAATATAAATTACAAAAATAGTTTATCTTTGCACAGATAGGCATGTTTTAACTTCATTATTTTAAGCAGCTTCAGCATTATACAATGTTTAGCTCACAAGTTAAAAGTAGCTCAGTTATTTTGAAAAGCGATTTATAAAAAAGCCCTTTACATTTTTTCCCCAAACATTATTGCAGGGCAGATGGTTCAGATTCTGTTGTTTAGCCACCCTCATTCTGCACTCTCTATCTTTAGCTTGCACACTCTATTTTGACGCTATCACATCTTTGTGTTTGTTCAGGCTTTTCACTTAAGGCGGTATTTCAAAAGAAAACACTGGAATTTTCCTTCAAAAGGGGGGAAAATACTTTCACCTTGTAGAAAGGACATGTTCCTATTTAAAAAAAAATAAGAAGCCTCCTCTTGGCACAGGGCCCAGCAGTACTATCAGCACAATCTAGCAGCTTGGCAGCTTTGCGTGTTGCCACGTTCTCTTGAGAATTAGAGGGAAGCTATTCCCCGCCTTTTGCGAGCCTGCCAGAGGATGGAGGACTTTGATCCTTCAGCGTAATGTTAGAGTAGGTCTCCTCCCAGGTACTAAATGTGACAAAGCACATTTAATTTATTTGCCTTTTATATAAACATTGAATGTTTTCAGTGAGAATCCAAAGATTTAGTGTAGGCCTTTTGTTAATACTAAATAAACCTTACTTTCTTGGTTAGACATGAACATTGATGAGTCTCAGGTTAGGGAATTTTGCCTCCAGAGTACTAAAAACAGAAGTGAAAAATTCATTAAATACTAACTTGGCTTATTTTAATACACGTATGTAATACAGTGTCATACTAGATTTTTCGTATTTGTAAGATTTAATCTTTCAAATTTTGCTTTTTCAAATTTTAACATTTTGGATTTTTCCACAAGTAATTTTTAAACTGTTTTTTTCAGGGTTGATATCATATGCAGAGTATCTGTTTTTGCTGACAATTCTCACGAGTAAGTATTACATATTTACAATACGTAGGCACAAATACTTAGCTACTAACAGTTTACCAGGAACTTTTCTTCTGATATTTTTTAGCTTCTAAATTTCTGCATTATGGTAAAACATAAAAATTTATTGTATATAGAGTGACAATGCATTAATATATATGGACAGGAGTGTGATCATTGGCCCCCAGCAATACTTCAAAAATCATGGTACTCCATGGGATCAGAAAAGTCTTTTGAAATCCTCTAAGAGGGGAGAGACATTGATTATGGAACCACATAATAAAGAGAAGAAGAACTGGATGGGAAGATAAATAATTTTTCTTCTGGACAGTAGTTTTAGTCATTTTGGACAATGAGACAATAGTAAGCTCATGCAGGGGTGTGAAAAACTGCTGTGGTGTTTCAAAGGTCATTGCCCATTTTTATTGCGTTCACATTTGCAATGGATGCAATACATACACAGCAGAATTCTTCAGTGTCTTTTTGTCTAACTTGTAACTCCTTTTTCTTAAACATCTCTGTTCCTTTTGACTTTACTTCCTCCAAGTATTGTACATGTATTTCTGTCCCCCCTGCTTTGCTTCCTTCCTTTTCCTCTCAGGCACTTTTTTTTAAAACAACTTTTGTTTGGTACTTGCTTTATTTACAAGGAACAGGCATTTTTTTGGTTTCATGTGTGGAAGTGATCTGGGATTATCTGGTACTTACTCTGTGCCCTGCTTGCTGCCTCCTGTTTTGTTCTGATGTGTAGGTTACGAGATTTGAGATGTATCAATGAGCATTACACATTGACCCCCTAGAGCATGTGCATGTCCATACACAGAATAGTCCACAAGACTATAACAAGGATGCAGTCTTGTTTGATTGATTTATACAGATCTAACATTTCCAGCAAGGGACAAAGCCATGCATAATAGATTTATTGTGTCAGTGCATGAGGAAATGAGAGAAGGAAGCAGTCACTTCTTTCCTGACAGACTACAGAGGCATGACTCTCATGTGACCCTCATCACTTCCATGGCTGCAAGGTCCATAGCTGGGCCTTAAATAAATTGACAAATTTTCCTTTGCTCTAGAAATCCACCCTCTCATGGTGTAGTATGAGCAAGTAATGTTGGTCTCCAGAGAGTAGAGAGAGCATGTCCAGCCTTCCATCATGATGCACTACTTGCACAGTTCAAGTGGCCCTTCTGCAGCTTACCTCATTTCTCAGCAGAACTGCATTAGTTCCTGTTGCGCAGTATGAAGGGTGGGTAATCTCTTCAGCAACTTCAGCTAGTACACAGTATTAAATTATTTATATATAGATGTGCATTAATCTTTAACATACAAATACACTGCTTCAGCCATGGTGACTGTGTTACACTACTTGAACATGACTTATACCATGTGGTCAAGTGGCTTTTGAAATCGGAAACAGGAGTTTAGCCCAGGTAGGATACTGGTTTTTAAATATTAATACCTTGAAGTTGCAGAAATAGGTGCCAAAGATCCTATTTCGAAATTTACAGCATCTGAAAGTGAATTCATGCTGAATTATTGGCTGAAACAATTAGAAAATTGAAGCAGTGTCAGAGCAAGTTGTTCCACTTCTCCAGACAATCAAGTAACGTTGTTTTTCACAGAATTTATACAGGAATGTATTGAACCGCAAAAACAAAGGTCCTTTGATGCAGGATAAAAAATCAGTGGTAATGTTGCTGCTTTGGTTACACAGAGGGCTATCATACTGATCACTTTGAAAGCAAATGTCAACAAGTGTTAGTGCCTCTATCTTTGCCTAACAAGTATCCCCTGTCAGTCAACTCTGAATTACACAACCAGTCTCTCCTACTAGTGAGAATTAAGGTGAGATTTCTTAAAGCAGGCATCAGTATTAAAATTTCTTCCAAGTCACCAACTGAGCAATAGGGAAATGGAAAAAGAGTCATTAGACTCCTGTTTCCAGGACACTGCTGACCACATGCTGCCTGTCGTACAAAATCAGAGTCTGTAAAAACACTGAACATGAAAATGTAATTTTGTGACAGACAAAGGTTTTATTTTTTCCCCCATGACCTTCTTTTTTCTGTGTGCCTTGTGTTATCACTATCTTTTTTCTTCCAGTGCTGTACTGAATTTCATTTCTAGCAATAGATTAATGGAGCCCTGCCTGGTGAAGAAGCCCAGGAACTGAAGTTGTCATCTTTACTTAAAGCTTTGTTTCAATTACCCAGTCAAACAAGTTGACAGCTTGGTCAATGCAGGAATATTAGGAGAGGAAGCACCTAGGTCTAACCTGCACTCACAGCCAGGATGAAGCTCTTCTCTTCAGATTTTGGAATTTTGCCTGATTCTAATTAAATACAAATATATCTGTGGTAGTCTTTGAACTATGCTTATTTTACGAATGCATACCTTTGGGGTTACATCATATCAGATAAGTATGTCATCTCTGAACAGTATAAGCAGCTTTAAGTCTATATTTTTACTAACAGCTCTCTTATCTGAAAATTGGAACACAGATGGTATGAATTGCTATTAAATACATCAATTACTTTTATTCTCTAAATATGTTATTGGATAGCCTTTTCTTGATTTTGTACTAGAAACGCAAATTTAGCATGTGGCATTTCCATGGAAAGGAAGCCAGTTTTTAGTATTAAATCAACCCAGTTGCTGGGGACAGCTCTGTTGTGCAGACTGCAGTGGTATTTATAAAATATCCCTGCATCAGAAGATTACTTCACACAGAATATTAGTTGACTACTGAAGATATAGTTATTTCTAAGATGTAAAAATAGTACTTTCTTTAACCATCTTATTACAGCTTAAAAGGAATGGGATATTTCTTTAACTTGTTCCCTTTGCAGAAAGATTCTCTGAAAAAAAACAAGGGTTAAAACTTTACAGAATGCAAGTAGAAGAATATATTTCCAGAAGCAAAATTCTGAAGGCATTGAGAGTTTTTTAGATATTCTGCTTCACTGTCCTCATGAGTCCAGCATTGTTCTTGGAAGCATCAATGTATTCTAGAGACAATAAGTCCATGGCTTTCAATTAATGCCTTACATGACTGGGTTGTGGCATTAATTCACCTGCTTCAGAGATTACTGGGATATGGGTTTGCTACCACAGTGAACTGTAGCTACATTTCAGCAGCATGCTGCTCCTGTGTGGGCTTGCAAATGATCAAGGCCGCCTCTTGTATGTGAAGTAAGATCAGGAAATTGTGGGAAGGAGCTCAAAACACATGATGCTTCTATAGCATCTTCAAGATTCAGAACTCACTACATTTTTGTGTTGAAAAGAAATGTGCATGCAGTGAAGGAAATGCAGAGTAAAGTTGTGTAGAATTCCAGAAAAAAATCATCTTCATGGGAGTCAAACAAAACCTTCTTTTGTCAAAAACAGCCAGAAAGAGTTTTCTACTCTTCCCACCTGAAAAGGAGCTGTTAGCAACAAGGCAGAGCTAGACTGCAGAAGTGAGATGGGATTATAGAGACGTCCTTTGGGAATATCCAGTAAGAGATACAGTGTTTTCGCTTGGGTCAGATGGACATTCATGGCTTGTACTTAGACGCTGCTGGCATTACTTAGCCATTGCATTAATTATCTCTTGAAATGACAGTGAAAAGGTGTTTAAACAGTCCATTTATATTGGAAGAGGTGTGTATGGTTCACTGGAAATACTATGTATGTACATAACAATAGAGAACTGAACCAGAGTCAATATTCATTTTACATTTGGTATTTGAATTCTAGTGTGTGTGATATTTTCAATTTGTTGTAGAGCCCCAGACTGGACTTCAGATTGCCTTTAAAATGTTGGATGCAGATGGGAATGAACAAGTTGAAAAGAAAGAATTCTTTAAGGTAAGTACATTCACATATGTTTTAATTTTAAGGCATTTCAATAGATCCATGGGTTATAGTTGCTCAGTGAAGATTCATTTAAATCATCAAACCTGTTTTTCAGTCCAGACTATGATCACGTGGTTACTAAAATATTTTATATGCAAGGAGCACATATTGAAGTATTGTGATAGAAGTACTTACCATAGTTGAATCCACTTTTATAAATGTTACCTTAGAATTGTAAGGAAATATCTGATACTGGGAAGGTAGGAATTAGTGTATATCCCTTAATCCCATGAGCTAATTTAAATAATCATCTGGAAGAATCTTTTGTTTTCTAAATATGTTGAATAATTTCTTAAATTCACCATCCTGTTTTGGTCTTTATTAATTTTGCTTGCTGTTGCAGAAAGGTTTTTATCAATTCACAGTTTGAAGAGAAGCTGCAGGGTTTTTCCCATATTATATCTAAACAATGGATGAGAAAGGTAGATACTTTAAAAACTAAGAAAATCTTGCTCTGATGTTATTAAGAAGAATAGGCTTAATTATATCGCTTATTCAACTTTTAAATATTTTACAGGAGACTTAAGTACTTCTTGTCAAAAGTTGAATGCAGAATTAACAATTATAATTTTTAATAGAATCCCTCAATTTATTTCACATCCTTAATTTGTATTGGAGGTAAGTGGAGAGACAATTTCATAAGAAGCTAACATGGCTACTACAATTCAAGTTATTTTCTGTCACTAGGGTGACTTTAAAACTGATCATGAACTCACATCTCTAGAGAGCTTAAAATCTAAAACTTTTAAAGATGGACCTGTTGATACAGAAATTAGCAAAAATTTATATAGGTGAATTTCTCAGCCTTAAACTCTGAATTAATGATAGAATAGCTGTTCACATGTTTTGCACTGATCACCTCTTTTTTCAGTGAATCATCTCTTAGTGGGGTTACAATTGATGAGTCATACTTTAAATCTATTTTAAAATGTTGCAAAAATACTTCTAGACTTAGGAGTACTATTTGAAAGTAATATTTGAAATTAGATCATTTTCCAAGACTATGTTCCCAGAAGCCCCTAACTGACACACTCTTCATGGTGTAACCTCAGCCAGCAACCAAGCCTCAGGCAGCTGCTTGTTCTTTCTTCCCAGCTGGATCAGGGAGAAAATCAGAAGGGTAAGAGTATCATGGACTGAGATACAGACAGGTTAAAAGGCAAAGCAAAAGCCATGCACACAAGCAAAGCAAAACAAGGAATTAATTTACTGCTTCCCATGGGCAGGCAGGTGTTCAGCCATTCCCAAGAGAGCAACTTGGGAAAACAAAAGCCATCACTGCAAATGTCCTCCTCTTCCTCCTTCCCCCCAGTTTATACAGAGAGCATGATGTCAGATGGTCTGGAATGTCCCTTTGGTCACTTGGGGTCACCTGTCCTGTCTGTGTCCCCTCCCAACCTCTGATGCACCCCCAGCCCCCTCCCCAGTGTGGCAGTATAAAAGCAGAAAAGGCATTGGCTCTGGGTAAGCCCTGCTCAGGAATAACAAAAACATCTCTGTGTTACCAGAACTGCTCAGCACAAATCCAGAACACAGCCCCACACCAGCCACTGTCAAGGAAAATAACTCTACCCCAGCCAAAAGCAGCACAGCCCTACACCCATTTGTTGCTACACCAGATGGTTTCATTTTGAAGAATTTGAATAATTATTCTGCTGAATAAAAAGAAATCAAATTCTAGTAAAGCCTATGTTCTTAACCTACTAAACCAAGTGCAATCATAGTGAATTGTTATCATACTAGCAGTGCCCTGATTACCAAAGTGAGTCTGTTATGGCTGTATTATTCATCTGCAAAACTATATGTTGCTAGCAAAAGTAACTCCATGAACACAAGTTAACATGTTCAGCTTGTAGTGCCTTTGCACCAAAATGCCACATTAGCAGTGCTTTCTTTAAAAAGGTACTGTCAGTTAAGCAAATAAGGAGATTCTCACAGAAACACAGCACTGCTCTCTTGGAGAGATATGCACTATGTTCTATGTTTAACATCATTGCCCATTTCAGGTAATCCTAATTGAATCAACCAGTATAAACATCAGAAAGTCATCAAATGTAGAGGTGAAAAATCATTAAAAATAATTTGATTTCTGTAGAGGCAATCAAGTTAAGTGAAAATTATTCTAGTTAGATAGATTGTTACTTTGCATTTCCTTTTTGGGTTGTATTGATAAAATAACATAGAGTGGTAAAAAAACCAACCATATAAATTACTCTGTTAACTCTCAAGAATCGTTAAAATCAAAGAAGTCCCACAGGATGCAAGTTAGTCAGAGGATGAGTTTTCTCTCGTGACTGTTTTCTTACATTTACAGAGGAGACTATTTTCAAGCAAAACTTTATAGATTAGGTTTAAAAATAAAATTTTTTTAATATAAGAATGTGGAAATAAGTGTGTGTGTTAATCTGTATACTCTAGTTCTGTCTGCATCATAGAAAGTTTATAGATAGCTAATGAATCGGTAAATTGTGTGGATAATCTGTCATTTGTTTTGTCCCAGTTGGCATCCTAGGAAAATATATCTGAATTCTATAGTGATTTCCGCACTATATTTGACAATAACATCAGGAAATGTATGTAAGGGAAATGCAGTGGAAAAGAATAGTGAAGAAGCAGTAATCAGAAGGCAGTGTCTGTAGGCAAGGTGCAGTAGGAAAGGAAATTTCATTGCTAGTTCATTCTCTTGCTTTGTCTCCTCATGTGCTTGCCACTTCCCATCATTATCTACTGATTAGACCTGTATTAGATCTTTGTATGTCTGCATTGTCTGACTGTAAAGTCTGACTGTTGGTCTAGACTGTAAAGTCTTTGAGGTAAGAACTTGCCTTTTGGTGTTCATCAATTCTCGCAAATTCTGGATGAACAGGCACAAGATGTGTCAAGCAGGTCATTCAGGAAAGGGAGACAGGTGAAAAGCAGAAACTCCAACCCCAGTCCTCAGTGCCTGCATTATGTGATGAGCTGAAGACTGTTCAAACCTGCATGGATCAGGCACTTCAGGAGTGGGACATATGCAGAGTTTCCCAGTTGCAGAGTTTCTCTGCTAACAAAAATGGGAAAGGAGATCTTGAATGCAATCCCATGTTTTCAACAAGGGAGTTTATCTTGTCCTCCATAGCCTTTCCATTTCAGTGCACATCTTCCTCATTTCCAGTAAAAGTCACTCCCTTCACAGGGATACTCTTGTTCTCTCTTCCTATTTCTTTGTGTTGAAGACAATGTAATTCTGCTTCATCCACATTTCAGTGGTAAGCAATCATGGTACAAGAGACATTTCAGTATTAGGGCCAAGAAGATTTTGTTGCTTTGCCCTGCCACTCCATGGTGAAGAAGATGAGGCAGGAATGGCATGTTCACACATGCCAGTTGCCACCCTTTAATCAACCCCTGCCAGAGTACCGAATCATTTCTCAGAGCCAGGTTATCTGCGTCTCTGTGAGGACAGTAAGATACTGTGAACTCTGTTCTTCCAAGACATTCACTTGAGACTTGGTGAGGGGGATTTCCAGACACATCATAACCCATGCACATTAATCTGAGACCTCCCACCAAGAATAAGGCTACCAAAGTTCCCAAAAATCCCCGGCAAGTAAGGAATTTCCCTAACTCTCTAAATCTGTCCTGATTAAAGATGTCTAAGTAAAATTAATGACAGTTCAAAACTATTGGGAATAAAGGCAGAGTGGCTCTAATGGCACATGCAAGAGCTATATGACTTAGGCTTTCTTAGCAGGCTGTCTTACACACTTCTGCTGGAGACCAGATACCCCAAAATACTTGTAGAACTTCATCTAGGGCTGAATGAACCAGCACCCAACACTCAGCAGTTGTGGCACAGAGCACTTCTGTAGTCTTAGAGTATTCAAAAGCACTGATGTCTCTCAAGCAACTGGAAGATGCAAAACCACCTTTTTTTTTTTTCCCCTAAGGCTGACACAGTCTTTTTGCCAGAAAGGCTTGTTAACCACAGATTACAGTAATTTCACGATTATAAACCGCATGTCCGGGTGTCGGCAACTTTTCGTTCTTTGTCCATACATAAGCCGCACCTGATTATAAGCTGCACATTACAATACAGAGTGTGATAAAAGGTATCTATTCTATCACCATCTGTTGAGGGTGGGGACAGTGATCCTTATCTCCACAGGAGATATTATCTGCTAATGGGCCATCCACTGAAACCAGGCGGGGCATTGTTCTTTATCTTTTCACAACCCATCCTTCCTCCAGGGAGTCATTGTCTGCTAATGGCCCATTGAGTCCCACTGTGGGACTGATAAAATTACTGCATCCCATTGGAAGTTGCTCCAGCCAGGGGAAAGAACCCAACAATTCTTACCAAAATAAAGACAGAGGTTTTGGGACGCTAAGAGAACCCCTTTCTCCACTGGACTCCAGAGGAAAACCGGATTTCTCCACATCACCACTGGATCTTTAGAGGGAAATTGCATCTTCTACAGGAGCACTGCTCCAACTGAATCACATCTGTCACTGCAGGAGGATGCAGCCACCATTTAATGGGACTGCTACCAACACCCTGCCTGACAGGGTGTCAGGTTGTACTCTGACTGTGTCAGGGTTTGGGGTTTGTTTCTTTGTAGTACTGTATTTCTGTTTTAATTTCCCTAGAAAAAAACTGTTATTCCTAATTCCCATATTTTTGCCTGAAAGCCCCTTAATTTCAAAATTACAATAATTTGGAGGGGTGGGGTTTATATTCTCCATTTCAAAGAGAAACTGCTGCCTTTCTCAGCAGACACCTGTCCTCCAAACTAAAACAGCAACTTTTCTTTCTTTGTCCATATATAAGCTGCACTTGATTATAAGCTTCACTTTGGGTTCGGACCAAAATTTTAGTCAAAATCGTGCAGCTTATAATCGTGAGATTACTGTACTTCTGTCTTTAGTAGAGGCTTCATTTGTGTGTAATATGTCTCATTATCTTTGAATTAGCTTTTATTATAGTGAGTGGTAAGCAAATATAAATATTAAATACAAATAAATGCTACATGGAGGAGTCCATTTCTTGAGGACAGAATTCTTCTGTCTCTGTGAGTAGTTGCTGCACTTTGCTGGAAAAGCATCAACAAATTTCTGGAAGTAGTTTCAAGCACTCTAAGAATTTACATACCATGCAAGAAAACAGTAAGTGAAATCTGTCAGAATACTAGAATTATACTGTGTGTCTGTGCTCCTTTTTTAGGAGTCCTTTAGAAATAAAATCCAAAAGAGAGAAAAAATCTTTTTTTCTCCATTTGGAAAGTATTTGCAGTTTTATTCCTATGTGTGATTGATTTTTCCGGTAAGAAAAAATGCGATTTCTCAGTGAGAAGATGGACAAGAAGTTGTGGTTTTACCCAGAGCTCTATAATGCTATTTTGCTATATAGAAATTCATAATGTTTTTACTGTACTAGTCATTTGTTTTGTAAATGATCAAAAATTAAGATAATTTGGAGGAACAAGTGGTGTTTAATTGCCTTGTTTTATACCATTTCTTTTGGCAAATACTACCAAGACATGCAATTTAAAACTAATAATAGAAAGTAAGCATCCCAAGAAACTAAAAAAATGAGGATAAAGAACCAAAACAAACCCAGAATAGGTGAATTACTCAAAATTTGAAGGCCAAGGGATGACCTTTGGCAGCACAAATCGATAGCATGTTTTTCTTACTATTTACAAGCCTATACTTTTTCTCTGAAAACAAAAAATTAAAAAAAAAAAAACAACAGCAAAGGAGAATTTAAAAACTTCTCAGAATAAAGATTGTAGAAATTTGGTAATGAACTTTTTTCCAGTTTTAATGAGCAGGTTAAGGAATCACTCAGAAATGTTTGAGAAGCAAACCACCAGTTTTGAAATCCTTGAACTTTAAAAACATCTTTTAAAGTCTCCAAATCCAGAGTGCTCAATGTAATTCCATGTCTCTACCTGAAATGTATTAAGACCCTTATTCTTTCATTTCTGCTATCCTATTGAGGATTCATGCAAGTGTCTGAAAGGTAGGTGTACTTTGTGCTGTATTAAATCACTCCTTCTTGTGGCAATGTTCATCTATGAAATACAGGCAAAGAAACCTTGCAGCTCTGTTATAATTGGCTGCAGTACTGCAAATTACTGTTTATCTTACCTTAAAGCTTTATTTGGGACAGTGGAAGTTTTGTTTTTAAATGTAAGTCATTTCAGTATTTCTAAAAATCTTAGCTAATACATTCATGATTAATTTTTTTCCAGGGATGGAGGGGAAAACTCAAACCACATTCTACCTGGTGCCAGTTCTGAAAAAAATGTTTTCTTATTTAATGAAATGATTCTTTATTGTTAGGTGTATAGTACCTCATTTGAACAGGTATGTTTTTCATGTCCAGAAGATCATGTTTATAACAGAACTGTGTAAAACTATCTAGAAGGACAACATGAAAATCAGGATAATTTTTATTTCTGGAATGATCCTTGATGTTATACCCCAGATTTTCAAAATCTTCTGAAGTGAAAACTAAGCTTCTGGTGCAAGAAAATCTTCTCTAAAAATAGAGTAAGCTCTGGGCTGCAAGAGATATATTCATGTTTGGTTATATTAACCACTGTAGATAAGACATTCCTAGGAAAAAAGTGTGTCTGAATAGCAAAATATTCTCAAGTATGCAAATATTTTGTCATGACTAGAGAACCTTGCAGAAATGTATAATTAAGAAAAGGTGCAGTTAAATCAAGGTTCAGAAAAAGAAGACTCTTATAAGTTGAAATATGTAATTTTCCTGTTCTTTTCTCATGTTTCAACAAATACAGCTACAGAGAATCATTGGGAAGGAAGATGACTTGAAAGCAGCTGGAGACGGAACTATACTTCGGGTATGGAATAGAGATACATTTTCCTTACAAAAACATTGTCATGTTTCTCGTGAACTTTGTTATTTTTTCAGAGTTTTTAGATAAGTATATAAGCCTAAGTATTAGTGCTTTAATTAAATGAAAGGGTGTGATTTGTCAACTGCTTTTTAACTGGTGAAGAAAAATGTTTGTCATTTCAGTGCCTTCTGATGAAATGGATGCAATCAGTGGGTTTCATGACTGTGTACTCACTAGGCTGGGTGGTTTCCGTGAGCCTCTCTTTTAAAGTACAGTAATTTCACAACCATAAGGTGCACCGGACTATAAGGCGCACCCCCCTGGAGCCGGCAAAATTCGCAACTTTGTAGATCATATAAGGCGCACCGGAATATAAGGCACACTTTTTTTTTGCAGCAAGGCTCCGCCCCCAGCTCACCCCGCACGGTTGCTGGCCGAGGCCCCGCCTCAACCCGGCAGCCATTGGCCCCCGAGCCTGCCTCCACCTGGCAGGGGCGGTACCACGAGCCACCGGGCCCCCCTGGACCCGGCAGCCCTGGGCCGCTGGGACTGCCTGGATCCAGGAACGGGGGTGCCACGGGCTCCCTGGCCCCCCTGGACCCGGCAGCCATGGGGCCTCGGGACTGCCTGGACCTGGGAAAGCGGGTGCCGTGGGCCCCCTGGGCAGCATTCACCCGGCAGCCATGGGCTCCCAGGACTGCCTGGACCCAGGAACGGGGGTGCCGCGGGCCCTCTAGCCCACCTTCATCCAGCAGCCATGGGCTCCCGGGACTGCCTGGACCCGGGAACGGGGGTGCCGTGAGCCCCCTGGGCGGCATTCACCCGACAGCCATGGGCTCCTGGGACTGCCTGGACCCGGGAACAGGGGTGCCACGGGCCCCCTGGACCCGGCAGCCATGGGCCCCTGGGACTGCCTGGACCCGAGAGGGGCAGTGCCGCGGGCTCCCTGGCCCACCTCCACCTGGCAGGGGCGGTGCCACCGGCCTCCGGGCCCGCCCCCAGCCGGCTGCCATGGCACTTCCGGCTTCCCCCACGGCTCACAGCTCACACTTCCGGTTTGGCAAATTTCGCAATTTTGTACATCAGATAAGGCGCACCGGACTATAAGGCGCACTTCCGGATTCGAGGGAAAATTTTAGTCAAAAGGGTACGCCTTATAGTCGTGAAATTACTGTAACTCTCCTCTATTTATGAAAATCTCAGCAGGAACTCCATATTGCCATATGAGAATAGCAGGCTTTCCAAATGGAAATCAATAGCTTAAGCTTACCTAAGTATTGCTGTTGCAATGATATCAAGTTGTTCTGAACTGGTTTGAAATGTGGTTATTGTCACTGAGGCAAGGATCACTTGAGTTAAGTCCACTTCCAGAAAGTGACAGCCTAGAGGCAGACCAGAAGAAACAATCCTAGAGTAGGATTGTCCAGCTGGGAAAGAAATTTCACTGTTTTGTGGACCACTAGCAAATGCTAAATATATCAATGAAAGGGGCGGGTGAATTCCTGCTCTCTTCTGTTTTCCCCTGAGTCTAGCCACCTGCAATCTCCCTTCTTAGGGAGAGACTCTTCTTGAGTCAGCACAGAGACAGGATATTCTGTAACCTGGGTGATGTTGTGTAAGACTGAAAACAGAGAAGGGGAGTCCTGAGCATACTGAGAACACCTCAGAAGAAGATGATGAACCATGTAACAACTTACGGGACAAGCAAAAATGGCCTCAGGGCACCAGGGGAGTTTTCGATTGGATATTAGGAAAAAAAATTCACTGAAAGTGGTCAAGCACTGGAGCAGGCTGCCCAGGGAAATGGTGGAGTCACTGTCTCTGAAAGTGTTCAAAACACATGTGGATGTGGTGCACAGAGACATCATTTAGTGATGGACTTGGTGGTACTGGGTTAATGGTTGGACTCAATAATCTTAGAGATCTTCTCGAATCTAGATTATTCTATGATTCTAAAGAAGGGGAGAGTACAGCTGTATTGTCTCCATCTGTTACTAAAAGATGCTGCTTACATCAGCAGTTTACTTTCAGCTGTAAATTTTCAGTTTACCCTGGGCATGAGGCAGTGTCTGCTCATGTTTGAAGCATTCAGTAAGGAATTTATACAGGACTCTGTTTTGCAAATTATGCATCAGCAGTTTCTACAAAGAGTTGCTCATGTTCTTTACTTTTTCATGTACCTGAGGAAAAAGTGGAAGTGGCTATTGCTGACACCTTTAGGATTTATTAGGTATAAACTGATTCATAAAAATTTTCCTCCCTCAGTGTATATTAAAAGTTCAGTTAAAAATTGTTTGATTGACAACCAACCATCTCCTTTCTTGAATCTTTTCATCAGTCACCAGATTAAAATAGCTAGGATTAATAGGGTTGTCTGCTCCTCAAAACCTATTTCAATTGAGACTTAACTGCCATGACAGTGAAAGAAAAAGGATCTTTATTCTGCATGAATGCACAGCTGTAGTATAAAATTTCCAGAGAAACTTTGATACAGTCGGACAGATTAGTTATAAACACATAAGCTTATTGTGAGCTAATTAAATACCTGAGCTGGAATGTCTCTATTTTGTTTTTGTCTTGCTTCAAAATTTGTCTTCAGAGTTCTCCATTGAGAAAAATCTGAAGTTATTGTAACCAGAAAATGTTATTTAATACAGTTTCTTAGAAGATTATAAATGGAATTCTAGTATGAAAGGAGGGTTAAATAGCTTTGGGGAATACAGCTAAGTTGAAATTATTCTGGTCTCTATATTTCTACATGGCAAAATCTAAATTATCACATTTCTCTCTTAATTATTATTTTCCTTCCTGTCTTGGTTTCTTATCAAAGAAATTGATTATCTTTGTAAACAGTGAATCTAATTAGTTGTGGGATATGTTTTTACCATTTATTTTTTATAATTATGGCAGTCATAGTATTGCCTTCAAGCAAAACAGATGAAGCATAAAAATATGGGGTTTAAGTTGACTATGTTTTTTGAAAGTTGAGATACTGGTACAGAATTTTGGTGTTTGGGATGGTTCTTTATTTCCACGACACTTTCTCAATTTGCGTATGAGTTTGCTGGTTTTTTCAGAGTAAACCCAGTCTCTGATACCAGATGGCAAATGTCACCAACCTAGGAAAATACAGTTTAAGAGGTAGTCTGCAGCTTTGTTTAATCAGCAGGTATAGCCAGGTGTGTTCCCTGTACAGTGGGTAGATGAAGGTCCCATTCATTTACTTACTTTATAGTGATTCCATTTAATACTCATCGAATTGCTATATAAGGAAAAGAAAAATCAGTTTGCTGTTCTCCCAGGGTGCTTGTATCTCTGCCTTTTCAGAGAAACTTTGACTTACACACCTGAAAATCAAATTTTCGACACTAAGTAGTAGCCCTTGAACGGGATTACAATTGGCTATCCAGATACATATATTTCAATTGAGGGCTTTTCTTTTTCCAGTATTATAATTATAATTGATGCTGGAAGAAAAGTAAAAATTTAAAAAAAAAAATTGCCCCCAGCTTTAACTGGCTCTGTCTTTTGGGAAGTTTCATGCTGAATTTTGCAGAGCAGGCAGTCTGGCAGTCTCATAGCAGAGGTGCACATGGTGAAGGAGAGCTGCAGCAGACTTAAAACACTGGAACCTGGTTTTTTCTAATCAGACTGGAGAAAATAGTGCAGAAGTCAGCAGAGGCAGAGGCACTGGCAGTTCAAACACCCTCCCCATAGGCCAGAGGAAATGCTCCATCTGGCTTGCTGGCAGAACTGTTCTTCATATGGAGCATCCAGCTGAACATATGACCATGGTTCATGGAGGAGGACACACTGCCTGGAAGTGGTCTAGATTATAGTAGAAAGTCATGAACTAGAAGATCTGGTTTATTTTGAAAAGGCGAACAGCACCTGTTTTTTTTGTGTTACTGCCCTGAGTTCCTTAAAAGGATACTCTTAACAGTGTAAAGTGATTTAGTGTCCTGGCTGTGACAACAGTGCTAATGGTGGCAAATATCTACAGGGCAGACCAGTTATCTAGATCAGGGACTTTGCTCTCAGGCCCTTCAATTTAGATTAATGAATTATCAAATACTTTCAATACCTCTCATTTAATATGCTTTATGTAATGGGTAAACTTAGAAATTACTTTTAGCTACTGTTAGAAAAGGAATGACAATACCGAGTGTTCTATATTCGTTCTTGAAATGAAATTAGTGTTGTGAAATATGTGCATTGTCTCATTTCCAAATGATTAAAGATATGCTTCTGGATTCCCTAGTGAATACATTTTCATACAAAGTGTGAAAAAAATATGGTGGGGCATTTTTTCTTAACATTTAACTAGTAGTTGGGGACACAGCTACTCATCTCTTTTAAACAGAAAACTTAGGAACTGAAATTGAGTCTGACTATACACAGTGTACTTTTACACTCACACATGAACAATTTCCTATTATTTGAGTATAACTTGTTCTAGCCTGTCTACTTCTCTTTTTTTTTTTTTTTTCTTGTGGTTCTAAAAGAAGTAAATGACAATAGTCATTCACACGTTTCTCTCTGCTTACCTGGTCAAGACAAGGTTTTACACTTGGACCTTTGGACACTGCAGAATTGTGATGCACCTCCTCAACCACAGGATCTGTGCAGGTCATCATAACGTGCCCATCTGCTCCCTAAAATCTCTAACTTGTTTAAAGTTTTCTACCCAGTGCTTCTAAGTCTGCATAGCTCAGTAGAACTAAAGACTGCCTAAAACTGAAGGAAGGTGGTGGTTGGGAGCTATACTCTTCTAGTGCAGCAGTACTCTGTAACAGGGGTGCAACACATCAAATTTTACAAGAACCTAGTCCAAGACTAAAATTAATATCCCTCCCCAAAGAGTCTGTCATTAATCTTGTAACCTCTCAGTTCAGATGGAGTGCACATTTTTTCTTGACCTATCTTCTCCAACATAAATATGTATGTTCTGTGTCAGCAATTTAACATTGAATTCTGTTGAAAAGCTTTTAGATGCTTTAAACGAAGGAGCAGTGTGATGCTTTAAAGAAAGCTTTCCAGACAGGTAAACCCCCTAAGGAATGAAACTGTCTGACACCAAAATATTAGGCTATTAAAAAAGTGCTAGATCATTTTTTACCTCATGGGCAAGGAAATTATTTTATTTTCCCATATGGCCTGATGACATTGTAACCTCAAGAGAGAGAAAGAAACACATTTGAACAGGGCTGGTTGGGGAGTTGGTGACAGGCCACCTGAGCCATTTTCAGCACCGAGAGCACTGAGGATGGATCAAGTCTGCCTTGATCAAAAGAATGGGCTTCATAGCACATCACACCTCCCAAGGCGGGTATTCATAGTGGAGTCTCTTCTTTTGGTGCAAAGTTATATTTTTTAAATATGGCACAACAGAGAGGCAGTGCCTGAGTTCTTGTGAGGAGCTGTCCTCAGCTGTGTGTAGGAGGTGCTTTCCTGGGCTGCCAGCAGGGCATGGGTCAGGCAGCCTCAGGCTTTGCAGTGCCATTCCCTGACTGCTTGGCACACTCAGCCTGCTCACAAGAAGACAAGTCTCAACCTGTTCCTATTAAAATATCTCTTACAGTGTCTACTCCCAGGTTAGTTTTAGCCTTGTTGGCTGGAAACAATTTTTATTCTGTACCTCCTTATGAATTGATGCAGAACTGTGGGTGATGCGCTGAAACCTGAGGATGTCCATGAAGTTGCATGTTCTTCATTACTAAAGGCCCTAAGTGTACAGCAGAGTGATTCCATGGCATTAGCTGTCAGTAAGAAAACAACTGATTGTCCCAGTAATAGGAATTATGGGTGTTACTGGATGCTGTTTATTGTTTAGAAGAAGTTCTGTCAGACTTCTCAAAAATTGTCTGTTATATCCTCTGTAGAATCATCTGTGAACATTTCAGCCCCTCTGCATCAGACCAGAGGTATTCTTGAATCCTACCTAGTAAAAATGCACATTGCAAAACTTGAAAAAGCTTCACTATGGATTTACATTAGGATGAAAGTTGATTCATCATAAAATACATAGTTTCATTCTGGGACCCACTTGAGACTGTCTGGGCTTTGCCAAGAAGGATCTGGATCTCCTGGTCCCACTAGCTGGCCTGCTTATAGTTCTTTTGACTGACTGTAACTGTTAGGATTAATTTCAAATGGACACATATTTTAAACCTTTTTACCAGAACTGAATGGTAGGATATACCCCAGCATCTGGGGCACTCTCAAAATGGCAGAAAACTTGAATTCTCTTTAGCAGTGTGTGAAGCTAGGCTGGCGTAGAAGCCTGGCATGGTGAATTGACTGAGCTAGCAGCTTTAAAACAAAGAGGATTTCAGAGAAGTGTACTCAGAAAAAATTTGCAAAGATTTAGTCTTACCTTTGGAAAGATTTGGGACATCACTAGCAGACAGAAACTAAAGTATTGTCCAAGGTCCTTACCCAACCTCACTTCTCTGCCCATTCTTCCATTTACTCACTTTCCTTCTGTCTTAACTAAAAAAAAAAATATTCAATCCAAAATACATATTATTTTTACAATTTCTAGTGAAATAAGACATTGCACAGCAAATACCATCTCTCAGGAAGCAAGAGAACAAGAAACGCAGTGCAGATTTTAATCATAATGAATGCTTTCCAATCATGCCTCAGGCAAATTCTGCAAAGAAAGTTGGTAAGAATCTAGAGACAGTAAGTCTATTAACATTTCAGATGAGTTTTGAAAATCAGTTAGGTACACTATTCTGAAAATCCCATCTCACTGTGTGATAAGTTTCTTCTCAGTGACACTTGTTGGTACTTGCTGCAGTATCAGGTCCTAAATGTCAAAAGCTCAGTGGGGAGCTACAGGATTAGGTAGGTCTTTGCCCATGACTCAGTGTTTGCAGCATCAGGCCTCTTATGTTAACAGCCTGTGTAATGTAATAAGGAAATAACTTGTGTTATCTGATCTTGCTTAAAAAGGAATAATTGCATAATTCAGCAGTTCATGATACTTTTGAAAAGTGTAGGAGGCGTTAACGTTACTCTAGGAAAATTAGCCTATGTTTGTAATATGTACACACATGTTCATTAGTTCATAGACTTGTGTGGCATCAGATTGTGTGGTCTTTGGGATTCTTTGTCTGAACCAGTGGACCCTGGAACATGTCTACATTCCCCAGTTGTGATGCATGTCTCTGCCCCATCCTGTGCTTGTATCAAGATGAAACTCAGACCACTGGGATCCTTTTTCCACTCAGCTGCCTTAGCTTTCTGTAAAATGCACAGATCAAAAGGGTTCTGTGGTGCACCATCCCAGGGCCTGAAGCAGCCAGATACACCAGAATACAAACTTCCACTCAGTTTAGATAGTGCCTCAAATCTACCAGTCTGGTCTGCGTCGCAGCCTGGGATTGGGTTACCATTTCATTTTGATTGCCAAGAGAGACATTCCAAGTGTAAGTTATTCTTTTACCCAAGCTCACAAGGGCAAGGTGTTGGAAATATTAATAGAATTCTCATTATCTTCTAACAAGGATTTGTCATGTCGGTACTAATTTATACAGATCAGCAGCAAAAGCTCCTAATGATTCTGTGGACAAAAAGGAATTATGTACTAACATGCACTTTAATTTAATAGCATTAACGCTAGGAAAAGCAATTTTTTTAAATTTTACCCTTAAGGTGTAGTCTCTGTGGTCTCCTGTTACATTTTATGCTTTAAAGAACTATACTGTTTTGTAGTTTCAAAATATATTTAACTCTCACTAACATAGTGTTTGGACATCTGCCAGTTTCACTGTGGAATTTCAACTGATAAAGAAGGTAGCCAACAAGTAGATGCATATTTGTTATAAATCCTGGGATAGGCTTTGTCATCTTAGATAAGATGAGGTAGGTATTGTTTGTATGCCTTCTTCTGGCTTGTAACTAGAGAAACATTAATAGAAGAAAATAACTTTTGCTGTCACAGACTTCATTTTGAAAAGGTTGTTTTAAACAGTTTGTTTTCAATACCACACTGATTATAATATGGAGTAATCAAATTAGAAGCATTAAATTGTGTAATCCTGAATTCATTTTTTAATTACATTAGCAAATTTATTCCTTGCATTTTTCAAGTCTCCTTTAAACATGTAAGCAAAACCCACAAAAAGCAGATTACAATCTAGCTTCAGTGAGGGATATGAGGATTCTTCTCTGTTTCTTCTTAGAAAACTTTGCATTCTGATATAAATACTTTGGGTTTGAATTTCAAGTAAGCGTACATGAATGTTTGACTTCTGGCTTTCAAAAAAGCATATACCAATGTTTATGCATCAGTCTTCACAGTAATCTGAAGTGTTTAAACTTCAGAAGGAAGGATCCTGTGGGTTTTAAATATTCTTTGCCTGCAATTAACTTATAAAAGTTCACTAAGTACAGTTTGCATACGGCTTGAAAAATGTTTTTTTCTAGGTTCACTCATACTTAACTGATATCACTGGCATTTGGTAAACTGTGGCTTGTAGTAGAAATGAGGAATGTTACTGCTCTAACTATAAAATAACTGTGTCATGTATGCAGTAAGCATGAAACATGGGGGACTAATGGGACTTGTTACTGATGATGCTGAAAGCTAAATAACCATTAGTATTGAATCTTATGAATAGACTCTTGTCTTTCATCTTACCTCTTCAACCAGATAAAAGACACAGAGGCTATTTAGATGTCATAAGAATAGTTTGCTGAAATCCCTACAGACTTTTGAAAAAATTCTCTCTTCATATTGCTTAGTGTTTTGTTGTGTTCAAAGAAATGCTAGTATGCTAGTGCTGAAAGAAGAATAGAGGAGAAATCTAGCCTTATGTGTGGATTTAGGCTTATTAAAGATTGAGTTGAAATAGTGTGTATCCCTTCACTGCAGAAGTTTCATCTTCAGATTTTAAAAATACTTACAGAAATAAGTCACTAACCCTAAAAATTTCCAAGAATCCTTTCAAGACCATATTATAATAGAAGATTGTCAGTGTTGGCATTTTCTTAGCTTCATTTATAAGACTATCATGAATGTTTTTAAATGGCTGTAACATGTTGGAAATACCTAACTAAAAACTTCCTTACAGATATTAATTTTATTTAAGCTTTCTATTCATCTAAGAATAAAGGTTCTTAAATCTAACTTGCAACCTTCTCCATTTTAATAATAAATATAATAAAATATCGTAATAAAATGCACTGATGGTGGTTGGAAATGGTTCTTATCTTTCATATAGAATATTTAGAAGCAGAGCTTATATTACACTGTTAGCAGTCAATGTGGAAGAGTTGTGCAGCTCTGAGATATCCTGTGTGATAGCTTTGGGAACAGTTATTAAATTTTAAGTATCTCTTGGGAAATTCTAGTTCAAATAAATATTTTTAGATTCAGGTGAATGTTAATGACTATGCCATGCATAACAATCATATAGTTTTTTTGTTTTATAGGAAACACAACTGGACAGCTGTGATGTTAATACCGTGTTGCTGGTGCATTTCTTTGGAAAACAAGGAAAAGAGAAACTTCGCTTTTCTGAGTTTTTCAGGTATTTTTTCAGCTAGGCAAGCCTAACAGGAACCAGTCTTGTTCCTGCCCCCTGTGCTTTAGCCCAGCTCTGGCATTTATCTGACATCACACTGATCGGATTCAGAAAATTGAGCAATGAGGTGGGGGTTATTCATGATGTTGGATGATTGAATTCCCCATTTAGCTCCTAAAGTCTGCTGTCTGCAGGAGCTGAGCACTGGGATAACTCCTAGCAACAGTGGGCCGGGAGGGTTGAGACTCCCATTCTTGGCAGCTGTATGGTGGCATATCTTAAAACAACGTGTTTCATGAGTGTTTTTTGTGACCAAATCACAAAAAAAAAGTGACTTATAATAAATTAAAAAATATTTTCTGAGCTGAGATACCTCCTTTTCCATTACAGCTGTCATGGTAAGCTACGGGCAACTTCTCCACTTGATTCAAATTCCAGCTTCTGTTGAAACTTTCCCAGTGCCTTTTCCTCTACCCTTTGAACTACTTTTGCAATGGGACTGTGCAGATACCTGTTTGAATCTTGGCACACATATTGTATGTAGCATGGAATCATGAGAAGATTATCTACATCAGTATTACCTTTTCTACAAAACTAATCAGTCATTTACAGACTGCAAAATAAAGTAGAATAATGTGTTTTGCTTCAGTTTGTATTCAGAAGTGGAGCATGTGTGGCAGACCTCTTAAAAATGAATGGTTTTGCAATCAGTAGACTAAAAAGTGTTTGGCTCCAGTGGCTCTGGTACATACCAGTCTTCAAATAAACAACCTTTCCCTTTTGAAGACCTCAGCTCAATAGGAATCTAAGTGAATAAAATAAGTTTAAGATGTCTCCAGCTCCCTTTTCTATAAATACCATAGATCCTCTCAATGAAACAAAAGGCAGAGAGCACCAGTAAAAGGTTGTGTTTGCATATACAGTGTAAACTGAAAAGCCTCAGGTTTTAGATAAAATCCTACATTGACCCAATGAGGCATGACATTGATGAAACTATGTACCTTGTACATTCAGAATGCATGGGTTAAAGACCTTTGCCTGCCACACAGATAGAGGCCTGTAATCAAAATCAAACTCCCACATCTTGCTCTTAAAATTTGTGGGATAAGTGTAAGGTTTAATGCAGGTAATTTTTCACCAGTGGCAGTTATGTTTCGTAGGGCTGGAATGTGCCTCTTTATCACTGCGTAGACACTCCATCTCAGCTGCAGCGTGACAGTGGAGTTTGTTTAACACGCAGAAAGGTGAATAAAAGGATCGCTGTCTTTTTAACCTCTGCGAGGATATCACCTTTCACATGATTTTATTTGCAAGTAAATCAAGCACATCATTTCTAGGTGCCTATTGTTCAGAGAAAATGTGATTTCTATCTGATGGCCTCTCATAACACTTTACCTTCTGCGGGAAGCTATTGTTGGCTGTTTGATCAAAGTGCCACACTGTTTTTACAGGAGATGACTGATGAGCTGTACAGACATAGATCATTGTCAAAAGCAGAAAATAATGATGGTAAATGCTTTTATCATTTTCCAAGTTCTTGCCTAGAAAGCTTTTCCATTGATCAGTGTAGTACCTAGTAGAAAGTAGAGGTGATTATGTTTGATTAGGACACACTAAAACTTGTCACATTAGTTAAATACACAGATATTGCTGTACTGTGGACTCTTTAAAACTAAAAACCAAAACAAAACAAAAAAACCAAAAAACACCAAGCCAACCAAAAGACAAAAAAAAAAGAAAAACCACAAAAGATATAAAAATAATCTCCCCCCAAAAATAGGAGTGCTTTCATTCTGAAATTTCACTGTACTTACGTGGGAATGGTGAAAGCTGAGACCACTGTTCTCATCTCCTTACTTGCTTACATTTTCCTCATGCCCTCTCTTTTCAGTTTGACTGACATTAAAAAATCCTTTTCTAAGTGTGCAACCATCTATATGTACATGTACACCAGCATTGTCCAAGCCTTTTAGCCCACAGTCCAAACATTTTAAAAATGTCAGCCACAGTCGATATACCAGGACAATTAATTTGCCCTGTTCTCCTTTCTTTGCAATCAGATGGCACAAAGAAAATGGAAACTGTCTACATCTCTTGGGGCAATGTGAGGTAGATGTAAACCAGTTCTTGTGCCTCGTTTTCTGCTGCCCTGAACACAGGAGGCACGCTGAGAATAGGGAGGGAAAATGGTCAGGATCTGTGTCCAGCTAGTGCTTGCTTCTTGGGAAATCACAGGTATGGATTCACACACAGACAATCCTCAGAAAATGTTTTCGTCAGATGTAAAGATACTTGCAGAGATCATCAGGCTTCTTAAGCTGGGACTCAGGGAACACATGCTGAGCTCCAGACTGCTGGATGAGTTCTTATTACTTGTATTGTCCTTAACAGAAGGACATTATAGTAATTATTAATAAGAATTTGCAATTTCAAAAGCAAATGTTTCCCTGGCAAATGGTAGGAAATACACGATTCTGGAGTATGTTTATGTATATCTCTACTAAAGGTGGGACCTCTTAGTCAAATACTGGAACAGTATTCTCCTGTGATATTAAAAGAAAATGTAGAAGAGTATGCATTATGCCTAAAATCATGTAACAAAAAAGGTAGATTTAATACAGGAAGCCATCTTTCCTCTCAGAAGATCTGAACAAGTTTCTGTTTCAGATGACACCACTCAGGTTTTACACCTCAATAGTAATGTCATCTTCTACTCCCAGGTCCTGTCTTAGAGAATGTGCCCAGAATTCAAGGCTTTTTTATTCTATGTGTAGATTTTTCCTGGTTTTTAGTACAGAAAGAAATTTTTGGTCTTTTCCTTCCAAAAAAAATTTAACTTGTGCTTTAATTTCCAGCTATATAAAATGTACTATCTTTTATTCTGTGTAGAAAACTATTTTGTTTTCTAGGTATAGGAAATATTTCTTCCTGACAGACACTGGGTTGTTTTTTTTTCCCTGGAGAAAGTCCCTTACTGATCTTGTTTAAGTATGTCTAATCCCAAATAAAAGAGGAGACAGTATTTCACTCCCTAAACAGTTTACGACTGCTGTGATTTTTTTTCTGTAATCTGTCCCCAAGCAAGCTTAAATCTATCACATTCTGCTTGAATGAAAAAAGAAAGTACAGAGAATACTTCCCAGTATGATTAAACAATGGACATCTTTTAATCATATAAGAAAAATTAATGTTTCAACCCAGTTTATGTCATTTTCTTACCTGATTTCTTCCTTCCAACCTTTTCATCAGTTAATAGAATTTTGTACCAGAAGTATTCTTTAATTATGATTCTTTTTAATTTCTGCTTTAGACTGAAGGTCATAAGTTGTATAACCATACAGAGATCATGCCTTTTCCCTACTTATCCTGTTTCTTTCCTTCATTATTTTGAATTGCTTGATACATTTTATTTGGAACCTTTCATTAAGAAGCCAGAATGATGCAGGCTGGACCACACTGCTAGTGCTGACATTTCAGAGGGGCTGTGGTGTGTGTGTGCCAGTGCATGTATGCAGGATCTCTTTCAGGTATCACCATCAGCCAGCATTCTGGGCTTCTGCTGTGATGACAGCTTGTACATTTTCAGTGATTTTCATCTGGGGATTTGGAACTGCTTTGCAGAAGTAGAGTATGATTGCCTCCTTACTTGTCTTTGTTCCTACACTTTTATCTATGTGCGTGCATATAGAGAGAGCCATAATACATTAAAGATTACATCAGTTACAGCCAAGATCAGGCAGTGAGGGAGAACAGCAACAAAATCTGGCTTCATGATATTTTTGTCATAACTCAATCTGAATATTTCCCAAATACTTAGTAAAGAGCTTGAGAAAAATATTTCCCTTCCTTGCCTGTGAGTTTAGCAAAAGGGGGTCTTGGTTAGCTTCTACAGAACACTTTTAAAAATGAAAGTGAATTGTTTGGTTTGGAAATACTAAGGACAGTAAATCAAAGAGGGTTTTGCTTGCAATTCTGAAGACTGTGAGATTGATTAACTATCTTAACACTTGCAAACCTCAATTTACAAGCATAGATCTAAATGTTCTCTAAAGGTTAATGGTCAAGCCTTCATTAGATTTTCTATATTCAGGTTTGAAAGTCAGATTGCAAAAAGGCAACCTGCTGCTGGTTTGCCACAGTCTTTTGGTGCAGAGAGGGCTATCAATTCTTCAGAAGGACTTTGGTGTCCGAAGAGGAGCCAAACCATGGTACAAATGGTCAGGTGGTATATCCACCACTATCTTTGTTGTGAGATTCCCTTCATATAAATCAGCATGACAGGAACTGGTCAGTTCTGTTTTGAGAGTGTTAAAGATCTGCACAGACAGTTCAGGTCAAGAGGTGGAAAAAAAAATTTCCCTAAGATTTCATTTAGTGTTCCAATCTACTTCTTTGTGTGCCATAAAGAATATTAAGCCAGCACTTCTGTACTTGGAGGGGGAATAGCTGCATCCCCTCTTTTATTACATTCTCACTTCTATTTGTGGTGGATTAACACTATTAAAGCTGAGTTGCCAAAAGCCTTGGGAGACTCCCTCTTTTTATAGTAGAGCTCATTACAAAATGAGGTATAAATCCTGATAAGGTTGCTGGATGCTGTTGTAACACGATAACAAAATTGGCCATTGGACTTCAACGTGGGTGTTTTAGAGAGTGTGGATAAAGTGGGCTGTCTTAAAGAAAGTGCTCTCTGTTCCTAGCCTTTTTCCCATCTTAATAATTTATGGTTTACCTCTCCCTTTTGTTCTTGGAAACTTAGAACTTTCATTTATTGCCAACCTACTGTAGCATAAGAGTATTCCCAGTGTAATAATTTATTTAATTGTAGAGCATATGTACAATCAGAATCCTGTTCCTCTACTTGAATTCTGACTCCCTACAAAGTCCCCAGCCAAGATCCCACTGACTTTGGGAGAACAGGAATTTCCTTTGTGCTTTTTTTCTAATATCTGAATACATTTTGAGGACTTCACAGCTGAAACTTACTGCACTGTGATCCAGAAGATACAAAAGCAAGTATCCCTAGTGGTGTCTTGACATTTATGTATCAAGTTTTACTTCCTAACCAGAAAGTTATTTTTAATAACTTTTAATAACTTTCACTTAAAAAAAACCTCATTAGGATTTTTAACTCTCACATCTGGGAATAAGAGTGACCTAGAATGCTGATGCGATGATTCATAGTATTTTAATTTTTGTAATATGGGAAACTATCACATAAATTTTAAATTGCACATTTCAGCTACTGCTCCAAGTAGGATTTGATATGGCAAGAAATCTTCCCACTCTGTCTTGCCAGGAGCAAGCTTACAAGTTGAAATGAACTTCAATTAGAAGAGGGTGCAGAAGCAAGAACACACTGAAAATGCCATAGTCCAACCCTTCAGGGGCAGTCTGCTCTGGCTTCGCTGCCCCTTTCAGCAGGCTGGTGTGTGCAGCTTGGTGGGCTCCTTCTTTCATCATGTAGGAATGATTCATCTTTCAGCTTTCCTGCCTTTATTGGGTGGGGCTAGAGGGCAGGTCACCAAGTCTTGTCTGCTTAAGGAAATGCAATATTCAGAAAAGGTGAAAGAATCTGTTTCTGTGTCATTGCCTGTGACTAGCAACCAGTAAAGCAAATGACTGAGAGCTTGGTCCCCAAGATAAATAGCTCAATTCTCAAGACCTTAAGCCTGTTGCAAAATATGTCCACCTTTCATAGATAAAAATCCAAGAAAATAAAACATGTCTCGTTTCCCTGCATCCAACTTCTAGGCATATTTTTGTAATTGATCTCATTTTCTGTAACTTCTCCTCCTCCAGACCAGACATTACATGAGTTAGAAACTACAGTCAAAGAAACTGTTCTGCACAGCCTTGGCTGTGCCTTCCAGCCAACTGCAAACCACACATCGCAGGTACCATCTCCTCCTTGCCTGTGATGGCCTCTCTCAAAATGCAGCCAAGTGGCCCTACTCAGTCTCTGCTTGACTCACTCCATGCCAGGTCCACATGCCAGGTCCGTGCTGTTCTCTCCCTCTGCACCTCCCTTCCCAAGACCTGGGGAGCTTCTTGGGGGCTGTGGGTGCAGCAGAACTGCTTGTGCCAGCACATGGAGCCCGTCTCCCTGGCACACGCTGGCTGTGGTGCTGGCCAGAGGCAGCAGTCTCCTTGTGAGTTACAGAGACAGGAGCTGGGCCTGAAAACAGAAGAGTGGTTTGCAAGCTGTGCAAGGCAGCTCTCACCACCCTGCAAGACGAAGGGCTGCCCAGTCACCCCGGTTGCACTACCTGGTCCTTTGGCGTTTCATCCCCTTCCAAGGGGGAGAGCCAGGGGAATTGAGTGTGTCAGGCCTTAAGGTGGACTGTGGAGGAACATCTCAGTGTTTGGCTATACTGTAGAATCCCCTTTACTGGACTAGAAAAAGGCATAAATAAAACATGACAGCATTTTGTACCCCTCCTCAGTATTACCCTAATTCAGCCCTAGCCTGAAACTTAAACTCACTTCCACTGTCAGGCTTTCATTTACCTGCATGTCCTGAGCTGTGAAGCATTTGTTGGCCCTATATTTGTATGTGCAGCTGTACCTGTTAGAGGGAAAAAATACAAAAGAGCTTATGCTGCAACAGCAGTCTTTAGCTAACCCCTTACAGACTTCACAGAGCTTCAAGCTACTAATTGTCCAAATGATCTCATTAAAGAACTAAAGATAGCTGTGTGGACTCAGATGCTGTAATTTCAAGGGAAAGAATTCAAACCCAGTGAGGCCAGGCAAACACTGATGAGCAAATGAGCCTTGCTTCTGCTGATATTGGCTACAAAGACCCTTAGCTGTCCTCTTCTCCAATTAATTGCTTTGTCCCAATATAGGAGTATTTCATTCCCTCCTGTCAATAACTTCTGCAACTCAATAAAGCAGCAGGATTCTTTAGAAATACAGAGGGGATTGTGGCAAGCGCCACTGGTTTTAGCTTTTATTTTAAAATCACCTCTTGTTTTTGGATTGCCCCATTTCTGAAGTGGAAAGTATCAAATGGATCACACTGTATTGTCTGTGTTAACTTTTTCAAAATTAATACTAGTCATGTAGTCAAACTAGGGAAACTTGAAGCTACAACTCATAATTACAGCTCTGTACCTGCAGGTTATTACTTGCTTCTGGTAATACTTTTTTCTTTCTTTCCCAAAAGAATGGCTTTCTCCTAAAAACCTTGATGTTGACTCTTTCCTTTTTCAGACAGCTCTCTTCTTACCTTCCCAAACCCCTGCAACATTTTCTGTGCTCTTCTGAGCTGTGTCCAAGTCAGTTGTAATCCTCTCTAATTTATTCTCTAGTGAGCACAGAATTGATTCACCAAACCTTTGTATGTAGTTAGAATCTGTGATACTTTCAGTCATCTTCTCCTACAACAATGATTTCAAATTTCCTCTTTCACCTTTGTGATGAGTGTGGCCTCATCTTTTAGGCACTTTGCAATCTTGTCATTCCTCTCTTATTAATATGAAACCTCATAAATCATGTGTCAGGTCTTCAGTTACCCTATTCTTTTTCATTCTTTCATTTATTATGCTGCTGCCTTACCGATTCTTTTATCTCCTTATCTGCGCGCTGTTAAACACGAGTAAAACCGAGGTGTCCAACGCGTCCCCGAGTTCTGCCGGCAGCAGCCGGCTGTGCAGGCCGAGAGCGCGCCCTGATGGTGTCCTTGTGGAAATGCAGCCCTGGGAACATCCGCGGACCCCGGGAAAACTGAGCGCGGGGGTATTTTAAACAACAATGCCAAAAGTGTCTGCGGCTCAGAGCTGGTGCCTGCTGCGCTTAGTAGCTAAGGTAGAAGTGGTGATACGGGGACGGAAGTTTCAAGTGGTGGATAATATCTGTTTACATTTAGATTCATGGAAAATCTGCAAACAGAAGTCCAAGAAATGGAATTCATAAAGTTTTCAAAGGGTTTGAGCTTCATGAGAAAAGAAGACTTTGCGGAATGGTTGCTGTACTTCACTGATGAGGAAAACAATGAAATCTACTGGCAGAATGTGAGAGACAGAATCGAGGCAGGAGAGGTTGGTACCCAAAGAATGCTCTGTTTTGCTTCCTCCTTTGTATGCACAGGTTTTCATTTGAATGTGGTTATCTAATGAGGTAACCAGTTGCTGAATTAGTTATTGCAGCCCTTGAATGTTATACAAGTAAGAACAATGGTAATTGGCCAGCTGAGAAATACAAATATCAACAATAAATAGGCAGTCACATCTAAACACTAAGTCCCATCAAATATAATGACATAGAGTAATTGGAATTTGAATGTATATTCATTATATATCATCTGAATACTCTAGAACATCAGTTTGGAAGAATTCAAGACCTTTTGCAAGTTTACAAATAATCTGGAAGACTTTTCTATCGCCATGCAGATGTTTACTGTAGCCAATCGTCCTGTTAAGCGGGGTAAGTGCTGTACACCTTTCGTATGGGTTTTTTTAAAGGAAAAAAATTCATTTTAATTACAGAATCCATGTAAATTATTTATCCCAAAAAACCACAGTGAAGTCCAAAAATATTATACTGCACTGTATTTGGACTTAGTTCTATTTCATGAAAAAATAGTAATATTAAGTTTCCAAACTGTTTTCATTTAAAAGTTCTCATGTGCTGTCATATGTGGATTACAGTAATTTCACAACCATAAGGCGCACCGGACTATAAGGCGCACCCCCCAGGAGTTGGCAAATTTCGCAACTTTGTAGATCATATAAGGCGCACTTTTTTTTGCTGCAAAGATCCATGCCGTGCGCAGCAAAGTAGCGAATTAGTAACGGAATCCCACGATTGGGCATTTACTGGCATGTGCTCAAATTGGAAACATTTTAACAGATTGGTGTAACCTTTAGACGCGGCCCCAAGCGCCCTCCCCGTGCGTGGGGCCCGGCCCTCCCGCCCGCCCCTAGCTGGTGAGGCAGGGCTCGCGGCTGCTGTGGTTCAGAGTGGCCACAGCTCACACCTCGGGGTTGCTGCGGTTCAGGGCGGCTCGGGACCATCCATGGCTCGGGGCGGCGCGGCGCTCCCTCTCTCCATGTGCGGCCGCCGCTGGCCGGGGGCTAGTCGCTCCTGCCCCCCTCGCGGCTGGACTCACGGCTCGCACTTTTTTTTGCATCAAGGAGCTGAGCCGCATGCAACAAAGTAACGAATTACTGGCAGTTTGCAAACATTTTTCACAGACTGGGGTAGCCTTTAAACGCAGCCCCAGGTGCCCTCTCCGTGCTGGAGCCGGGACCAGGGCAGCTCCCTCCCTCCCCGCGCAGCTCCTGCCGGCTGCAGCTGCCCGCTCCTGTCCCTGCTCGCGACTCAGTGCTCCCACAGCAGCGCCCCCCAATTGCGGCTCACACTTCCGGGTTTGCAAATTTCGCAACTTTGTCCATTATATAAGGCGCACCGGACTATAAAGCGCACTTCCAGGTTTGGGGGAAAATTTTAGTCAAAAGGGTGCGCCTTATAGTTGTGAAATTACTGTAATCACAGCAGACTAAAGCATAATCATGAAATAGTTTGGGTTGGAAGTGACCTTTAAAGGTCATTTTTCCAAACCCTCTCCCATATGCAGGGAACTCTTTCACTGGATCAGTTTGCTCAGATCCCCACCCAATCAGACCTTGAACACGTTCAATGATGAGACAGCCACAACTTTGTACAGTTTCTTCCTTATCTTTCCTTATCTTCTTCCAGTCTTTATCTACCTTTTTTCAGATTAAAAGCATTTTGCTTGTACTGTCACTGCAGGCCTTGGTAAAAACTCTCTATGTTATAAGCCCCCTTGATATAGTGAAAGTGCATAATAAAGTCTGCCCTGAGGTATCTCTTCTCCAAGCTAAACAAGCCCAACTCTCTTGGCCTTTCTTCACTGAAGAGGTGCTACATCCCAAAAATTATCACATAATTTTTGTGACCCTCCTCTGGACTCACTCTATGCCCTCCCTGTACTGAGGAGGATGTGTTATGCAATTGCAGTAATTTCACAATTATAAGCCGCACCATTTTGACTAAAATTTTTGTCCAAACCCAAAGTGAGGCTTGTAATCAGGTGCAGCTTATATATGGACAAAGAACAAAAAGTTGCTGTTTTAGTTTGGAGGACAGGTGTCTGCTGAGAAAGGCAGGAACTTCTCTTTGAAATGGAGAATGTAAACCCCCTCCCTCCAAATTATTATCATTTTGAAATCAAGGGGCTTTCAGGCAAAAATATGGGAATTAGGAATAACAGTTCTTTTCTAGGGAAATTAAAATAGAAATACAGTACTACAAAGAAACAAACTCCAAACCCTGACAAAGTCAGAGTACAACCTGACACCCCGTCAGGCAGGGTGTTGGTAGCAGTCCCATTCAATGGTGGTTGCAGTTCTCTTGCAGTGACAGATGTGATTCAGTTGAAGCAGTGCTCCTGTACAAGGTGCAGTTTCCCTCCGGAGGTCCAGTGGTGATGTGGAGAAATCCGGTTTTCCTCTGGAGTCCAGTGGAGAAAGGGGCTCCCTTAGTGTCCCAAAACCTCTGTTTCTATCTTGGTAAGAAATGTTGGGCTCTTCCCCCTGGCTGGAGCAACTTCCAATGGGATGAAGTAATTTTATCAGTCACACAGTGGGACTCAATGGGCCATTAGCAGAAAATGACTTGCTGGAGGAAGGATGGGTTGTGAAAAGATAAAGAACAATGCCCTGCCTGGTTCCAATAGATGGCCCATTAGCAGAATATCTGCTGTTGAGATAAGGATCACTGTCCCCACCCTCAACAGATAATGATAGAATAGATACCTTTTATCACACTCTGTATTGCAACGTGCAGCTTATAATCAGGTGCGGCTTATAATTGTGAAATTACTGTATGTCTATCAAAAAGAAATAGTGTCATAAAGTGGGGTTTAAAATAAAGATTTAGAGGACAAGAGTTGCTTCCTTCCCATATAGGAGAAAGAGGAGCAATGCATCCAATGTTGTATGGGCATACAAATGTTTTTCATTTTAATCCTGAGTTTGTTAATTAGTTGCTACTCTTGAAGGGCAAGTTTCATAAGTTATTTCAAAATAGCAACATTAAAAGTTCCTAAGGAAATGTGAGGCTGTATTAACATTCATTGAAATTAATAATTGATGAACTCATGTGAAAAAAGATGAGAGATGTGAGAAGACAGAAAGAGAAATACATATTCTTGAAAGATGTTTGGATGGGATTTGAACCAAAGAAAACTGGAGGATTTACAGCTTGTGACTTTAATTACTACTCTCTTTATGCACTGAACCCCACTGTAATCAAAAGCAGTCAGCTGCTGAGGTTACTCATGGATGTTACATGCCTATATGTCTAATTCTCCCCTGAATCTGGCTGAGTTCTTTGTCTTGCTGTTTGCAAAGAACAATGTGTGTGCGTGTGTATATTCACCACGTATGAATATTCATCTAAAAATAAGACTGTCTTGTAGTCCTTCCTTTTATTCTAGACTTCTTTTTCTTCTAAGTTCATCTTTTCTCTCTGCTAAGGTGGCCCTTCTTTGTTTGAAGATTGTTACGCCCCACTGTTGTAGAAGATCTTCTTTTATTCATGTTATGTTTAAAGAAACTACAGTGCCATGTCTGGATTTAAATTCAGCTTCAAGAGAGGAAGCAGTTAACATATTTTCAAAGACAAAATTAAGATTACTATAAACATCCCATGTTTTATGTCATTTTCAAGTTGTGATGTATCCTTGTACAGAAGGATTTTAAACTTAATTCTACTTAAACCAACTGTGAAATAATCAACTACATTTATACAAGAATTGTTGAAAGAAACTAAGATGAGAACTATGTCAGTAATGCTATTCCCTCTAGTAAGCTTCAGACCTAATTATTTTTATAGCACATATTTATAAATAGCACTTGTTTATGAAATCAGAACCACGTTAATATTGCATTTATTACTTCATTGGACAACTTGCTGTAATAACCTACAATACTGCTATACTTCAATAACCTCCAGTTCCTTTTTGAAATTCAGACTTCCACGATGCCTTCAAAAATGCATCCAATTCATATGCTGTGGTTGTGCTTGCTGTAATAAACAATAATCCTTTCACTCAGACGAGATGCTGTTTTGTGGCAGCCCCACACACTTCCTCATCTTCCTTGAGTCAAAATTCCTAATTCTGTGCACCACAGGACCAAAAGTGGGGATAGTGGGTGTTTCTATACTGCACGTAGTGGTGTAAAGAGAGAAAAAAAGAGAGCTGAAGACAGTAATTTCACGATTATAAGCCGCACCATTTTGACTAAAATTTTGGTCCAATCCTGGAAGTGCGGCTTATAATCAGGTGCGGCTTATAATCAGGGGCATCTTATAATCGTGAAATTACTTCTCCAGAGAGGTACGACAGTTTATTCTTCCACAAATCCTCAGTAACTCTTCAACATCATTTAAGAGGAGGTAGCTACTTCTCTCAAAACCAGAACTACAGATACATAAAGCCATGTGCTGTAAGCAGTGCATTGACCATTTGATGGCCTGTGTTTCTGCAGAGTTGCTGAGGAGATTGTTACTTGAGGTGGAGCATATTATAACCTACTGTTCTCTGAGGAGAAGTGTTCTTGTAGAATGAATTGTCATGAAACTGGCTTGAGATAGAATGGTAAGGTTTTTTATGAGAGGATAGTGAGGCAATTCCTATGAACAGGTAAAGCCAAAAGTATGTAATTTTTCATTTATTTCTAGCAAAAATTATCACTCGTACTGTTGTTTGAGAAGTAGTGCATTGCTGAAGTTTATAATAAAATTAACAAGATAGTGTTACAAAAGAAGAAGCAAGCTCAAGAACACAAGAACTGAGGCCTCCTAATAGTTTACTAGTTGACACATCCCAAATTTTCCAGTTACGCTACCCATGAGCCATTGTAAATTGGACAGAATCCTACTATTTATAATCTTTCCATTTTCTTTGCAAATTCAGTCACCTGTGATGTAATATTATGTCTTTATTAGCTGAGTTCAAGAGAGCAGTGAAGGTGGCAACAGGACAGGATCTGTCAGATAATGTTTTGGATACCATCTTCAAGATTTTTGATCTAGATGGAGATGACTGCCTCAGCCACAGCGAGTTTCTTGGAGTCCTGAGGAACCGAATTCATCGAGGTTTGAGGGTAACAAGCTGATATAATTGTTTGTAAATACCACAGATGATTGCCACAACTGTCTTGTAAATGCTTGTAGAAACACAGGTTGAGTTAATGAATAGAAAAAGATACTTATTTTAAACTGGATAGTCCTTACTGCATATGAATCTGGGAGGAGTGCTGCCACTAAGAGCTTGGTATTACACATGTGAACTATGGAAGCAGCAGCACAACATTATATCTTGTATTTACAGAGTCTGGGAAAATGAATCTTTTTCATGTAAATGCTAAACACTAACTTTATTAACAGGTACCACAGCAGCAAGGCATGCAAGGTTTCTGGAGGTGCGTGAAAAAAGAAAGCATTAAAGAAGTCAAAGAACTGTGGAAGCAAACCGGGAAAAGTCCTTTTTAAAGCAGTCCATTTTTCTTTTGCTTAAGTGATTTTTCTCTGCGGGAGTTTGTCTATCCTGTTTACATAATAACTAAATCAAAAATGCTCTTTTTTTAGCGATAGTTAAAGTTTAATTAACCCAGACTCTAATGCAATAATTTTACAATCGTTCCAGTGCAATCAGTTTGGTTTACAGAATTGGTATCGCTTTTGACCTCCATAGAGAAGTACTCTTGTTCTGGGGAATACTGTTGTTTACTGCTCTTTGGAGTCTGACCTTGCACTGCAGGATACAGGATGCACAGGACTGAGTAATGGCCCCAGGCAGGAACATCACAGCAATATCATCTCCTGTTGAAGGAGTGGGTATCATCTCAGCCACTAACACAGCAGCTCTCTTTCTCCAGCAAGGGCAGAGGTACACCAGGCAAAATCACTTGCACAACACATTTTAAACCAAGTTATCCTAAGTCAAAAAGGAAAATTCACACCTCATTATGGGGATCTGCTCATGTGTTGGTTCCTGGTGCTTGATTCCACCAGTTCCTGTGTGGATGACTGGTGTGTCTGCCTTCATGCCTTAATATTAAACTGGAAATACAAGACTGATAGGCTTGATGCAGGGTTTAAAAGCTGTACATTGATCAGTGAGTGTGCATTGAGTGTCTCAGACCTCTTCCACATAGTATAAATGAGAAGGAAAAATCCTGATTCTGTCAAACACAGTGGTAGTTGCAATTTGACTATTTTGCTTTAGTTGTGTTATAGAAGATGAATACATAGCAAGTAGTTGCTTTATCTTACTAAAGGTTATGACAGGGAAACCTGAAGTATTTCAGGAATTCAAGGTTATAATAAGCCATTGTTGAGGTAATATGTCCAGTAAAAAAACAAATATTTGGTTACTCCAAATGCAAAGTTAGACCGAAGATCTTAGACACTAAAAGGAGGGACAAATCAAAACTAACACTTAGAAATTACAGATGAACATATTTTAGCAATAACATAAGGTGCATCTCTGTATACACAGGTGTGCACCTTACATATTTTGTCTTTCTTACAATCCCAGGAGCCAGTAGCCAGATCCAGATCACTCTTCCTGTCTGGCCACAGTATATAGAAGATAGACTTCTCTGTAAAGCTGTAAAAGGTCCTTCGTCTTTGCCCCTCTCAGTTGTCTGACTGGTCTTGGCTGGGGTGAAAGCGTAGCCTTTCAGGACAGGTTTGTGATAACAGAAATAATATACTCAAAACATGGACTAGGGAAATGTCTCAAGAAAAATAACCAAGAAATCTCACTACTCAGCAAGCTAATATCCATCTGTTTTTTGCATGACATCAGCTATGTTTTCCTCAAAGTTGTAAATAAGCTCAACATGTGGTGCTTGGTTGTCATTTCTTTGGGTTTTGTGAGAAGAGGGGAAATTTCCATGGTAGGTAAGACATCGGGGCAGCTCTCACTCGGTGCAGGGACAGGAGAGAATGCATTGGGAAACCCTGAAAGTCCTGCCTAAGGAATACTGAGATTACTGAGAATGTGTTTGATGTGTTGGTAGCTGTCACATTTGTGCTGAGGACAAGTCCTAATGCCTGAGCCTTGGCATAGTGATCTCTCCTAGAGAACACAGTTGGAGGCCAGCAAAGCAACTTTTCCTTCATGGCCTCAGCTTGGAACTTTAATCCAAAGTGTAGAGAAAATGGACATGCACCCAGAACAAGACCATGCCTGTGGGGATGTCCTGAGACTCTCTGAAGGATCAGGCACCAGTGACCATCAAGGATCCCTTTTTGCCCAGGAAAAAATCCAAATGGAATTAGCCATGTGGGGAGAATCCAAATGCAGCAAACACCTCAGCCTCCTCCCCTCAAACCGTGCTCATGGAGTGCTATGTGTGCAGCAGGATAGCAGGTGGCTGGTACACTTTGTGTGTTTGGAAATTGGTGGTGGTGGTGGGAGCAAAGGTGGGGCAGTGGAACTGGCACCACAGTACCACGGCCAGCTGCACTTCACCGAATTATCAAAAAAACCAACACTATTGAAGAAGAGCTTCCGTAGCACAAAAGTGTGTGTGTGTTCACCCAAAGTGTGCTTTGTGCCAGCTCTGGCTTTAATGCAAGGCTGCCTTTTATTTGTTGATGTTAATATTTTGGCAAACCATTTTTACTTTGGAGTGGAAATTATTCCCTAACAGTTTATTCTGTGTGAAGTTAAGAGGCTTATGATGTTTTTTACTGCTTTTGTGGTTTCTTTTGTTTACTAATTACTTCCTTCTTAAGCTGTTTGGATTTCTCTTGGAAAAATCAATTCATTTATCTTTAGTGTATCTAGAAGTTTAATTCCTCAATGCTCATTTCTATCTGGGTTTGTGCAATCAGCAGTATCTGCTTTCAGGGATTTCAAGTTTTATTTTTCATCAAAAGCTTTGGTGTCAAGTTCAGAGGAAAAGCAAAGAGATATGCTTGAGATTTACAGAAATTTTGTGTCTATAGTTTAAAAAAAAAAAAAAGATTGATTGTAAATTAAAATAGAGTTATGAATAATTTTCAGAAGTTATCCTGAAAGTGCAGCCAGGAAGGAACACCTTTAAAGGCAGGGATGACTTGTCCATTAGGCTTGAAGAATCACACTCTGTTTAATTTGTAAGTTTATTGTTATTTATCAACTAAAATGCTTTATAAAGCAGTCTTAAAATAATTTCTCACTTTTAGTATCTTAGATTGAAAGAGATATTTATGTATTTAGATAAACCCTGGTTTTTAAGAAATTTTTTACAGTTTAAGCAATTGATGTTTTAGTTCCTTTTAGTCACTGTATGGTATTAGCACCCTGTCTATGAGCATTACTCAGTACAATTTAGTTAAGGTTTATTCCAGCTACCAGTCTAAACATATCAATTGTGACTTGTTTTAACATTAAGAATTCTTCCTCTGAACAGAAATATATAGAAAAGCTAAATAAAATTGTTTTTTTTTTTAATCTACCACATTGCATCTGAATTTTACTTGGAATAAAGATGAACACATTGCACATTGCAGAAGTCTCAAAAATTGATAAAACATATCAAAAGAATGCACAAAAGTAAGTGCAGTCACAGCATATAACTCCTTTACAGAATTTTAGTTGTTGTATCCTCATAATAGCACTTTATACATTTCTTTGTTTGTTTACTTTCAGATAATGTCTAAGAACCATTTACAGTAATTTCATGATTACAAGCCACACTGAGTATAAGCCGCACTTCCGGGGTGTGGCAACGTTGAGACCTTTGTCCATATATAAGATGCACCGGATTGTAAGCTGCACTTTTGTTCACAGCGAGGATCCGTGTGCAACTTTCACAAAGTTGCCAAATAGTAACAGAATCACGGGAACGTGGGGTTTACTGGCTCAGCCCTGCTCAGGGCGGCTGCCAGGGAGTGGCCCCAGCCCCGCTCGCCGCTGCCGCCAGGAGGCAGGGGAGCGGCGTGCCCGGTCGGTGCCGCTGGGAAGCAGGAGAGGGGTGTACCCGGCCAGTGCTGCTGGGAGAAGGGAGAGGGACGTGCCCAGCCAGTGCCACCGCCGCGCCCCCCGGGGCCGGGCAGTGCTACTGCTGCACCACCACTGCCCCACTGCCCGGGGCCGCTGCTGGCTCAGACTTCTGGGTTGGGAGATTTCCAAAATTTGTTCATATATAAGCCGCTCCTGAATGTACACCGCACTTCCGGTTTGGGAGCAAAATTGTAGTCAAAATGGTGCGGCTTATAATCGTGAAATTACCGTATTCTTCATTTCCAAAGGAAGCAAAGGCAGAAATGCAGTGTGATACACTAGAAGTAACAGAAATTCACTGGTGTTTGTATAAATTAATTCTGGTATCTCAGTTTGTACAAGCCCCTTTCTAAAAGCAAAAGTCCCTTGGATTCAAACCAAGTTGGCAGGTTTTAACAAAGCAGCAACAATGAGGAGTACATGTTCTGCGTAGCAGACAGACAACCAGGCCATGGACTGTGGTTTCGTGGCACTTCACATGTTCAGTGCATAGAACAAAAAAAGAATCATTGCCCAATAAAGGGCAAGAATGGGAACAACCCTGTTGCTTAGAGGAAGTATAAAATTCAGGTATATTGACCATACTTCAACTAAAACATAGAAATGGATCGACAAATGTACATCAAACTTTAAAAATACAGTTTTCTTCTCATGATGGAGCTCTCACAGGAGAGGGCAAGCATGCCTCATACCTTCAGTTTTAGTTTTTCCTATAAAATAGTCACTGGGTCAGGAAACTAGTCCAATGAAGAAAAAAACCTTCAGTCATTCTAAACAGAAAATATGTGCCCAAATGATGTTGTGGTCCTTATTAGTGAGATCCAGGTTGCCCCAAGAAACAGCTCCTGTAATGCAGTTGGTCACAAGGGAAGCATGAAGATGAACGTGGCAGATGTAGACACACTCTTCTAGTGCCCAGCTGGCCACAGAAGCTGATCCTATAGAAGTTGAAGATGTCATCCAACAAGACTCCAAAAGCCCTTTGCAAAACAGCAAACCTGAGAGACTTGAGCATGCACAAAATTAATCAGCAAACAAGTGCATGTCTCTTCACTCATTTATTTGAATGTTTCCTGTTGCCTTTGTTTATTAAACAATTCCTAGTTGATTCAGTAATTAAAAAAAAAAAAATCATACAACATATGTGGAGACAGATATTTCCCATTAGGCTGGTGTTGGCTTGGTTAATAATGTTTCCAGTTCATTAACTGGAGTGTCCTAGCACAGAGTTCTGCTTGCTGTCCTTGGCAGCCCAGCTGCTGCTCCTGCACACTGGCATCACAGGGAGCCTGCCCAGCACTGCTCCCACCTGCATGGGGTTAGTCACAGCACCTCGTGGCTCTGAGAAGTAAAAGGCCATGTTTTTCCTCACCTGTGAGTTTAGATTGGATACTAGGGAAAAATACTTGGAATAAAGGGTTGTCAAGCACTGGATAAGGCTGCCCAGGGAGGTAGTTGTGTCACCGTCCCAGGTGTTGAAAAGATGTGTAGATGCGGTGGCACTTGGGGACATGGTTTATTGGTGGTAAATATGGCAGTGCTGGGTTAATGGCTGGAGCTGATGATCTTGGAAGTCTTTTTAAAATTACTCTGTGATTCTCTGCCTCTGGCAGAAGGCTGGCCTGCCTTTCCAGGCTGACCGAGTGGTGGGAGTAACATGGACAGCATCAGGCTGTGGGAGAATGGACACAACACCTTGCAGAACACTGTTTATGACTGGATTTATGTTGGCCAGATTTCAGACATGCACGTTTGAAAAACTGGGTGGAGGAGTATTCCATAGGTCATTCAGAGGAATGTGTGGGAGTTTTTCTCGTGGGATTTCAGATGCAAGCTCACTGCTCTGAAACAGCCTTGGAGGGCCTGGCCTTTCTCCATGGACTGCAAAGGGAGCACAGAAGATGAGCCTCGCTGGCCTAAACCTGCCACAAGCACTTTCCTGGAGAAAGGATGTTCTACAGAGATGTTCTACCACAACACTATGCCTTAGGTCCACTGCTTTAGGGGAAATTTGCCAGTTTTAATATTAGTCCATGGAGCAACTGGTAGCTCTAAATCACCCCAAAGAAAACCAATCGGTTTAATGTAAGACTTTTCAATAAAGTGTTTTAAAAATTTCTTCTATTTTCATTATACGGATTTTTAGTTTTAAATTATGTGGCCTCTTACTGTGTTTTAATCTACTTTGAAATCAATACTGTTGGAATGAGCAAAGGTTACTGAAAACATTGTTTGCATCACTTAAGTAATGCACAGGAGGTAATGGCAGATGAATCTCAGGGTAGATTACCTTTGCTATTGAAAAGAAAGCATACCAAAATATGATGCTTTGCCACTACACCTTAGAAAAGGAGACTAATTAAATTAGTCCTAAAGTTAAAAGAAACAATGTTACTAGAAGAAACCGATCTATTAGAATAAATTAGAACGTTAGGAAACATGAATATCACTGAACAAAGAGGGTGCTAGGTAAGCAAGGACTAAATCAATATGGCTGAAATTAGGGGCTTTTTTAAAATGTTTGACTAAAAATGCCAAAATTATCAAAAACCTCACAATTTATACATTTGATGCAGTGCAAACAAGGGCAATCACTGGTAGTTGTTGTGTACAAGATTACATTACCTGTACTGGATTGTGAAGAGCAAATACTTTACATAATCTCAGTTGGTTTTATGTATACATCAGAAATACAAAGCATCCAATAAATTGATTTGTCTCATATTACAAAGAATAAATGAGACAAATTATGATTTTGCATCAGTCTCCCTCTAAGAGGTTGGGTTGCTTCTGCCTGGGGATTGCATGCTCCTGGAATTTAATATGAGCTTCAAGAGGGAAAAAATACAGAAGCAAAATGGAGATTAAATTGTTGTAGCTTATAAACTCTAAATAGTAACGAGAGAAATTGTGAGTAACAGGAGTGCCTTGCTGTGGAACCAACAAACATCTGGAAGACTGCAACAGACCCTAACTGGTGCTGAAGCTGCAAAGGGAAATGTTTGCCTTCTCTTACACATTTTTTAATGTGGCTAAAGCAGGTGGGTAGCCAGAAGTGGAGGTGTGATGTGAAAATGGTGAGGAGGTGCCTTTTTTTTTAATATTTGACAGTCATGGGATCCAGTAAGAGTGTGGTGAGCAGCTATTCCCACAGCATTGCATTCTGAGTTGCTATTCAGCTTCCCAGAGTCTAATCCAAGTGTCATTTCTTGTCCCTCCCCACAAATGAGGCAGCAAAGTTTGCACAATCTGCACTGCAGCCATTTGAAGCCAAACAGGTGCTCTGCAATTCCCAGCAGAACTTCCTTCCATCCTGCTTGGCTTCTATTCAAGGAGCTGATTTCTTCTCAAGAGGTCCTTGTAGAGACATCCCTGGTGGCTTTCAGAAGTGGAAGAAGATGATAGTTCCTGCCAGCTGTGCCAAAGGGCTTCTTGTGCAGCTAAACTCCTCAGTGGGGGGCACTGTCTGGGGATAAATAGTCCCCCTCTGCCACCTCACAACCTTGGTGTTGTCCTTGTTTAATTCAGTCTCATTTCAGTTCCTGTCATTATGGAAATGCTGCATGGAAATGTTTCTGGATAGTAGCTGGTCAAAAATAGTTTGTCCTGTCCAAGGTTTATGCTGCAGCCCATGGCTTTCCATCCTGCTCAAGGCATGTGTCTGATCCAGAACTGAAATATTGGGCATGTCACAGCTTCCAGCTTTGCCAGTGTCAGACTCCATCCAAACCACACGTGGTGGCTGTTCCTGCAGCTCAGTATGGACCTGCTGAAAGGGAGGAATGTCAACATGCACATGGCTCCACTGATACCTCTGAGGGGGGAAACTGGAGTCAGGAAAGACTGGGATAGGGAGGATCGTATTGGATCCCCCCACATCTTCCCTAGCATAGTGAACTGTTTTCTGGTCAAAGCTTTTTATTCATGGCTGTGTTCCTTTGTCTTCATGTTAGGAATTGTGCTTATTGTGAAGGGTCATGGGATTTTGTCAGGGAAGTTGGTGAAAGCACAGCCAAGAGGATGGTCAATGAACAGTAACAGCCAGCTACACACAGCACACACTTGGGAAAAGTTGTTAGGAACTTCGCTTCGCAGGTCCAGGTCCTTTCTCCTTAGATTCCTGAAGGCTTGAAAATACAATGTCTCTTCACTGAATATACAACTAAGAAACGAACACAGCAATTATATTATTAAAAGCACATAGAAGTATCAAAGTAAGGTAAAATCAGGTACTTCTAAAAGCATCATTAATGAATATTATTTCAACACCAAGAATTTAAATCCTTTCCCATTGTCTTGAGGCCAAGTGTTAACAGTCCCATGAGATCTTGAGGTGAAGCACATTCCAGCAGTTGTGTCATGTTTTGACATCCGTAAGAAACAGAAACAGGGAGGTGCTGTCTCTGAGTTTTCAAGGGGACTCTGGATGTGGCACTTGGGGATATGGTTTAGGGGTGATTATGGTGATGCTGGGTTGATAGCTGTTATGCTGAAATTCTCCTCCAACCTCGGTGATTCTGTAAACAGGCAAGGCCATAACAACTGCCCCTGTCCTGGCAATCTCCCTGCTGCTGCCCACCGCACCAGCTCCAGGGACTCACAGGGACTACGGGGCACCAGCCCCCCATCCTGTTGTGTCCAAGCCTTTTTCAGGGCACTCTTCTGAGCTGTTCCAGCCTCACTCCTCACCTTATGGATGCTGTCTGTTCCCTATGGATGGGATGCCGTCTGACCCCATGGATGGGATGCTGTCCGTTCCCCATGGATGGGATGCTGTCTGTTCCCTATGGATGCTGTCCGTCCCGTTTCCCTGGGCTCGGGCGGCCCCTCCCGCTGCCGCCAGGTGGCGCGGGCGCGCCGCGGGAGCCGCCTGGGGCGCGGGACGCGCTCCTGGCGTGAGCACCCTCTGGCTCGGCGCGGAGATGGGGATTTTTGCCATGGCGCGGCCCGTTCCGACCCCGGCATCCCACCCACAGCAGTGCCAGAGTAAGACTAAAGATTTCAGGCGCTCCGGAGGCTGAGCCCCGCAAGGCAGCGCCGGCGGCGGTGCCGCCCGAGGTCGCGGTGTGGCCGCAGCTGTCAGGCGCTGACCGCCGCTCAGGAAATAAATAAATCAGCCGATAAAACAAATAGCAGTAAGTAATGTACAGGTTCCCTTTGCGGCACCCAACGGGCTGCTCGGCGAGCAGGGTCAAGCGGCAGCGCCCAGGGACGAGTGCCCGGAGCTGTCCCACCGCCTTCCTGCCCGGCCAGGACCGCGGGAAGAGCAGAACCGGGAGGTTGAAGTCCGGGGTTTATGGCTGCAGGAGGATCTCGCGCCGAGATGGCCCCGCCGGTGCGAGCAGAGGGAGTCGGAGGGCGGCGGGCCCCGAGGTGCATGGAGAAGGATGCATCGGGGAGAATGGGTCAGCAGGCCGAGGGAGGGGATCCTCCCCCACACCGGCACGGCTCTGTCCCCTTCTGGGCTCCTCAGCACAGGAAACACGAGTTGCTACTGGAGAGGGTCCATGGAGGACCACAAGGATGATTAAGGGTCTGGAGCATCTCTCTTATGAGGAGAGACTCCAGGAGATGGGCCTGTTTCTGGAGAAGAGAAGACTGAGTGGAAATCTCGTCAATGCACATAAATATCTCCAACGCAGGTGCCAATGGGGATGGTGCCGGTCAATGACAGGACGAGGAGTAATGGCTATAAACTAAAACACAAGAAGTTTCACCTCAACACGAGGAAGAGCTTTCCTTGGAGAGTGGGCAGAGCACTGGAACAGGCAGGTCACAGAGTCTCTCTCTCTGGAGAGATTCCAAACCCACCTGGACGCGTTCCTGTGTCACCTGCTGTAGGTGACCGTGCTTTGGCAAGGGGAGCTGAACCGGATGATGCCCGGAGGTCCCTTCCGTCCCTCACCATTCTGTGATGCAGTGAGGCGTTCCGGCACCCCGGGAAGGAGGCGGTGGCGGGCGCTGGGGCCGCCCCTCTCCCGCCCACTGCGGCCCGCCCAGGGCCCGCCCGGGGCCGGCTCCGCAGCGGCGGCCGGAGCTGCAGCCGCCGCCCGCCCGTCGCAGCGCCGGCGCTGCCGCGGTGCCCGGCAGGGAAGATGGCGCCGTCCCACGTCCTCAAGTGCTGCCAGAAGGTGCTGGCCTGGGTGCCCGTGGCCTTCATCGCCCTGGTCGTGGCCTGGTCCTACTACGCCTACGTGGTGGAGCTGTGTGTGTGTGAGTGGACCGGGAGGGTCGCGGGCACCGGGAGCTGCCGGCCGGGCGGGCAGGACCCTCCGCCGGCCGCCTCCTCCCCCGCGCCCCGGCGGGCTCGCTTCTCCCTGCGCCCGCCTCAGGCTTTGGCTCGGGCGGCGGAAACCCTGAACCCTGCCTCGGGCGCTCCCTCCCTCCGTCACTCCCTCCGGGCCGGGCTTACCTGTTGTCCTCCCGCCCTCAGGTGCCTCATGGCGGCGGGGTCCCGGCCCGGGGCCGCCTGTGGAGACGGGGGGAACGGGTTCGGGGCAGAGGAGGAGGCCGAGGGTGCTTCGTCTGGGTACGGGGACTTCTCGAGGGCTCAGCCCCTCGTGTGTCCTTCTGGGGAGTTTCTCCTATATTTTACTGAGGTTCATCCGTCTGATGTATCAAATAACTCCTTAAGGGTGTATGGAGGATTCCCCTGCCTCCTCTTCATTCAGAAGCCCGGTGCAGTTGAAGCATTAAGAGGCCGGGAACATCCAACTTAAGCGGGCTGGGGAAAGGATTTAGGGCTTACGGGGTTTTGTCAGGCCGAATCCAGGCTTTCTGGACGAGGACTCGTCTTTATATAAATCTGACTTGCAGCCGATGTCGGTCAGGGAGATATTTACCCTTTACTGTCTTCAGGGGGAAAGTTCTGTTCAGGAGGATGTTGGCTTTCTCTGGGCAGGGTAAATGGAGGGGAACTGTGATGTGCAGTATTGATCAGACTTGCTGAAACTTGGAAGCAGCGTAGGAAAACTAAGGAACAGGTTATTGACATTTGGCGTGTTTAAGTAAGGAAGCTGAAATGAAGAAGAACTTCAAAAGTACTTAGAACTATTTTAAGCAACATATAGGTCTGTCTAGTATCTGTAGATTCTGAGACTGCTTGGTATTTGTGTAAACTACATGCTTTGATATTCTTAGCTAGAAGAAAAATGTTTGCATTTACTTTATATCTGGGTAAACTGGTATAGACAGCCTTCCATTAGCAATAATCACTTCGTTTTTTTCTGCCGTGACTTAGTATTTTGGATAACTTTTCTGTATGCTGATGTTATTTCACAGCCTTTTGTATTTGGAGATCTGGACTGGAACATGAACCACTGGCAAAAATGTTATTTGAACTTTAAATAGTACAGACATAGCTGTAAAATAATGCTTGTTGAGGTACTATGTGAAGTGCTGACATGAGATATTTGCAAATGTATCAGTGTAACCAAACTTGCCAAATTACTATTGTTCAGTTCATGTGAATAAATAGGTTTTCTGGAAATCATGCTTAAAACTGTAAACATGTGAAAACAAATTTGATTCAGTCTGCAGGAGGTCTGGGGCATGGGTAGCTGTAACAGTAGTCCTGAAAGGGACTGCATGAGGTTATAGACTTACATTTTACAAGTTTTCTCTACCCACTACAGTCTAATTAGTATGACAAAAGGCAGATTAGGGCTATTCTTAAATAGAGAACAAAAACTCGGGGATTAAGAGACTTGCCTAAGGTCACACAGGTGGTCTCTGCTTGAATTGGGAACAGAGGCTCAAGTTCTGAGTCCCAGCTTTGTGTCTTGACCACAGAGTGGTCAGGACTAGGTGCTGGTGAATGATTTCTCTATCGTGGACATAGAGAAGCTTCAAAGAGCTCTTCTGAGTTCATTAAGGCTTCATTTGTGTGAAAATTATTGAGAGGATTGGTTCCTGTTGATGTGATAGCTTTTGCATCTCTAGGTCTGGTTTCTGAAAGCACTTTTTCCCACAAATCAGCTCTATTAATGTCTGCACATACAGACTTTTAAGAAAAAGCATCATTTAATAAACAGAATATTTACTGACTTCTGTCGCTGTCGCTGAATTTTTCAGTTGTTACTCATCTAAATCATGCTTCATGACCAAGGATTTTATTTGTTTTGTGAGGTTTGTTCCTTAGGTGAGTTTGGAGGTTTTTGTTATTTGTTTGTTTTTAATCTGTTGAATTTTGTTTACACTTCTGAGAAAAAGTCATCTCATCAAGGGAGAGGAGAATAAAGAGATTTTGTGTTTGGGTCTTTTTGGCGTTGTGGGTTTTATCCTTTGTATGTTTTTATTCTGTGGTTGAGTTCAAACCAAGATTGAGAGGATTTACAGCAAAATACAGGATTTTCCGTTTGTTTTGGCAGGTTTGTTTTCTTTCTGCTGGTGCTCCCTCTGTTCTGTTTGTTTTGGGAACGACAGCACTGTGTACTACGAAGAAGAGCAGGGATGTGCCTCCCGCACACAGCTCATGAGTGAGGCAACGCTGGCCTTTGCCGATGTTGGCATGGGGCGGGTGCAGGAGCAGGGCTTATGGCTCTGGTAAGAGGCTGGTGTGTGCCTCATAAAGGAAAGAGAAATGGAGGAACAGAAGCTTTAGAAAAGAGGAGACAATAGAAAATTTTGAGTAAATATTGAGTAAAAGGGAAATAGAAGCCCCACAGACACCAGTGTTTTTTTAAAGTTTATTCTTAAAAAATCAAGAACTGTTCAGATGTGATGCTAACAAGGAAACAGGAAGAGGGAAAGCCTTTATTTTCCCAATTATTACTTCTTCCTGGTTTGGCTTTTTTCCTTGTAGTCCTTGGTCATTTATTAAAGGTTGAAGATATATTCAGTTAGTAGATCCAGGGGGAAGCCTGGCTTAGTGTAGTATCATAAATTAGAAGATGGTAAAGTTGGGGCTGCTTCTTTCATCACCTTACCCTTTTCCTTTCAGTTTTGCTTCTCTGTGCTGCTTGCCCCACCCTCCTCTGATGGGATGCTCACATATTGCTCAATGTCTTATGGTGCTTGATGGACTCAGGCTTCCCTGTAATTCACTCCTAATATGTATTTACTGGGTTATGCCTCTTCTGTAACCCTAAATTATATTGCTTACACACTGGCTGTGAACACCAAGGAGGGCTGGTGTGGGTAAGATGAAAGGAGACTCATGAGCCTGTCTATTGTTTTTCTTCCATGGGAACTGCCGGCAGCTCTGTCTCTCCGAAGATGTTGAACAGTGGCTTGTGTAGACCACTATTGCTGTGTAGTTGTGATCCATCAAGTAAATTAAGTTAATTGGAAAGGCGAAAACAGCCAAATGTGTGTAAGTTGAGGGAATATCAGCACAGTGTAAAAATTCAGGTGTGTAGCTGAAGGAACTGCAAAAGACTCAAGGTGAGGTCTTGTTCAGAGGACTTTAAGTGTTTTGAAGTAGAAAGATCTCAATGAACACTTTCTTACTGGATTATTTCTTCTTTTCACTCATAAATTGACCAGAGCTCTGTTTGCAAGAAAACACACCTAGAACTACATAAAGCATGTTGTAAAATGGCTTTTTGTTAGGTTTAAAACCATTTGATGTGTTCCTTTGTATTATCAAAACATGTTTTCCTTTTAGCATTGCTTTTGTAAACAATGGCTATATTATGCTGCTGCTGAATTGAGCTGATTGTATTTGCTTACCGCATCCCTCAGATGCTCAGAAAGAGTGAAGCGCTTCTCTCATGGTTTGCTTTCATTTGTGGCTGACTTGGATCTTATTATCTATCCCAAACATTTTTGTAGATGGTGTTCTGTAATGCAGACTGGTTAGAGGGTGGTCACACAAGACACTGTTTTGTCACATGTAGTCGGAGTTGGTGGGTGAAGTCAGCTCATTTCTTACAGGCAACCTTTTTGCTATAATGCTTACAGACTTTGGTAGTGCAGTCTTGCACTGAGAAAAAGAGGAGGAAGTTAACATTGAGCTGTCTGCAGCTCCTAACTAAAGTGTAGTGACTGGCGTTATTAAAAAGAAAAGAAAAAAAAACCAAACTAAAAATCCTGTTAAGGTTAGGTTTTTACTTCTATACTGAAGACTGCATTTTTTGAAAATCACAGTCCTGACTCTTCTTCTGAGCCAGGAGTTTTCAGGATAATGGCTTGTTTTACATATTTAGTAGGCTTGTGAATGAATGAGTGTTTTCATGCTGCAAAGTATGGAAAACTGTGAATTTGAAAGCTACGGGAGTAACTAGTTGTGTATTCTTTTCATAACATCTAGTTGAAGGATTGGTTTTTTTTGATAGTGTATTGTCTAGAGTGTCTAAAACCCTGGCAAAACAAAGCAGTTTGTAATTTAGAATTAATAACCTCATGTTAGTAGTACAAATTATACTCCTTGCTGTTCCACAAGACTGCAGTGTCTCTTGTCAGTAGGGAGCCAGCTGTGATTTCCCCAAAGTACGGCCCTTATGAGAAGCACATGGTGATCTGTTGTAATGCTCCCATCTGAAGAGTCTGTTGCATAAACAGAGAGAAGGTAATTCCATCTGCCTCCTCCAAAAGAAATCTCTACTGAAGATGCTAATGCAATATCTCTCAAGCAATGGGAAGGTGATACCAACAGCGGTTCTGATTTCAGACTACAGAAAAACCTGAAGTATCAGCGCTGAGGTACAACATTTGCATGTTAAACATGTAAAAGGCATCCCTGGAGGAAAAGAGGGTTTCCTGTCAAGAAAAGGAAAGCAAGTGAAACAGGTTAGATCATTAGTTAGTTAACTATGTTTACGAGCCTCTCATTAATTTAAAAATACAGAAATTTAACCACTCTGCGTACACTTAATTTTGTTGTAATCTCTCAGCATAAGCATGCATATTATCATCTTAAATGAGAACCTTTTCTGTTATTATAAATAGAATTCCTTTTGAGGTGCTCAGACTGGCTACAGATTGTTGGAAAACTAAGCGCTCAGCTGAGGAGAAAGATTATCTTCTATTGTGCCTTGCACTGTATTGGTCATACTAGTTTATAGGGACAGGTGGGCATGTGCCTTTTATATGAAAATACAATCTGCTCTCTTGGCAGTCCTCTAATGAAAAAATTGTTCCAAGAGCAACAGCCTGGTTTCTTGAGGAGTTATGTCTGCTCTTTCTTCTGTCATCAGGATTCCATCCCTCTTCTCCCTCCCAGCTCTCAATCTGCAGTGCCTGCCCCAGCCCCTGCATCTGCTAAACCATTCCTGACAGCTCTGCAGTAGTTGGCATCTTTCCTTGATCCCTAATTACCGTTTGGTCAAAAGGAAGTGTGGTGCAGTGGCCAGTTTGGTGTTGCTTAGCTTGCTCAGGGGACTAGGCAGAAAATGAGCAGCTGAGCTCAGAGCAGCTCTCTGCTAACAGGGAGTTCGAGCTTGTCTCTTCTACTTTCTAACAGCTTTGATGAAACTCAATGGTACATACTTTGTGTGAGACCTACCCTGAGCCTTAGCACTTGTCTGAAACTGGCCGTGGGTAGGATGGGCTTAGGGAAAGCGAGGAGCTGAGTAAGTGTATGGGCTACAGCAGGAACTCTTCCTGTGGTTTTATTTTCTTGTAGCCATGATCACTCATTGCTGCAGTGCTTCCTGATTGCCTTTTAGATGTGGACTACAAAGCTTTTCTTCTTGCTTGGAGAGGGCTTGGATAGCATGAGTATTTAATATTATGGAAAATGTCTGTCAATTTTATCTCTGGTAACAGTATTAGGAGATTTCTGTATGCCTTTAGAGTTAGAGCAGTGATCTAAATGTCACTTTCATTTTTAATCAGGGGTTTTATGTTCCGTCAGCACTTACGAGTCTCTGGTTTCCTACAAGATGCTATGGATAAAAGGACCAGAATTTTTAGCATATATTTTCAGTAGATGTTACTTTGAGGTCATTGACCCTCTACATACAGTGAGCTTCAGGTTCTTCTGTCTGTTGAAATTTCAGTAATTAAAACTTGTTCTCTATTGGCTCATATTTTTATGAGTTAATTTAATATGCTTTTTATAATCAAAAGATTAAAAGATGGGTGTCAGAGCTGAGTTCTCATATACCTGTGATAGCTGAAATACTTGGATGGCACTGGACCTGCTTTTACTCTTGGAACTTGAGACTGTGATGGAAAATGGAAGTAAGATAGATTCTAATTGTCTGCCTAAAATTGTGCTTGAAAATGCTGAGAGTTTGTGCCATTCAGTTTTCACTCATTCAGTACATCACTGTTTGTTAAACAGTTTCCTACAACTGTAAGAGTTTATGCTGGTTTAACACGTACTTTCCTTACAAGTACTACAAACTGTAGGTTCCTGAAACAGCTTTTATGGAGTTTTGATCTCAGTCATTAACTTCTTCCAGCTGGTGCATAATCTTCCTGTAATAGTATGAGTATCCATTTTTTCTCATTAGAATGTAAAAATGTAACAGAAACATTTGGAAGTAAGCACAGACCACTTTTTTGTGTAAGCTGAGTCTCCACCAAGATGTGAATCAGGTATAAAGGGATAATGAGATTGCAACAAGTTCATTTGTTCTTTTAGCCACTTCCCCAATATTACCACCTCCTGCTCTCTTTTCTGCAGGATATGCTTAACTCCTCCACTCTCACATCAAGAAACAAACAAACCAGATTTTTCCTACTCTTCTGCTTTCCTTTCTGCCCACAATCTTCAGTGGAATACCTAATCTTTGACCGTCTTTCCATATCTGTGCTAGAAATCAGGTTCCTCCTCTGCAGCATTTCAAACCTCTACTTTTCCTTTTTTCCCAAAATACCAAATGGCTCATCTGTTCCTTTTTAATCTCTTCTTTTGACTCTTAAAATTGTCTTGTGAGATTGTCAAAGACAAGTGGATCACAAAAGCAGCATGCTTTGCCTTGGCAGTCTCTCTGGTGCTATAGATGGTATACAGCATTGTCTTAAATGTGAAGCATGGAACCATTTTAATCATATGATCTACAGAGAGAAAGTTTCAAAGAAGCATGCTTTTGGTTTGTGATACTTCACTTGTGCATCTCAATGTGTGTCTCCAGTGTGGGGAATTTTTATGCATCTCTTGTGAAGTGCTAAGCACAGAGATAGCTGTTTGGGTTTGGGGTTTTTTTTTGATTTTTCATTTTTTTAAACTTTTTTGTGACAAAAAATTTTAGAGCTTGAAGTAATTAATCTAGAATTCAGCAAGCTGCCAGTGCACAGAGAATAAAACAAAGTTTAGATTAAATTTAAGTAACCTTGAAAGAAAAGGACATTATTTGTTTGAAGAGACCTAAACAGATAGTTATTGTGTAAGCTGGTTTGCTGCTCTGTGTGGTAGACTTAAAACTTACGTCAGGCACCTCACCTACTGCCTTGTCGTGGGTCTGAATGCAGAGAACCATTATTGTACCATTATTCATGACAAGTAGTCATTGCTTTTAGCTTTGTCAAGTTTGGATTTAAAAAAAGGAGAGAAAGGAAGTGTATTTCCATATATTGCTTTGTGGTTGATTGGAGGTTTTTACATCTGTTGGTTTGTGATCTGCAGATTTACTCTGAATATTGCAAAGGAGCCCAAAACTTGGAGCTGACTTTGACTTCTGTTCTGTTTTGAAAAAATCCTGTGATTAACATTCAAGTGGGTTTTTTTACAGTATCTGAAAAAGGATGCAAAGTATGCATAGGGGATGTTCTCTGTGTCTATATTTTTATCTATTTAATTTGCTGCTCCTTAAGTTTCATGTTGGGGGGATTTCAATAATAGTATTTTTTAGAAGTTTGACTTCAGCTTTGTAATTGCATACAGAGATATTATGGCTGTGTTCCATGGCAGATACCTGCTGAGATAAAGCTAAAACAGCAAGTGGTGAAGAGAGTAGGCTTGAACTTCTGTAATAATGCATAATTTAGACACATTATAAATTTTGACAATGGGAAGTTTAAAGACTATTGACTACTACATTCAGTTATTTTTTTCTCTTTTGTGTGCCTATTTTCTGTTAACATCCTCAAAGCTGTAAATACGCTATGTTTCTCACTACTTCCCACACTTGCAGAACCCAAGTTAAGAGTGAAAGCAGGAATCTGTGAGCAGAAACAACGGTCTGGGAAAGTTTTTAGGCACATGCAGGGCCTTAGGAGCTGTGCTTTCCTGCTCCAGGATTTGTGGTAGTCTCCTACCATGTGACAGTGCTCTCCTCTTCCTGCACACCTTCTCTGGAGTCTTTAGGCAAGCAGATGCACACCCTGGTCCCATCCCAAATGATGTTTCAGTGTATCCTCTCAGGACACAACATGTTCCAGGGTCTAGGCCAACTCACACCTAGTTGTAACTTCCTACAACTCACTGTGATTGCTGACTTTTGTTAAACCAGCAGCAGTATTGGACATCACAAACCTTAGTTCCCACCAGAGTGCAACACTCGAGCACATCACCTGCAACCAGGGATGTTCTTGCAACTGTGTTAAGATGTGCAGCAGCCTAGGAAGATGACAGAAGTTAATTCTCTTAGTAGGAGCCATGCATGCATCAAGCCCTGCTTGTTTCTTGTTAGGCAGTGTGCCAGCCCTGCTGTGTTACATCCAGTGCTTTGCCCTGGGAGCCCTAATGCATCTCTGAGGGGCAGTAGGCAGAACTGTTCTCTCTTGGCACACACTGCATTAGGAGTTACAGTATTTCAGTTCTTAGAGTCCTGAGTTTATACTTTCCTAGAATATGTGGTGAACTGTCAGCAGCCAGGTGAGCTCTGAGGGCGTTTTTTTGTTTTTGGGTTTTTTTGTTTTGTTTTGTTTTTTGTTTGTTTTATTTGCTGGAAGCAATAGTTACTGAATGAGAGCTCTTAGATGATAGGCTCTGCTCTTTTGTATGCTGCCTACTCTGTTACTCTGGACTACTATCAAAGATTCAGTCTATATGTTCTGGAGTATCCAAAAATCCCTTTGCAGTGGCTTGTATAGTCTTTGTGCTGTCACCTTTTCATATTCCTAAGTAATCTGATACTTAAATGAGACCTGCCACAACAAAATGGTGTCCTTCTGACTTTGTCCTCTATCCAAAACTTTCTGTTCTTTTATTACCAGTGGGTTTTTTCCTTCTGAAGTACCTGGATCCTTTTTTATGTTCCTGGGGAATTGCTGTTATTTCTTCCTTTTAGCGAAGAAACTAGAGGGTGTAGATTTAGCTGCAGTCAAGCTTTGTCTCAGGATGTTTCAGTCTAAGTAAGGTTTAATGTATAACATTTTGTTTTACAAAAAAAAACAAGCAGCAAAGCCTCCAGTGTCAAAAGATGGCAGCATTTGTTATCAATCAACTTGATAAGCCACAGATGAACAGATTCTCTAAGTCACCATGAGAAGTCTTTAAACCTTTGTTTATTCCCTAAATATTTTTATAATTTAAAAAATACTTAATATTTATTCATATTTACAAGTCCAGTTTGTTGAAGACAAGAGTTCCCCATCACTACACTTTCACAGTTAATACATTTGTCTTTAAATGACATGTTTTTCACTACAAAACCTCCTTAAAGGGCTGAGTCCAGGAGCTTGGCTTATTAATATCTTGATAGGAATTCGTGTAGATTACATTACTGTTTCCTCTGTTGTCAATGTACTGCTGGCTGAAAATTAGCTCTTATCATAGGTAGTTCCATATTTAACCTCAGGTGTCAAATACCAGTGAAACCTGACCAACACTGCAAACTTGGAACTTCATTTAGGGAATCTAGTGACATAATGCATAAGAGGAGGTCAGCTTGATGGGCACTTTCTTCCATTACTCTGTGAACTTGGTGGCAGCAAAATCCTCTGCTCAGAAAACAGAGTGCCTAATACTTTGTAAGGAGATTTACAGGAAGATCCTTTTCCACAGAGTTTTGCGAGGAGATTTTATCCTCACAATTGGGGAAACACTTGTAAGGTGGGCCGGTAAGTAAACAAGGAAACATCTGATTTTGGAAGAGTCTGAAGCCAAATATGAAGAAGGTGCCTGATTAGCAAGGCAGGTCCCTCCTGGCTGCTGACTGTTCTCAGTGGTGAGTGAGGGTTCAGGTCTGCAACTCACAGCAGCTGTGTCTGGAATTTTTGTTCTCCACACACTGGCACCTCTGCTCTCCTGCCATCAAATCTCACAGCTGTGTGGAATGGATAAATAAAGATTGTTGCTTATTTTCATCTGTCTAGTGTAGAAGTAAATGGATTTAGTAGTAATGTCCTGAGCCATAAGACAGTCAGCTTTAAGTGACCTTTGTATTCGAGGCAGGTATTGACTCGCAGTCACAAACTGCAAATTAGTGTTCTATTTATAGAAAAAGAGTGGGTAAATTGTTAATTACTTGAAAAATACTGTTATGAAAATGTATGTTGGTTGGGTGGGATTTTTGCTTGCTTTGGTTTTTACTTTAAATATACTGGCAGTTTGTGATGTTACCTGCAGAACACCTGATCTTGTGCAGGGTGTGTAAGACTGCTCTGTACAGTACAGTGTTTGTCAACACCAGCTGATTATCCTGTTTGTCACTGCTATCTCTTGCAAGTGTCCTAGTAGTGTCAGCTGCAGAACTACTGAAGTTATTCCTAACACAAGAAGCATTTTCACATGTGCAGATAGTTGAGTGTAGTGTTACTATGAGCTTGATCTGGACAGCCTGAGGATAAATACCTCTCCTTCAAATGCAAATGTAATTAATTAGTGGTGTGGACATTAGCTAGCTCCACTCAGATGCTTCCGAGCTCCCATGTCTTTCTGTCAATTCTGTTTTTTCCTATTCCCTGATGGGCCAGAGAGAGCACAGCTCACTGACTGATGTAAGTAAGAGCTGTCTTTGTCTTTCAAGAAGAAACCAGGCTTTCTTTTAGCTCTGTCTGATAGCTTAAAGGCAATATTGTAAGCAATTTGCACAGCACTTCCATGCTACTGAGCAATAAAGCTGTTACTGTTATGATAAAGCAGATTTTTTGGTAAAGAATTGAATGAAGTCGCGTAATACGAGTAACCAGCTGAAGCAAGTGTGTAGAAGTAATTCGAGGATTTAAAATCCATCAAAATGCAAATAGAATGAGCAGTGTCAATAGTCATTAAATGGCCAAAGAAAGTCAAATTACATTAGGGGGTTTTTGAGCAATTATGGTGAATTGAAAGTGTGTAGTGCTTCTTGGGGAATAGGGCTTTTCAGGGACAGCAGACCAGGTGCATTGCTGGAGCCGAATGCTGACTTCACATTTAGAAAAATTCTTTAGTTGTTTGGGCTGATAGATTCCTTAATGCACCGTAGCTGGTGTGGACACCAGTGTGAGATTAAGACCTGCTGCATGCTGACCAAGTGTAACTCTTGAAGTAATTTTGAAAGTGCAGGCTCCCTTGCTGAGAAGACCATTAGGAGACCTTTGGTATAACTTTCAAGAATATGTTGTGGATGCAGAGGTAGTGAGCCATCTGTAGGATTTTGTGGGTTCCAGAAGTCAACTGCCTTTGAAGCTAAGCTTTTGAACTGTGGAAGTGGTAGCACAGAATTTACTGTTCCTGCAATACATGGCAGAAATCTTCCCAGTTGTTATTCATTGCTAAATGTAACTCTACTCAAGAACTATATTGCATTGCTTATGCAAATTTCTGCTGTAGACTGTTTTGTATTTATGCATGTACTCTCTGCATTGAGGCTGAAAAGACCTTGGCTAAATAAAAAGCTGCTTTTTATTGTGATAAGAGAGTATTTTCTGGGCAGCAAGCCTCTGGCTGCTCTAAATTACTTGTTCTAGTGAATCATGATCATATTGTTTAAACCATAAAACAAATCATAGTGATAGCTGGTAACAAGTAACAGAAACATTCTGCAGTGCAGCTTGAGCTGCCTTGTTTGAAACATTAGTTCATTTTGCCTGTCCCTGTGATAATGCTGTTTTGAATCCTGTACCAATGGGCATGGCAATCATGGGCATAGGAAGCGTCATAAAACAGAGTATCTCACTTTGTACCAGTGTCTCTTCCCTGGCTGCATTTCTTCCTCCTATTTCCTCCCACCCCAGATTTCTCACACATACGCACTACCTAAAGTGCCTTCGAATGCATCATCTTGTGATCACTTGAAGTCACAAGGCAACTCTGAGTGCTCTTGCTGAGCACAGGGTGTGTGAGGAGTTTGGCTCATGTGCTTCAAGGCATCAGCAGCCCTGACAGCATTTCTTTCCCCTCTCATGACTGTGCGTGACCCAGGACAGTGAGAGGCCACTCACTGCCAATCCCCCGTCTCCCCTGCAGTGCCCTGCTACTTGTGGTCACACAAGCTTGTAGTGTAGTAGCTACCAAATTCATCAGTAGCTCAAACACGGCCCCGAGTGTCTGCGAAGGTGAGTGCTTGCTTTTGCTATGTTTGTCTGCCTTAGGGGAGTGGGTAGATGGTTAAGATGGGTAACTTTATAGACCAGCAAGCAGCAAGAGTTGTCCACCACAGGCCACACCTCTGAGAGAAGCATCGTGTCAGACCTGGCTGGTTCAGCCATGCTGCCGACCAGCCCAAGGCAGTGCTGTGCTGAGGCGCATGGTGTGGCAATGGCACAAAGGCCAATGGAGCCACATCTCCTGCAGCACCATTCTATAAAGTGTTGCTTTCTGAATCCCTTTGCAGTGCACTGGGAGTGGAGAAAGCTGTGTCCTATTCCTGGATATCTGAAGTTGAAATACATCAGTCTGGCACCATATGAAAATAAAGCAATTCTAAGTTCATATGGCTCAAATTTCTGCGAAGAACATTCACGGTGGCAATTGAGTGTGTGATTCCTGGACCCCCATAGCCTTTTAGCAGGGACCTGGCAACATCTTCCTGCATTGGCTTTTGGCTACGCGATGCTGTCAGCTCATTTTTGAGTCATTTTTTCTAAAACAACTTCCAGCTGTTATGGGAGGAGAACACCTAGTGAATGCCTGTTGGTTAGGAAATAAGAAATATGTCACTGTGGGAAGGTCACAGAAATAAGGCTTTTAGAGAACAGTGGAGAAGTGCTATGGTCTTTGTGTTCTGTTGCTGCCCTGTAACAGAAGCCAAGTGAATGTTTGCTCAAGGAAATTTACTCATTGTCCCGCTGTATCAGTAAATAGTGTTTCTGTCGGCTTCTTGTGAATGATTAAGGTCCGCTTTTGCAAATGGAAATTATGTAACCATATACCTAAGTTAGATTTTCAATAAAATGCCATTTTCTGAGCAAATGAACAGAGGTGATGTCAGTGATGCTTACCTTTGCAGACAGGGCCGTGCCTGTGGGGGGGTTCTGGTGAGTTTTGGTACTGGTAACTTCTGGAAATATGAGTGTGTATGTGTATGTATAGGTATGTGTATATATATATGCTTGTTTTTTTTATTTGTACTCTTTTCATTAAAAGCTGAGAAAAGTTAAGGCTATGCATCTGGTGAAGGGATGCACTGCACTTCTATCACTCCTTCTTCCCACCCTTAAGGAAAGTCAGCCAAAATGTGAATGTTATTTTGAAATTTGTGGAAAGGCTGGAATAACCAAAGTGTGACTCCTGCTAAGAGCCATTGTGGGCGTGGGTGGGGAAATAAGCATAGCACTTCAGTAACAAGATCAGTTCTTGTCCTTTGCTATACTTGTATATTAGTTGGAGTTGAAATTCCTCCTCTGCAAGAAACATATCTAGCTATGGTTGGAACATGCCTTTTAGGGGAGTAAGAAGATAAGGGGAAAGGGAGTAAGAAGAAGGGGGGGGGGGGGAGGGGGTGGAGTTTATTCCAAACCTGAAGGCAAATGTCTTGTTTTTAGCATGCCTCTTGCAAGGTCTTGGGAGATTGTAGCACCTCTTTGCCTCAGAATAGAGAGATTTGGTTTTTTCCTATTATGCAGTGAGTTGGAAGATGTTTGAACACTTCATAGCATCCCTGAAAATGAGCCTGAAACTAAAAGCAAGCCAGCTCCCCAACATATTTTTCTTTCAGAGATGAGATATTCTGAGAGGTTTCCTTGAAGCAGCTTAAAAAAAATGCTCTAAAGCTTTCTGAAGATGACATTTCTATCAGTTCACACTCCAAAAGAAATGCCTCCAACAAGTGACATTTTCCCCGAGTTACATTTGTCATACAGCTAATGATGTCCCTTTGTCTGCAGGATTGTTTCCTGTGATAAAACTGTGATAAAACTTGTGCCTCTTTCATTCTTGTGACATGGGTGAGATGAAAGATAACAGACAACAGTGTGAGGAAGAGCATCCAGGAAAGTGCAACCTACAGCTAGGGTCATAAAGGAAAAAATGTCTTTGTTGTAAGGGATGATGCTAGGTGTCTAAATCAAAACTAAGACACCTTAGTCTGTGAAAGTCAAACATGCTTGTCCCCTAAGTGGACAGAATTATAAAGTACATTTGAATCCAGCCTAATTAGGGCTGTATGGTGTATTTTGGAGGCAGTATTCTGTAGAGAGTGATCCCACATACTTCAAATAGTGTGCTTCATCTTGCAGGGGCCCCACAACGTTGGGAGGTCCAGTGGGTAAACTGCTTAATGGACCACCTAACAGTGTGTTGCACCTGTGCATCCCTGGGCAAGCTGCAGCAGTGTGAAGTTCAGTGTAGGCCTGTCTACCTCTCTTTACAAGCAGGTTTGCTACACTCCTTCCTTAGAGTGATCTTGGAAACCCTGAGGTAGCCGAGATAAAGCTCTGCACTGCAGTCAGACATATGGGGCTTGTTCACTTTGGTAAACTCCTCTGGTGCTGTAGCACTGAGAGGTTGAATCCTCTGAAATTCTGAGGCCATAGTCAAAACTCCATGTACCTGAGCATGCAAGTGCCTGCTTTTGAGCTCTTTGCATTGAAGTAAACTGCAGTTTTCAATGTCTTGGTCATGTTTTATCCTTCCCTGGCAATATCTTTCTAAAACTGCATAAGTCTTCTCACAAAACCAGGAACTTAATACTAAGAAACAAATCCAAAGAATATTTTTTCCTTTTATAGCTGAGCAATAGACTGACAGGGCAATGTATTTTAAAATCCTCAAGAGAACAGCTGTTTTACAGCACTTATGTTTCTGAATCATGGGCTGTTTGTGTTGATTGCAGTGCTTAAGGCACTGACTTTTGCTGATGCATCTATCTGGAGTATAATGCTGTTGTATCCTGAGGTTAACATATAAATCATAAGCAGTGTTTATTTGATTTAAAAAAAAAATCAATAAGCAAAAACGCAGTACTACCTTGAGATTTTTCCTCCATCCCAAAAACCCAAAAACCATGTTTCAAAAATGTTTGAAGTGAAAACGGTACTAATTTAACAGAAGCTAACAGCCATATCTAAACATCAGAAGCAGTAGCGTAGAAAAGTAATAGTGAGCAAACTTGTAACTACAGGCTAGGGATGGGGCCTACAAGGGCAATGTCATGTTCTGTGAGGATTTTTCCCCTGATGTAGAAGAGTTCAAAAGCAAGAACTGATTTCTTGATGGTACAAAGCTTCTCATTAGATGACCAGCCTAACAAATACTTGAAAGTCTTTTTTACATCAAGATTGACTATTAAATTATGTGAAGAAAGGCTTTGCTTTGTAGTACAAAGATCCTGTAAAACAGTTCATGTGCCATCTGCTGAGTGAATTTGGACTAGTAGAGTTGCTGTTCATTTAATCTACTTGACAATGGGCATTAGTGAAAAGGATAGCAACAGTAATATTTAACTTGCATGATCCTCTGAGAAAGAAGAGATCAGGACATCTTTTATTTCATGTGAGGATGTTAAGACAGGATGAAAATCACAGGCATTTCCATGTTGGCTTTTTACCTCAGACTGCAGGAGTTTCTCAAATAAAAATTGTTCTACACAGTCTAATAACTGCATTCTAACCTAAGGGACCTATGTATGAAAGAGAAATTATCTTCCTGATGCTGTGAAGCTTAATTAATTTTTGAATGTTATTTAGGGATCTTTTTGATGAAGTCCCACATGTGAAAAATGCTATCTTTTTAAATTTTTTTAATCTTATTTTTACTTGTAGAATCTGTTCATTATCTTGAGTCTTCAAACATCAGATTTGGCTCACAGCTTTGTTTTGTGCTGAGAGCAGAAATGAGGCTACAAACTAAGGAGTACTTTAACCAGAATTACTTCCAAAAAGATTTCCTGAATTTTTAAAGATAACTATGTTCTCCTGCCTCCAACAGAAGATAATTAAGAACTTTTGAATATTTATTGTCCAAGGAAATGCATGTTTATGAATGAATGTGTGCAAAGATGTTTACATAAGATATGAGGAGCCAAAGTTAAATCTAAAATAGTGTTAGTGTTTTTAAGTTAAACAAACATACTCTGCAAGCTTATTTTACTTTTCATTTTTAAAATAATTTTTATCTTCTCCTTGCATTGTTGAAAACATGTTAACTGGAGAAATAACACATTAGTAAAATTTTAAGCAAAAACACTCACAGGATTTACTTTAAAAATAATTTGGCTTCTGAAGCATGTAGTGGAGTTGCAGGCAGAAACATGGGAGCAGGCAGTGCAAGTATGCATAACTAATGTGAAATGAAGCTGTTCTTTGGGATTGACCTCCTTGAGTTTGAAGCCAACATTGTTCTATTCCAAATGGTAATTTCTTCCTCCTTTTCAGGTGGAAGGAACCAGAACCTTTTCCATTAACTTTGCAGAGACTTCTGTGTAGACAGAGGGTGGATATTTAACGGAAAGGGATGGGGGCAAGAAAGAAGGAAAAAACCTAAAACATATCTGAACAAAAAGGATTAATCTATACATTGAGATATCATCTCATTATGCTTCTTGTTGCCTATAAAAAGAGGCACAGGTGCATTGTACAGTTGTAGACCCTTTCCCTGTAGGTGTCTGCAGATAAGTGATAAATGGCACCTCTGTAACAAAGCAGCCCTTCAGAGGGAAGTCTGCAACGCACATTCAAGCCCTGCAGATTTAAGAGTCTCTTGTGAAAAGAGCTGGAAAAAGCTCTTTTGAATTGTTTCACAGGTTAATGACAGTAGAAATGTCAGAGCTGGGAGAGGGGAAGCGATGTGTAGTGAGGTAAACTGCAGGAGGCAAAGTGTGCTCTGTTAAGATTTTGCTCATGCTTGTGACCAGAAGCTTAAGTGTAATTTGGAGTCAGGAAGGATCCTTTCCTCGTTTTGTTTCAGTAATTCAGTGTCCAAGGAAGAGATCCAGCTAGGGAAGTGATATGTGCACAGCAACCAACAAGTACAGCAGCTCTCTGTTCAGCTTCATCCCTGAACTGATAAACTGAGTGTGAAGGTTTTGGAGAAGCCTGAGGGCAGGAAAATGTACTAGTCAGGCAGTGTACAGAGTAGATTTGAGCAATGGAATTTGCTGTTGGCGTAAAAGGAGATGAGGCTATGGGAGATAAGGAGGTGGAGAGATTTTAACTATGCTTTAAGAATTCAGGTCAGGGGGGAAGAAAGCAAAAAATGGTATGTGACAGGAAGAGAGAAGTGGGGGGAGAAATTAAGGAAGTAGGTTATGTGTAGCAGTTTCACTGGGATTTCTGTAAAAACTTCTAATTTCATTTTCTGCTTTCCAGTGGTACACCTGTTGGCCTATTAGCCTCAGAAAAACAAGTTAGGTGCATATAGGAAGGGGAATATGCATAAATTCTGTCTAATTGTCTGTGGAGTGTGCTTGCTTCATTAACTCGGGGAACTGCATCCCTTCAGCTCTTCCAGTAACTCGCCAAGCATCACGAACTGGCAGGAGGAATATTGATTCCTGTTTTACCCCAGTGTTGGGTGAGGAGGCTCTGCTAACACCTGAAGTATGCTTTGGAACAAGTCAACTACCTCATATATATCACTTTTTGCCAATTACTTAATTCTGTACAAATTCACCTAACAATTTTTTTTTTCTCTTCCAGTTACTATTTCTTCAACTGCCGAAAAAGGTAATTTTTAAAAGTTTTTATGAAGATGTGAATAGCTGCTTTGCATGCAAATCATAAGGGACGTAGAGTTTAAATGTACTCCTTTATGTGTGAGCTCTGTGTAATGAGTAGATTAGTGCTAAGAAACAAGGTAAATATTGTAAAGTTGAGTCTGTTTTGTTTCTAATATCACGAACTTGGGATGATGACAAGACATGTGACTAATGCAAGTAATGCAACTATGATTTAAGTTTGTATTTATTTTTAAATGGGTGCCTACTAAGAACAGAAAAAGGAGAGGAGAGGAGAGAAGGACCTGCAGTACATCCACAATTCCATTTTCTGTTTAGGCCTGTGACCTGAAAGACTTCTGGAAGAAGATGAATTGTTGTTGTACTGCTTAATATTTTCCAAACAGCTTACCAAATTCCTCAGAACTCCATTCTTAAGGAGTAGTTAGAATTGTGCAAAGCACAACCATTTCAAAAGTGGCTACACATTATAATTTTAAATTTCCAGGTCAAGTGTTTGAGGTTTTGTTTTGAGAAATTTTAAGCTTCATGTTGGCTTTAGCAGGTACATGCCACAGTGGATAGTAGTGCACAGTGATAAGAGATACAAATGAGCAAAAAAAATGCTAGCATATTGTTGCTGGTATATTTGTTTGGGAGTACATTCCAGTTTATGGAGGAACATGAGTGGTAGATTAAGCAACTATCCACAGAGAGCGGATTCAGATTGGTAAAAGCTCTCATCTCTTAAATATTTTGCAGAAGAGCACAGAACTGGAAGCTAATCTAGCAGTTTTCTTCCTGGTGAACATCTACCAGAACACTGTAAAAAGAAGGAATCTTGATGGAATTTGTTGTTTTTCAATTTCTAATGGAGAGCTGAAAGAGTAGGAAAATCTTCAGAATAAACTGTAAGCCATTCAAGATGTGAGCTTGTGTTACACTGGACTTTTTCATCCCATTTTACAGCTGGGCTTTACCTTGACTTCACAAAATTCTGCAAGTTGCTGTTGCACTTGCTGTTGACCTGTAGATGAATAAATTTTACTTTCTAATTTCTACTGGAAAGGCAAGATCCATGTATCAGTTAAGGAAGTCTGGCAGAGCAATATTTGTGTTACATAGTCAGGTCTCTATTTCAAATGCAGTGCCTATCTGACTGAAACAGGTTCTTCTAAATCTACCAGAGAAGGAAAATGCAAGATTAATTAATGAGAGTGACAGCATCACTGGAACCAGTTAGGCTCTTAATAGCTGTCACCTGCCTGCTGCTTGCACCTCCCATTAAGTCATTTTTCATTTGAATAGAAAGCTGGCATAAGTTTTCTGAAGTTCTTATAGGCCAGCTCATGATAGCCAGGGATCAACATCAGAAGAGTTGAAAGACCAAAGTACCAGAAACATTGCAATGCAAATCGATCATGTGCATCTTAGGAAGAGTATTTTGCTCTATATTTCAGTGTAATAAGTACTACAGTAAAATTATTTTAATATAATGACAACTTTTGATTAAATTAGTGGTGATTTCTTCACCCCATTAAGGCTCATTTTTTTCTTTGTAATTTTATATTCTTGTCTAGTTTTATATCCATTAGGATAGGGGAATAAAGTCAACTCTGAATCTCAGTTGAGTGTAATACGCTACTGTTATATGTTGTTGTCTCCCTGTAATCTGACTCTGTCTTGGAAATAGTAGTAAGAATGATTCAGAAAAGAATGTTAAGGGCAAATCTTAGGAGGACTTAGCATATTTTAGGAGGATTCTGAGAGCATGTCTTAAGACGTTGTCTTCATGAGGCCATAAATTTGGTATAGTATGCATCAGTGCCTTTAAAGAGAACTGACTTCACTTGGTCACAGCATGGCACTGTGAATCCTGGATGGCCTTAGTTTAGCCAGGACTGCCTCGTGACTCTGAGTCTGGCTAAACTGACAGATACTGGAGCTTGAGGTTTTTGTTGTATTTTCCATCTAGCCTGTAATTACAAGAAAATGAACTGACTAGGAATTAATCCAGTTTACATTTGTACTGGAGACAGATGCAAGATGCTTCAGGGAGTAATCTGTAGAGGAGCTACTGATACCCAAAGTGGTGGGTAGATGGACTGCTAAAGTAAAGCTGTTAAAAATTGTATTTTCCCTCCCTCTCATTTCCTGGGGAGCACTGACAGGACAGTTATGTGTAATCACAGTAGGAATGGCAGCATGGGAAGTAGGAAAAGAAGCAAGAATTTATTCAGAGTGAAGCCTATATTGACTGCCAATTGCAGGGTCTTCTCCCTGGGTGGTGCCCGTCCCTGGCTACTGAGTACTAGCCCTTGGCTTTTAATGATGGTGGCAGATTGCAAGAGCTCAGTTACATGAAGAGCACTTTAACAGCTGCCTCTATCTTAAATAGTGGTAGCACTGGCACAGGTCTGTAGTCTTGATGCAGCTGGCCATGGTCCCTGTTATTCTGTATTTTAGGGGCATTTACAACCTGTGACAAAACTTTGACGTTCTGCTGTTTGACACATTGTGTGTGCACTAAAAATAATCCTTCAAAAGGCTCTGAATTCTGGCATGATTTTTATGGACAGAGTAGAACTGTTTACTGTGTAAGCTAGTTTTGCCTTGCCCTCCCCCGTATCTCGTTTCCTCTTTCCTTCTATTCAATTTCTCCCACCCTCTTCTCCACCAAAGTTCTGGTTTGTGCCACTGGTTCTACTTGTTTTATGTCCTTTTCTCCTCTCTTCCAAACCATTTTCTCATACTTTAATTGCTTAACCCACATTGTGTTTGAATGTAGAGTATGTTTTTAATAACAGACAACTTCTAATAATGCAGAGCCTACTACAGTAACACACAAATTCTCTCCTATTTAGATTTAGGATAGCTTTAGAAAAGGGTTTTGTTTCTCGCATTTTCAGTGAGCTCCACAGCTGAAAATTTGCCAAATCTGCCTCTAAGGTTGGAGGAGTCAGAGGCAAAGGTAAAAAGAATAATTCTCTGATGAACGCTGAAATGCAGTTTGTTTGTTTTCATTGTAATAAACAGTGAAAATCCTGAAAGATCATGAATAAACCTATGTGACTGTGCACAAGCATTTTCTGGGCTGTTGGAGGTTCCCAAAGTTTTGAGCCTTTTTTGCCATCCATGAAGAACATTGTACAGCTTCTTAAAGGTTCTAAAGTTCTTAGAAAACTCTATCTGTAGAGAAAAGTAGGTCAAATTTTCTACTTAACTGCAACTGAAGATAATATAAATATTTAATATGACTTCTCTAAGACTTGCTGTTCTGGCACAACTGATCTGTTTCCTCTTGACAAGTGATAAAAGAAAACATTAGAGGAAACAAGATTTGAAGGAGCTTCCTGGGTCATAAGGTCTGGATTTCTGGTCTTTAAGATATCGTACAGACTCATTAGAAAATTTATTGAGCTCTCTCCTAAAACCAGTTATATTTTGTTACCATTTTGACTGTAATAGGACTTACCCAGCTTGTATTTGAATGATCTCGGATGATTTGAAAGAAGAGAGTAAGAAAATCCTTAACTCACATCTGGCATGAGTGGATGTGTACTCTCCAAACCCCTGTTTGGGGATTTTAACTGTCATCGATTACCAGTGCATTCTGTAATGGCACAGCGCAGTGCTGTTTCTATTAAAAGTAGAAATTAAATTGAATTATGTAGATCAGTAAGTAATCAATTACTTTGTGATAATCTAGAACAGAATTACATCATAATCTTTATCCAAAAAGGTTAGTCACATGCCAAGAGCGAGGCTGTGAGGCTGTGTTCGGTTCTGGGGTTTGGAGGTTGTGTTTGGGGACATTTTGGTTTGTTTGTTTTTGGGCAGGGGGTGTGGTTTTGTTTTGTGGGGTCTTCTTTTGATGGTGTAGTTTGTTTGGTTGGTTTTTTGGGGGCTGGGTTTTGTCAATTCATTTTTTTCTTCCAAATCTGCTTTGGGAAGTTCACCAAGGCCAAGTGCAAGGTCCGGCAGATGAGTCAGGACAATCCCAAGCACAAGTACAGGCTGGCAGAGAATGGATTGAGAAGCAGCCCTGGGAAGAAAGACATGGGGCTGCTGGTTGATGAGAAGCCCCTTGTGGCTCAGCAGCATGTGCTTGCAACCCAGAAACCCAAACATGTCCTGGGCTGCATCCAAAGCAGCATGGGCAGCAGGGTCTGCTCTGTGAGACCCCACCTGCAGTGCTGCATCCAGCTCTGGGGGCCAAGCTCAGGGAGGACAGGGATCTATTGGAGAGAGTCCAGAGAAGGCTACATAGATGATCAGAGGAATGGAACACCTCTCCAGCTGAAGAACAGCCTAAGGGAGCTGGGGCTTATTTATCCTGGAGAAGGCTCCAGGGAGACCTAATAGCGTCTTCCACTACCTGAAAGGGACTACAGGAGTCCTGGGGAAAGACATGTTACAGAGACATGGAGTGATAGGACAAGGGGAGAATGACTTCAAACTGAAAGAGGGCAGGTATAAATTAAGGAAGTAATTCTTCATTGTGGGACTGGCAAGGCAGCAGCAAAGGTTGCCCAGAGAAGTTGTAGATGCTCCATCCCTGGAAGCATTCAAGGTCATTTTGTGAATCTATAACAAAATATAATTATAAATATTATATATATATATAATAAAATAATTATTTCCTTGAGGAAGAGCAGCCATCACATTTGGGGAGTGAGGATGGATGTTTATCTAATTTTTTTAAGTGAATAGTCCTGGAGTGCTAAGTGTGGTTGTTTAGCCATCCTCAAAGATCAGGGGGTTGGTTTATTGTTCTTTTCAGCTATATTCACGAAATTCTTATTTGTATTTTATTGCAGTTGTCTACCTTGTAGTTTTTCATCTGTCATTCGTCATGTTTGTATGGTCCTATGGGAAGACAATTTTCACATCCCCTGCAACCCCCTCTAATGAGGTAAATATAATGTTAGAAAAATGTCAATGCCTTTTTCATAAATAGCTGAACTGTTTTCAGTGATGAAATTTGTTTGCATTGCTGCATGATTCACCTTTCCCTTCTCATTGTCTAAAATAGAACAGCATGACAATGTATCATGAATGAAAATGATCAAGTTACTCTTAAAATACCATATGCTTTTTGTAATGACATTTCCTTATACAAAATGTGTGTTTAAATCATCACAAGTTTGGCAGTTTTGTACAGTGACATGCTATGAAGTAGCTTGGTTGAAACCTGGATTTTTTAAAACTGATAAATGAAATACGGTGACAACATTTTTACGTTTCCTTTTTAGGCAGGTTGTTGTTTGAGTAAGAAAGGGTAGTAATGCAGTGTATACTTATAACCTGGAGGACTGAACATACTTATCAGTCAAAGGTTAAGGTTTAGGAACACTGAGGTGTGACTACTTAAAGATGCTTTATATAATAGCAAAAGAATGCATGATGAGGTTTTGTTTTGAAAAAGAACCATATTAATTCCTATAAGCCTGGGATGGATTACCTTGTTTTCTATTTTCTCTAATATGTGTGTATGTAAGGATTAAATACTGGCGCTGAATTTAAAATACTGCCCTTCTGCTCCTTGTTTTTACAAAGCTTTGAAACTGCCTAAACTGTTTGAGGTATTGGTTGCTCTGTGGGGGCTGAATTTTTATTCTGTTTTCAGCAAGACTGACATTCAGTGCTAATGTCAGTCTTAAACATTCTTGAGATGAGTTATTCCCATGCTTTGAAGAAAAAGCAAACACTGCCTTGTAGTGCTTAATTATGGCTTAGAGATTGTATGTTAAAGCTATAGAATATAAAGTGTAAAAAGCTAAACACTGTTCTGCTGTTTAACTAAGCAAAAAGTCTAAATGTAGCTGTTGAAGGATGTAACTCGTGAAAGGAGACAGCTTTTACAATAACAAGAGACCACACCAAAAATATGTAAATGTGTAATTTGTACATTTTTGGAGCTAGATAAACCAAAACACCCCAAAACACTTGTGAGTTTCTGCATGATGTAGTAAGTAAAGGACAATGAATCTGTTGAAGGGTCCAAAGCACAAGTCCTGTGAGGAGCAGCTGAGGGATCTGGGTGTGTTTAGCCTGGAGAAAAGGAGGCTCAGGGGGGACCTCATCACTCCACAGCTGCCTGAAAGGAAGGGGTAGCCAGGTGGGGTCAGCCTCTTCTCCCAGGTAACAAGTGACAGGGACAAGAGGAAATGGATTCAATTGCACCAGGGGTGGTATAGGTTGCATATTAGGAAAAATTTCTTCACTGAAAGGCTTGTTGTCACAAGCACTGGAACAGGCTGCCCAGAGAAGTGGTTGTATCCCCATCCCTGGAGGTTTGAAAACATGTATAGATGTGGTATTTGGGGATGTGGTTTAGTGGTGGACTTAGCAGTGCTGGGTTTATGGCTGGGCTTGATGACCTTAGATGTTTTCCAAACTAAATGATTCTATAATTCAATGAATTGCTAAACTCTTGGCTTGGCTTCAGGGTAATTTGGTTTTGTTTTTTCTGGAATGGTTTTGCAGGAAAATTGTTACGTTAAGCAGGTTAACCAGTTAAAATGTGGTTGAAATGGTGTTATTCTAGGTCTTATAAAGCTGTATGAACTAGAGCTGCTGTTAACACTAATGCCTAGTAACTTTTACTGTCTGCTTGAATTCTTCATCAATAGCAAAGTTATTCTGACACTACTTTTCCTGTAGTTACAGTGATGATGTAGCAGGCTTTTTGCATTCAACAAGTGAAAGGAATGGCTTGGGCATATGGCACTTAATGGATTTTTTGTATATTAACTTTGGAAATAGATCAGATTTAATAAAATTTTCTTCTACAACTAGCTTTAAACAAAAAAAA